>NC_072045.1:272870-637692 GCF_027791375.1 Indicator indicator | reverse complement strand
GGGCAAGCTGCTGTGGGTGCCCTGCTGGAGCAGGGGGCTTGGCCTGGGTGAGCTCCAGAGCTCCCTTCCAACCTCTGCCATTCTGGAGTTCTGTGACACAGGGAGGCTCCTGCTATAGAAGAGCCAAAACTCCTCTTGAGCATCCAGAGCACATAAAAGCACAAGGGGAAAGGCAGAGCAGGCCCTGTGCTCAGGGGCTGAAGCTCCTTCCTAACCCTTTCAAGTTCCAGGAGCAGGGATAACCTCCCTGTGAAACTGTGAGGGAGCATCCTCTGAACCTCAGGGCAATGAGGCTGGATTGCTGCTGGCACAGCTGCCAGTGCCACTGGGCAATGAACTCCTCAGAGAGCTCTGTGGACAGGAGTCTTCAGTACAGTGGAAAGTCAGGGTTCAGACCATGGCCTCTGCTCTGAAGACTCTCCACAGAAGTCTTGTCTTGTTTGTCTCTTCTCTTCTCTTTTCTCTCCTCTTTTCTCTCCTCTCCTCTCCTCTCCTCTCCTCATCTTCTCTCGCAACAAATCCTTCTGTGGCCCTCAGCTGCTTCTAGAAACCACAGAGCCCTGGAGCATTCCCATTTGCAGTTCCTTAGCTCACCTGGTCAGAACTCTGCCTTTATTCTGCAGCTCCCTCCTGCTTTCCTGCCTCCTCCTCTGCTGTTTGGATGACTCCAGGTACAAAGAGGTCCTCCCTTGGTGAGGATCTGGCTTTGAGCTCTTAGGGCTCTCGAGTCTGAATCCAACTTGGTGCACTCCCTTTTGCCACCAACAGGACCTGGTTTTCAGCAGGCATCCAACTCCCACCCCTGGGGCAGAGCAGCAGCTCTGTGCCTCCTGCACCACTCACCTGCTGTGGGTATCCTGTCCAGCACTCTCTGTGGTCCCAAAACCAAGGCTTCTGCAAAGAAAACACAATAGGAAGGTGAGAATGCCAGAGGAGTTCTCCTCTTGCCAGCTGCCAAACTCCTTCCCTTTGCTCCTGCTGAAGCCTTTGCTGTGTTTGCTGACAAGCAGAGCAGGTCACAGTGTCTGCAGCTCAGCTGCTGAGAGGCTTCCCCTGCCAGGTCCCTGTGACACTGCCAGTCTGTGGCTACTACACTCCCATATCCTTTGCTGCTTAGCCTAGTTCCAAGCAAAAGAACTTTCTACCAACTTGTTGCAGGCTTCTGCACATCTGGGTGGTGCTGGAGCTGTTCTGAATTACAGTAACATATTCTGAAGGTATTAACATATTCTTACAGGGAATTCAGCAGGAACTTCTGTGCTCTGGCCAACCACACAAGTCAGAAGGCTGAAAACTGCCAGGAAGATGTTTTCTCCTCTGATGGTGAGGATCACACAATCACAGAATGGTCTGGGTTGGAAGGGACCTCCAAAGCTCACCCAGTCCAACCCCCCTGCAGTCAGCAGGGACATCCTCCACTAGATCAGAGCCCTGCTGAGCTCATGCTGCAGTCTGTAGGTAATGAGCCCCTGAGAAGATCCTGAATTGGTAGTTTAGGACTTGGCAGCCTCAAAACTGTCATAGAAAGCTGGCAGCTAAAGTCCCCAGGAGTTCTTCCTCCATGGAGCATGGTCTGAGCCTTTGCTGTGCCCAGATGTGATCAGCACAGACATGTCCCAGAGCAAACAGTGATGGACATGTTCCAAGCCACTTCTGTAAGGACAATTTACTCTCACAGATCTCCAGGGCTCAGGATATCAGAGCTAAATGCACAAAAGGCCCTGGGGGTGCTGGGTGACAGCAGCTGGAGAGGAGCCAGCAGTGCCCAATGGGGAAGGAAGGACACCAGCAGCCTGGCCTGGAGCAGCAATGGTGTGGGCAGAAGGAGCAGGGCAGGGATGGTGCCCCTGGATTGGGCACTGGGGAGGCTCCACCTTAGATCCTGGACTCAGTTTTTTCCCTCACTCCCAGAAGGGCATGGAGGGACTGGAGCAGGTCCAGAGAAGGACAGAAAGCTGGGGAAGGGTCTGGAGAAGAGGGCTGGGGAGGAGCAGCTGAGGGAGCTGGGGGTGTTTGGTGTGGAGAAGAGGAGACTGAGGGAGACCTCATTGCTCTCTCCAGCTCCCTGAGAGGAGGCTGCAGGGAGGCACAGATGTGGTGCTGAGGGCCGTGGGTAGTGGTGCTGAGGGCCACAGTTAGTGGTGCTGAGGGCCATGGGTACTGGTGCTGAGGGCCATGGGTACTGGTGCTGAGGGCTGTGGTTAGTGGTGCTGAGGGCCATGGGTAGTGGTGCCCAGGGAGGTGGTCACTGCCAGGGAGCCTTCAGCACTGCCAGGGGAACCTCTCCACACTGCCAGGGAGCCTTCAGCACATCAGGGGAATCCTTCCACACAAGCAGAGGTTGCCTGCTGCCCCTGGTCCCAGCTTAGTGAGCACAGCTCAGGGCTTAGAGCACACCTGTGGCTCCCAGCACCTGCTCTGCATGCTCAGGCACTTCAGTTTGCATCAATGCTGTATTAAAGCAGAGGAAAGGCAGAGACCTCAGCCTCAACCAGGCACACCTTGGGCAAGGAGAAGCAAATGGATAAATAAAACCATTAAACTGCAGCCCCAGCTCCAAAGCAAGCCTGAGCTCTTCACCTCAGACAGGCCCTGCAGCTTCCACCTCAGCTCAGTGTCCCATCCCCTGCCCCCAGAGATGCAATTCTGCAGTCACAGGACCACAGAATCATTCCAGTGGGAGGAGACCTTGAAGCTCATCTAGGCCAACCATGCTCTAACTCCACCAAGGCTGGTGCTCAACCATGGCCCTCAGCACCACATCTCTGCAACACCTCCAGGGAGGGAGATTGAACCAACCTCCCTGGGTTCCACTGTTTGACAACCCCCAGGTGTCTTCTGCTCTGCCAGTGCTGGGCTGGGGCCTCAACCACCTCCCTGGACAACCCATTCCAGTACCTGCAGGGGGCCTACAGGAAAGATGTTCCCAAAGGCCTGCAGGGACAGGACCAGGGGCAATGGCTTCAAATTAGAGCAGAGCAGATTTAGATTGGATGTTAGGAACAAGTTCTGCATCAGGAGGCTGCTGGAACACCAGGTTGCCCAAGGAGGTGTCTGAGGCTCCATCCCTGGAGATCCTCAAGGTGAGGCTGGAGAGGGCTCTGGTGTCCTCTGCTCTGCCAGAGGAGAGGAAGCTCCTGGAGGTCTTAGAGTGAGCATGGTGCAGTATGGCTGTGGCTGCCTGCTGTGCAGAGCCACTCCCTGCCCTGCTGGGAACAGCTCTGGCAAGGGCTGAGAGGACAGGGCTGAGCCCAGGCCCTGCCACTCTGGCAGGCTCTGGCTGGGCACACCAGCAGCTGGCACTGCTCCTGTGGTACTCACATCATGGAGGACAGCAAGGCCAGTGAAGAAGGAGATGATGTAGAATACAAACCTCCAGCTACAAAGGAAGAAAACAAAGCAGGTTAGAAACCAGCCCTCAACCACCAGCCTCCAACTGACAGCTTCACACAATGGGTTGGGTTGGAAGGGACCTTCAGGACCATCCAGTTCCAACCCCCTGCCATGGCACTGAGAAAATCCTCTGAGCTTCTCCTGCCTCTCAGCTGTTCCCTGGGGTCCTGGCACACTCCAAGGCCATGGACATGTCACAGCATCTCTCAACTCCCACAGCACAGCCCCAGGAACCCAGGCTGCGCCTAGAGAAGAAGCCTGCACTGCATGCACAGCTCCAGAAGGGTAGAATCAGCTGCCAGAGGCCAAGCTGAAGCCACCAAGGCCACCTTTGGACACAGGACTGAGAGCTTCACAGAGGGGTAGGGTTGTGCCTGAAGTCAGGAGCAGAAGAAGGGCAGAAGAGAGGAGCCTGGGCAGGTGTTTGATTGGGAAATGGAGACTAAGAGTAAATTAGAGAGGAGGAGATTTAGACTGGACGTGAAGAACAAGTCCTGCACCTTGAGGAGCACTGCTGGAACACTGCAGCAGGTTGCCCAGGGAGGTGTCTGAGGCCTCATCCCTGGAGATATTCCAGGTGAGGCTGCACAGGGCTCTGGGCAAGCTGCTCTAGGGGAGGATGTTGGACTGGATGAGCTTTGGAGGTCCCTTCCAAGCCAAACCATTCTGGGATTCATTTTGCACAGAGCCTTTTGTGGTTGATCAATAACCAGGAAGGGTCTGAAACCTCCTTCCCCTTAGGTCCTGCAGGCAGGGAGGTTGTGCAAGGATGTGGGACAGGTTGCAGTGGTTACTGGAATGACTCAGGTGGGACAGCAGCACCCTGGGCACTTGGGATCCTCTATCTGCCAGGAGGCTTCAGCCTTGGTGTGAGGCATTCCCCTGTAGACAGGAAAAGGGAGAGAGGGACAGCCCTCAGCCAGAGGAGAGATGAGGCTGAAGGAGATGGGGGTGAAGGAGATGGGGGTGAAGGAGATGGGGGTGAAGGAGATGGGGGTGAAGGAGATGAGGCTGAAGAAGATGAGGCTGAAGGAGATGGTGGAGTTCATAGATTCATGGAATGGGTTGGGTTGGAAAGGACCTTCAAGGTCATCCAGCTCCAAGCCCCTGCCATGGACCTCCCCCAGCCCAGCTTGCTCAGGGCCTCATCCAGCCTGGCCTTGAACACCTCCAGGGAGGGGACAGCCACAGCCTCCCTGGGCAACCTGTGCCAGTCTCTCCCCACCCTCACTCTCAACAATTTCTTCCTCATCTCCACTCTCAGTCTCCTCTCTCCCAGCTCAAAGCCATTGCCCCTGGTCCTGGCACTCCCAGCCCTTGTCCAAAGTCCCTCCCCAGCTCTCCTGGAGCCCCTTCAGGTCCTGGAAGGTTGCTCTGAGGTCTCTCTGGAGCCTTCTCTTCTCCAGGCTGCACAGACACTCATCCCAAACCTTCCCAGCCCCAGCAGACACCTGGCTATGAGTCAAACTCTGCCAACCTCTCTCCTAGGCTTTGGGTGGTCAGGGTTGCCAAGTTCATTACAAGAAGGCAATTAATTAGTGTCATGTTTGGCCCTGGCCCAGAGCTGGCAACGATTTCCCAGATTAAAGCAGAGAAGTGCCTGCCAAGTGCAGTGGGCAGGGGCAGGTCACACTGAACACACAGGGGGCAGGGAAGGAGAAGAAACTCAACCCAGCAGAACAAATAAGCTGGGACCAGACTAAACACAGCAAAGTCCCCCAAGCAGGGAAACTCTCTCTAGCATCCCTCAGCTGCCAAAAGCCTCCAGAACAAATGAGAAATGAGGACATTTAGAGAGAGAGAGGCTCCAGCTGCCAGTGCAAGCCCCAGGAGCTCCAGCAGACACTCAGCCTTCTGCCTGCAGATGGAGGCAGAGGGCAGTGGTGGGAGAGCAGCTCGGCTGAGCTGAGGCTGAAGAGCCTCTGCTGGGAGTTGGCACTGTCAGCATTCACTGCAGGGCAGGCAGTGCAGGGAGAACAGCAGAGGCAGAATGGTAGGGGATGGAAGGGACCTCTGGAGATCATCCAGTCCAACCCCTGCCAGAGCAGGGGCACCCAGGGCAGGACACACAGGAGCTGAGATTTCACCCTGGAGGCAGCAGATGAAGCAGGGCTGCTCTCCAACTCCTTCTGCCCAGCTGGGGAGGGATTTGTAACTGCAGCTCTCTGGGATATCATTAACCAGTCACAGACTCCAAACAGGGGTTTGAAGCAGGGATTTTCCCTCACAGCTTCACAGAATGCATCTGGTTGGAAGGGAGCCTCCAAGGGCATCTTGTCCAGCCCCCTGCAGGCAGCAGGGACAGCTCCAGCCAGAGCAGGCTGCCTAGGGACACATCCAGGCTGAGCTTGAATGTCTCCAGGGACAGGGCCTCAGCCACCTCCCTGGGCAACCTGTTCCAGTGTCTCCCCACACTCATGGTGCAGAACTTCCTCCTGATGTCCAAGAGGAGGTTGGATGCTACATGGAGCATGAGTGATTAGCTCCAGGTTGCTGCCCACCCTGTGGAGGCACTTCCAGACACGAGCAGTACTGCAGGTATTAAATTTCTTTCATCTCTGGGACTTTCTCAGGATTACTTAACTGCCTTACAAGAACAGCAGAGCAGCCACTCACATTTCAGTCAAGCTCAGGAGAACCCTCTGCTGTGGAAAGCTTCTCCAGAAATGACATTCACAGGACTGGCCAAGGGGAGATTTATTTTGTGCCTCCCTAATAAGGTGGATTCCACTCAGCTCTTTCCAAGAAGAGTTTTCACAGATTCACAGAATGGGTTGGGTTGAAAGGGACCTTAAAGGTCACCCAGTTCCAACCCCTGCCATGGCAGGGACACCTCCCACCAGCCCAGCTTGCTCAGGGCCTCATCCAGCCTGGCCTTGGACACCTCCAGGGAGGGGACAGCCACAGCCTCCCTGGGCAACCTGTGCCAGTCTCTCCCCACCCTCACTCTCAACAATTTCTTCCTCATCTCCAATCTC
Organism: Indicator indicator; assembly: GCF_027791375.1. NCBI lineage: Eukaryota > Metazoa > Chordata > Aves > Piciformes > Indicatoridae > Indicator > Indicator indicator. Next base: position 631,321 of record NC_072045.1, on the reverse strand, counting down.
AGTCTCCCCTCTCCCAGCTCAAAGCCATTGTCTCTCACCTTGGCACTCCCAGCCCTTGTCCAAAGTCCATCCCCAGCTCTCCTGGAGCCCCTTTAGGTACTGCAAGGCTGCTCTGAGATCTCCTTGGAGTTTTCTCCAGGCTGAACAGCCCCAACTCTCCCAGCCTGTCCCCACAGCAGAGCTTCTCCAGCCCTCTGATATTTTCTGTGTCCCTCCTCTGGCCCTCTCCAGCAGCTCCAGGTCCTTCTTGTGCTGGGGTCCCCAGAGCTGGAGGCAGTGCTGCAGGTGGGGTCTGAGCAGAGCAGAGCAGAGGGCAGAATCCCCTCCCTGTGCTGCTGCTCTCCCTGCTCTGGATGCAGCTCAGCACTCAGCTGCCTGCTGGGCTGCCAGGGACCATTGCTGGCTCCTGGGGAGTTTGTCACCAGCTGCCACCTCCTCTTTGGAAATCTCCTCCTTTCACCCAGTCTCTTTTTCTGCTTATAAAAGGTGCTGGGGTTTGACTTTCAGGATGCTGAAGTCAACAGAGAGCAGAACACAGCCTGCCTGTGAGCTCTGAAAGCAACAGCATGCAGAGGAGCTGCAGAAGAGTAGCAACAGAGGGAATCAGTTTGCAGTGAAGCAAAGAGAAGTCATGGGAAAGGGCAGAGGAATGCTGAGTGCTTGGGAGGTGCTGAAGCAGCAGCAGAGCAGCAAGAGGCAAGGTGCAAAGCAGAAGGGAGTCTGTCAGGCACAGCTCTGTCCCAAAGCAGGATGCCAGCCCTGGGGGGACCCAGCACAGGGACATAGAACTGTTGGACAGGAGGCCACAAAGATGATCAGAGGGCTGGAGAACCTCCCCTGTGGGGACAGGCTGGGAGAGTTGGGGCTGTTGTGCAGAGGCTCTGTGGGGAATAAGGGTGAGCCAGGAGTGAAAGGAAGCTTGGGAGCAGAAACAAAGGGGAAGAGGCAGAAGGGTTTTCAGGAACAGAGAAGCTGCAGAGAGAGGCTGAAGAAGCAGGATAAGAGCCAGGAGGGTTCAGGAACAGAGAAGCAGCAGAGAGAGGCAGAAGAAGCAGGAGAAGAGCCAAGGGGGGGTTCAGGAACAGAGAAGCAGCAGAGAGAGGCAGAAGAAGCAGGATAAGAGCCAGGAGGGTTCAGGAACAGAGAAGCAGCAGAGGGAGGCAGAAGAAGCAGGATAAGAGCCAGGAGGGTTCAGGAACAGAGAAGCAGCAGAGGGAGGCAGAAGAAGCAGGATAAGAGCCAGGAGGGTTCAGGAACAGAGAAGCAGCAGAGGGAGGCAGAAGAACCAAGCGGGGCAGGGAAGGTTGAGATGCTGTCTGCATGGGGACAGGGGGCAGGAGGGCAGAGCTCAGCTCTGGTGGAAGGCTCCTGCAGCTGCTGGGAGGTGCTGCTGCTCACCAGGCCTCACAGAACTTCTTGGAGAGGCAGGGTCTGTCTGCGTTCCTGCGGCGCCGGAACCAGCGCTCCACCGTCCGCAGCGGCAGCTGGCACTGCCCTGCCAGCCTCAGCAGCTCCGCCTGCAAGAGAGGGCAGCCAGAGGGGTCAGCCCTGGAGGGCCAAAGGGATGAGCTGCTCTTACAGTCTGAAGGTGGAACCTTAGCCTAGCTCCCAACTGCAAAGATTTTGAGTCAAATCAAAAAGGGAAATCAATTACCCTTGGCCACAGAACAGTAACAACTGAAGGTCAATAAGCACAAGGTCAGGGTCCTGCACCTGGGGAGGGATCACAGCAGGCACCAGGACAGCTTAGGAGATGCCCTGCTGGAGAGCAGCTCCATGGGGAAAGACCTTGGAGTGCTGGTGGGCAGCAAGTTCTGCATGGGACAGCAAAGTGCCCTGGTGGCCAAGAGAGCCAATGGGAGCCTGGGGTGCAGCAAGCAAAGTGTGGCCAGCAGGGCTGGGGAGGTTCTGCTGCCCCTCTGCTCTGCTCTGCCCTGCTGAGACCACAGCTGCAATCCTGTGTCCAGTTCTGGGCTCCCCAGCTCCAGAGAGACAGAGACCTGCTGGAGAGAGTCCAGTGGAGAGCCATGAGGATATCTCCCCTGTGAAGAGAGACTGAGAGCCCTGGGGCTGTTTGGTGTGGGGAAGAGAAAGCTGAGAGGGATCTGATCAATGTCTATCAGGATCTGAGGGGTGGGGGGCAAGGGGACGGGGCCAGGCTCTTTTGGGTGGTGCAAAGGAGTAAGACAAGGAACAACAGGTTCAGGCTTGAACAGAGAAGATTTCAGCTCAACATGAGGAGAAATTTCTTTGGTGTGAGGGTGACAGAGCCCTGGAGCAGGCTGCCCAGAGAGGTTTTGGAGTCTCCTCCTCTGGAGACTTTCCAAAGCCACCTGGATGCACTCCTGGGTGGACTACCCCAAGTGATGCTGCTCTGGCAGGGGGGTTGGACTGCCTGATCTCTGGAGGTCCCTTCCAACCTCTAATGTATTGTGATCCTGTGGTACTGTGATCCTGTGATCCAGATCATTCTGTTTGTTCTTTGAATGGCTGATTCTTGGTTTTACAGAGAGCTCTTTCTCTTTTTCTCCTTCTGTTGCTTCTGCTTGCAACTTCTCTCTCTCCCTTTCCAGGATAACCTCTGTTTGACAACTGTGTGAGGTCCCAGGAAGGAAGAAGGGAGGGAGGGGATGTGAGTGATCCCCCTGGCCCATCCAGGGGAAGGTGATTTTGTAGAAGGGGATCCTTGTGTTTGTGTTTTTCTGGGTCGTAAATCCATTTAGTACATAATTCATTGCATTTTCTGTCCCTAGAATTTGCTTTGCTTTGTAAAGAGAGCTTCATTCTGCTCTTCAAACCAACTGAGCCAGCCTGCTGATTTACTCTGGGGTTAATTCTCCCAATCTGTTGGGGGGTGATTTCAACCCACCACATATGGGCATCCTGTCTGACCCACCAGAGCCCAGATGGAGGCTGTGGGCAAGCCCATATCTGTCCAGGCTAAGGCAGCTGGCAGGCAGGGCTCTGTTCTGAGGGTACAAAAGCCTCCCCCTGATCCCACAAGCATCTGGGTGCTGAGGCTAAACCCTGAACCTGGATGTTGCTGATGTGAGCTCCCCCAGCTTCACTTCTCACACTCTGGCCTCTGCTCCTCACAAGAGGTTGATGGAAGGGACCTCTGGAGGTCATCCAGTCCGAGCCCCTGCCAGAGCAGGATCACCTGGGGCAGCTCACACAGGAACTCATCCAGGCAGGCCTTGAAAGTCTCCACAGAAGCAGACTCCACAACCTCTCTGGGCAGCCTGCTCCAGGCCTCCAGCACCCTCACACCAAACAACTTTCTCCCCATGTTGCTGTGGAACCTCCTGGGTTCCACATTGTCCTATTACTGGGCACCTTCATCTTGCCTCTCCCCAGATATTTACAGACATTGATCTGATCCTTTCAGCCTTCTCCTCTCCAGACTAACCAGCCCCAGGGCTCTCAGCCTTTCCTCACCAGATTCCAGTCCCTTCATCATCCTCATAGCTTCCACTGGACTCTCTTCAGCAGGTCTCTGTCTCTCTAAACTGGCGAGCCCAGAACTGGACTCAGTATTCCAAGTGTGGTCTCAGCAGGGCAGAGCAGAGTGGGAGGAGAACCTCCCTAGCCCTGCTGGCTACACTCTTCCTCATGCAGCCCAGGAGCCCATTGGCCTTCTTGACCTCAAGGGCACACTGCTGCCCCATGGACACCTTATTGTCCCTCAGGACTCCAAGGTCTTTCTCCATGCCCCCTGTGGCTGACTGCTCTCAGGTGCTGTGCTGGTCCCTGCTGCTTTGGTGCTTTCAGCACAAGTGGCATTAGGAAACTTCAGGATGCCAAAGGTGATGTCCTTTGGCTAGGGACACAAAGGCTGCTCTGGAGGAGGGCAAAGGCAGGAAGGGACTCACCTCTTTGGGGTTCTTGCAGCGCCTGCTGTAGAACATTTCCAGCACAGGGTTGGGCTGAGCTTTTGGTTTCTGCTTGTCTTTCACTCCCAGTTTGGTACTGAGGGGCAGGGCTATGGCTCTGCAAAAGAAAAGGTAAAGGTCCAGGCCAGCCCAGAGCAGAGCAGAGCTCTCTGACACTGCAGCACACAACTGCCCCCCACACCCTGAGTCCAGGCATCAAACCCCACACCTGCAGCAGCAGCAGTGGGAATTGTGCTGCCCTGAGCTCTGCACTGCAACAGCCAAGGCTGCAGGAGGCTGGGAATGCTGTGTCCTGCTGTCACCTCCTGAAGCCACTGTGCTGTGGCACCAGGATTACGGCAGGATGATCCAGCCATAGAATCACAGAATCACAGAATGAATGGTCTGGGGGTTAGAAGGGACCTCCAAAGCTCATCCAGTCCAACCCCTGCAGTCAACAGGGACATCCTCCACTAGAGCACAGAATCAACCAACCAGGTTGGAAAAGATCTCAGAGATCATCAAGTCCAACCTAATCCCTAACACCTCCTGACAACTAAACCCTGGCTCCAAGTGCCACATCCAAGCTTTTTTTGAACACCTCCAGGGACTCCACCCCTCTCTGGGCAGCACATCCCATGGCCAATTACTCTTCCTGTGAAGAACTTTCTCCTCACCTCCAGCCTAAACTTGCCCTGCACAGCTTGAGGCTGTGTCCTCTTGTTCTGCTGCTGCTTGCCTGGGAGTAGAGCCCAACCCCCACCTGGCTACAACCTCCCTTCAGGGAGTTGTAGAGAGCAATGAGGTCTGCCCTGAGCCTCCTCTTCTCCAGGCTAAACACCCCCAGCTCCCTCAGCCTCTCCTCACAGGGCTGTGCTCCAGACCCCTCCCCAGCCTTGTTGCCCTTCTCTGGACACATTCAAGTCTCTCAATGTCCTTCTTGAACTGAGGAGCCCAGAACTGGACACAGTACTCAAGGTGTGGCCTGAGCAGTGCTGAGCACAGGGCAGGATGAGTTCCCTGTTCCTGCTGGCCACACTATTCCTGATCCAGGCCATTGGCCTTCTTGGCCACCTGGGCACACTGCTGGCTCCTGTTCAGCTGCTGTCACCCAGCACCCCCAGGTTGCCCATAGCCCTCTCCAGCCTCACCTTGAATATCTCCAGGGATGGAGCCTCAGACACCTCCCTGGGCAACCTGTTGCAGTGTTCCAGCAGCCTCCTGGTGCAGAACTTGTTCCTCACATTCAATCTAAATCTGCTCTGCTCTAGTCTGAAGCCATTGTCCCTGGTCCTGTCCCTGCAGGCCTTTGGGATCAGTCCCTCTGCAGCTTTCTTCAGGTACTGGAAGCTGCTCTAAGGTCTCCCTGGAGCCTTCTCTTCTCCAGGCTGAACACCCTCAGCTCCCTCAGCCTGTCCCCACAGCAGAGCTGCTCCAAACCCCTGAGCATTTTCCTGGTCTCCTCTGGACTCTCTCCATCAGGTCCAGGTCCTTCCTGTGTTGAGGGTTCCAGAGCTGCACACAGCACTGCAGGTGAGGCAGAATCACCTCTCTGGATCTCTGGCAATGCTGCTTTGGATGCAGCCCAGGCTGCCCTTGGCCTTCTGTGCTGCCAGTGCCCATTGCTGGCTCCTGGCCAGCTTCTCCCTCCCCAGCACCCCAAGTCCCTTTCCTCAGAGCTGCTTTCTCTCACCTCCTCCCCCAGCCTGTACTGACAGTGAGGATTGCTCTGGCCCAGCTGCAGGACCCTGCACTTGCTCTGGTTGAACCTCATGAGGTTCACCTGGGCACCACCTCTCCAGCCTGCCCAGCTCCCTCTGGATGCCATCCCGTCCCTCCAACTGAGCTGCACCTACAGCACTGAGCTGCATGTCCAGCACTGCATGGCTCAGAAAGCAGAATGCAACCATGGAGCTCTTGCAGCAGCCACTGTCCCACTCTGCTCTGTGCTGGAGGAGCAGCTACCAGCAGAAGAACCTGCCTGCACCTCAGCTTCACCTCCCACACAAACAAATCACCATGAGAGTTGGGGCTGTTCAGCCTGGAGAAGAGAAGGCTGCAGGGAGACCTCAGAGCAGCCTTCCAGTACCTGAAGGGGCTCCAGGAGAGCTGGGGAGGGACTTTGGACAAGGGCTGGGAGTGCCAGGAGGAGGACAATGGCTTTGAGCTGGGAGAGGGGAGATTGAGAGTGGAGATGAGGAAGAAATTGTTGAGAGTGAGGGTGGGGAGAGACTGGCACAGGTTGCCCAGGGAGGTTGTGGCTGTCCCCTCCCTGGAGGTGTTCAAGGCCAGGCTGGATGAGGCCTTGAGCAAGCTGGGCTGGTGGGAGGTGTCCCTGCCCATGGCAGGGGCTTGGAACTGGATGAGCTTCCAACCCAACCCAACCCATTCCATGCATCTCTGAAGGCTGTCACCTCAGTGACACAGAATTGTCACACATTTAGGTCACTCCTGCAGCTCCTTGCCCAGCAGCCCCCAGCTGCAGGACCATTCATTTTTATCTGCTCTCGGAAATTCCTTTCACATCAGTGGCCACAGGGACATTCAAAGCTGTCCCAAGATCAGTTGTAGCATCAGGGAAGGGGAATTGTGCTTGGTAGCAACAGCCCAGCAGGACAAGAGGTTGTCACAGAGGCTGTGTGTGAGTCTTGGGTGGTTTCAGTGACACTCAGCAGCACCCTGGCACTGCTGCTGCATGGCAGCAGAATGCAGCCAGCATTGGGATTTGGGCTTTTAGCTCTGATTGCTCTTAGGAAATGTTTTAATTGTATCTTAGGATTTAATATCATGAGAGAGTTGGAGTTGTTCAGCCTGGAGAAGGCTCCTAGGAGACCTTGCTGTGGCCTTACAGGGGCTAGAAGAAAGCTGGGGACAGAGTTTTGCACAGGGCCTGTTGGGACAGCACAAAGGGGGATGGATTGGAACTAAAAGAGGGAGACTGAGAGTGGAGAGATGGGAGAAGTGTTTGCCCCTGAGGGTGGTGAGAGCCTGTCCCAGGCTGCCCAGAGAGGTGGGAGCTTCCCCATCCCTTCCAACCCCTGACAGGCTGTGATCTGTGATCCCTGGCACCACTGCAGGTCAGGTTGTTTGGGGCTCTGAGCAATCTGCTCTGGTTGGGGATGTTCCTGCTGCCTGCAGGGACTTGGATGAGCTTTAAAGGTCCCTCCCTACCCAAACCTGTCTCTGGGTCCATGATTCTCCATCAAGGAGTTTAACTCTGATGCTGGCTCAGCAGGGTCTGTGCTAAGTACACCACAGAATTTCCATGACCACTGGAGCTGAGAAAACATTGACCTCAAGCTCTGCACCAGACCTCAGACCTTCTGTGAAGCACTTCCTTGAATTGGGCCTGACCTTTCCTTTCTAAAGGTAAAGTCACTCCACACAAAACCCCTCTGAGGAGGAAGAAGGTGGCCAAGAAGGCCATGAGCATCCTGGCCTGGAGCAGCAATGGTGTGGGCAGCAGGAGCAGGGCAGAGATTGTGCCCCTGGACTGAGCACTGCTGAGGCCACAGCTGGAATCCTGGGGTCAGTTTCAGGCCTCTCACTCCAAGAAGGACATTGAAAGGCTGGAGCAGGACAGAGAAGGGCAACAGAGCTGGGGAAGGGTCTGGAGAAGAGGGCTGAGGAGGAGCAGCTGAGGGAGCTGGGGGTGTTTGGTATGGAGAAGAGGAGGCTGAGGGAGACCTCATTGCTCTCTCCAGCTCCCTGAGAGGAGGCTGCAGTGGGGTGGGGGTTGGGCTCTGCTCCCTAGGATCAGGTGATAGAAGGAGAGGAAATGGCCTGAAACTGTGCCAGGGGAGGGTTAGGTTGGAGAGGAAGAAAAATGTCTTTGCTACCAGAGTGGTTAGGGATTGGCACAGGCTGCCCAGGGAGGTGGTGGAGTCCCCATGCCTGGAGGTGTTCCAGACCCCTGTGGCCATGGCACTTGGGGCCAGGGTTTGGTGGCCATGGTGGGGTTGGGCTGGGGTTGGACTAGGTGATCCTGAAGGCCTTTTCCAAGCCAAACAACTCTATGATGCCATGCAATCAAGACTTGTAGTTGAGGAAGAACTCCCTGCAGCTTCTTTTCCATCAGGCACTGAAAGGTCTGGAGTTTTGCAGGCACATTACAAGCCCAGGGAATGTCTCTGCCAGGGCTCAGGCCCCTTGCCAGAAAGCTTTTCAATGGAAAACTCTTTCAATTCCCCTGACTGACGTCTTCATTTTGTTTAACTCCTGACTTCTGCATCTTGCCTGCTGGTTTGTTATGGCCATGGCATAAAACACTTCCCCTCAGAGAGAGAAGCTGCTGAGGATAGGCTGTAATGAATCCCAGTTTGTTGAGGTCCTGAGCTGAACCATGAGTGAGAGCTGAACCAATCCTACTTTTATGAACAGCATTGGGAAATCAAAGCCTGAAATCCTTCCCAGGAAAGGTTTGTACACATTGGATGTATGCTCTGACTCAGGTTTCAGTTCAATCTTCCTCCAAACACAACCCTGGGAGGGTGATGATTGTCCTGGTTGCAACATCACAGACACCTCCTCAGCTGCAGGGACGGTCTCATCATGGCAGCTGATCAGATCTCTGGGAGACAGGAGGAGGCTGAGGACTCAGCTCTACCACTCTCCACAGCTAGGCAAGGCAAGGCATAGTCAGTGAGATGATTCTCATCTCAAGCTGCCTTCTTCCACCAGGGAGCTCCTCTCCCACCACAGCTCACATGGGAAGTTCACACAAAGGCATTTTACAGTAAGCACCAAAGAAGGAACTGCTGAGGCTGCACCTGGAGTCCTGGGGGCAGTTTAAAGGACACTGAGAGGCTGGAGCCGGTCCAGAGAAGGACAGAAAGCTGGGGAAGGGTCTGGAGAAGAGGGCTGGGGAGGAGCAGCTGAGGGAGCTGGGGGTGTTCAGCTTGGAGGAGGCTGAGGGAGACCTCATTGCTCTCTCCAGCTCCCTGAGAGGAGGCTGAAGGGAGGTGGGGGTTGGGCTCTGCTCCCTAGGATCAGGTGATGGAAGGAGAGGAAATGGCCTGAAATGTGCCAGGGGAGGGTTAGGTTGGAGAGGAGGAAAATTTTCTTTGCTGCCAGAGTGGTCAGGGCTTGGCACAGGCTGCCCAGGGAGGTGGTGGAGTGCCCATGCCTGGAGGTGTTCCAGACCCTTGTGGCCATGGCACTTGGGGCCATGGTTTGGTGCCCATGGTGGGGCTGGGTTGGGGTTGGCCTGGGTGACCTCAGAGACCTTTTCCAAGCCAAATAATTCTCTGATCCTACAATACCTGCTAAGCTGAATCTAAATGGATTAATTGTGAAGGGCTCTAAAGTGACACTCCCCCACCCTGCCAGGTGGGCTACAGACCTTCTGCAGAGGCCTTCAGAGCTAGTGTGAGAGACCAGAAGTACTGAACTTTGCAGGGAGTTGAGGTTTCCCTCCTCCACTCTACAAATCTCTCCTGGTAGAAAGAGATGCAGAACCAGTGAGAGCAGCACCTGGAAGATCCATGCAGTGACGTCTGAGGAGGGCAGATTGAGAGTGGAGAGGAGGAAGAAATTGTTGAGAGTGAGGGTGGGGAGAGACTGGCACAGGTTGCCCAGGAAGGCTGTGGCTGTCTCCTCCCTGGAGGTGTTCAAGGCCAGGCTGGATGAGGCCCTGAGCAAGCTGGGCTGGGGGAGGTCCATGGCAGGGGCTTGGAGCTGGATGACCTTGAAGGTCCTTTCCAACCCAACCCATTCCATGAATCTATGAACTCCCCCATCTCCTTCAGCCTCATCTTCTTCAGCCTCATCTCCTTCACCCCCATCTCCTTCACCCCCATCTCCTTCACCCCCATCTCCTTCACCCCCATCTCCTTCACCCCCATCTCCTTCACCCCCATCTCCTTCAGCCTCATCTCTCCTCTGGCTGAGGGCTGTCCCTCTCTCCCTTTTCCTGTCTACAGGGGAATGCCTCACACCAAGGCTGAAGCCTCCTGGCAGATAGAGGATCCCAAGTGCCCAGGGTGCTGCTGTCCCACCTGAGCCATTCCAGTAACCACTGCAACCTGTCCCACATCCTTGCACAACCTCCCTGCCTGCAGGACCTAAGGGGAAGGAGGTTTCAGACCCTTCCTGGTTATTGATCAACCACAAAAGGCTCTGTGCAAAATGAATCCCAGAATGGTTTGGCTTGGAAGGGACCTCCAAAGCTCATCCAGTCCAACATCCTCTCCTAGAGCAGCTTGCCCAGAGCCCTGTGCAGCCTCACCTGGAATATCTCCAGGGATGAGGCCTCAGACACCTCCCTGGGCAACCTGCTGCAGTGTTCCAGCAGTGCTCCTCAAGGTGCAGGACTTGTTCTTCACGTCCAGTCTAAATCTCCTCCTCTCTAATTTACTCTTAGTCTCCATTTCCCAATCAAATACCTGCCCAGGCTCCTCTCTTCTGCCCTTCTTCTGCTCCTGACTTCAGGCACAACCCAACCCCTCTGTGAAGCTCTCAGTCCTGTGTCCAAAGGTGGCCTTGGTGGCTTCAGCTTGGCCTCTGGCAGCTGATTCTACCCTTCTGGAGCTGTGCATGCAGTGCAGGCTTCTTCTCTAGGCGCAGCCTGGGTTCCTGGGGCTGTGCTGTGGGAGTTGAGAGAAGCTGTGACATGTCCATGGCCTTGGAGTGTGCCAGGACCCCAGGGAACAGCTGAGAGGCAGGAGAAGCTCAGAGGATTTTCTCAGTGCCATGGCAGGGGGTTGGAACTGGATGGTCCTGAAGGTCCCTTCCAACCCAACCCATTGTGTGAAGCTGTCAGTTGGAGGCTGGTGGTTGAGGGCTGGTTTCTAACCTGCTTTGTTTTCTTCCTTTGTAGCTGGAGGTTTGTATTCTACATCATCTCCTTCTTCACTGGCCTTGCTGTCCTCCATGATGTGAGTACCACAGGAGCAGTGCCAGCTGCTGGTGTGCCCAGCCAGTGCCTGCCAGAGTGGCAGGGCCTGGGCTCAGCCCTGTCCTCTCAGCCCTTGCCAGAGCTGTTCCCAGCAGGGCAGGGAGTGGCTCTGCACAGCAGGCAGCCACAGCCATACTGCACCATGCTCACTCTAAGACCTCCAGGAGCTTCCTCTCCTCTGGCAGAGCAGAGGACACCAGAGCCCTCTCCAGCCTCACCTTGAGGATCTCCAGGGATGGAGCCTCAGACACCTCCTTGGGCAACCTGGTGCAGTGTTCCAGCAGCCTCCTGATGCAGAACTTGTTCCTAACATCCAATCTAAATCTGCTCTGCTCTAGTCTGAAGCCATTGCCCCTGGTCCTGTCCCTGCAGGCCTTTGGGAACATCTTTCCTGTAGGCCCCCTGCAGGTACTGGAATGGGTTGTCCAGGGAGGTGGTTGAGGCTCCATCCCTGGAGGTGTTTGCAGCCAGGCTGGATGAGGCTCTGGCCAGCCTGATCCAGTGTGAGGTGTCCCTGCCCATGGCAGGGGGGTTGGAACTGGCTGAGCCTTGTGCTCCCTTCCAACCCTGACTGATTCTATGATTCTCCTGGAAGGCTGTGGAGCCTTCTCTTCTTCAAGCTGCTCCTCTGCAGCACTGCCTGGCTGCACTGCAGCACTGCAGCACTGCCTGCTGCTCTGTAGCACTGCCTGCTCCTCTGCAGCACTGCCTGGCTGCACTGCAGCACTGCCTGCTGCTCTGTAGCACTGCCTGCTCCTCTGCAGCACTGCCTGGCTGCACTGCAGCACTGCTGGCTGCTCTTTCCCCCCTCCCCAGCACAAGCTGGCTCACAGCAGAGTTGCTTCACCAAGTCTGAGCTGTTTCTTTTCCCCCAGGGCTGCACCCACAACCTCCTTGGGCACTCCCAGGCCTCACCCAGCCCCACATGTCCTCTTCCCACAGCCACCACCTCATCCACAGGATAACTGCTCTCACATTTTCCAAGTTCAGTCAGCATCTACCAAGGAGAGGCCAATCCATGCTCAGGGCTACCTTTCACAGGTTTCATCTCCAAACTATGAAGATGGAGCCCAGAGCTCTAACTGTGCTGGGTGAATGAGGGACTGAGGAAAATCCTCTGAGCTTCTCCTGCCTCTCAGCTGTTCCCTGGGGTCCTGGCACACTCCAAGGCCATGGACATGTCACAGCATCTCTCAACTCCCACAGCACAGCCCCAGGAACCCAGGCTGCACCTAGAGAAGAAGCCTGCACTGCATGCACAGCTCCAGAAGGGTAGAATCAGCTGCCAGAGGCCAAGCTGAAGCCACCAAGGCCACCTTTGGACACAGGACTGAGAGCTTCACAGAGGGGTTGGGTTGGAAGGGACCTTAAAGCTCATCCAGTTCCAACCCCTGCCATGGGCAGGGACACCTCCCACCAGCCCAGCTTGCTCAAGGCCTCATCCAGCCTGGCCTTGAACACCTCCAGGGAGGGGACAGCCACAGCCTCCCTGGGCAACCTGTGCCAGTCTCTCCCCACCCTCACTCTCAACAATTTCTTTCTCATCTCCAGGCTACATCTCCCCTTTCCCAGCTCAAAGCCATTGTCCCTCATCCTGGCACTCCCAGCCCTTGTCCAAAGTCCCTCTCCAGCTCTCCTGGAGCCCCTTCAGGTACTGGAAGGTTGCTCTGAGCTCTCCCTGGAGCCTTTTCCTCTCCAGGCTGAACAGCCCCAACTCTCCCAGCCTGGCCCCACAGCAGAGATTCTCCAGCCTTCTCATCACATCTTTGTGGCTTCCTCTGGACCTGCTCCAGCAGCTCCAGGTCCTTCTTGAGCTGGGGACACCAGAACTGGACACACACTCATGTTAACTCAGAGACCAGAAGTAGAAAGCTACAAAGCCAAGGTCATGAGAAATCCCAAACACATCCTCTGGGTCTGCAACACTCCAGCTTTGTCCAAATTCTTCCAGGCTGAGGAAGCAGCACCATGCAGAAAAGGTACAAGAGCCCCAGAGAACTTGATTCACCCTTCCCACTGAGCAGTGGAAGCTTTCTTCTGTGTCCTGTTCTGGAGCCTCTGTTCCAGGAAGATCTGGAGATGCTGGAAGGTGTCCAGAGAAGGGCCAAGAGGAGGAGCAGAGGGCTGGAGCTGCTCTGCTCTGGAGACAGACTGAGAGAGTTGGGGTTGTTCAGTCTGGAGAAGAGAAGGCTCCCAGGAGACCTTCTTGTGGCCTTCCAGGATCTGAAGGAGGCTGCAAGAAAGCTGGGGAGGGACTTTTGAGGGTGTCAGGGAGGGATAGGACTGGGGGGGATGAAGCAAAACTGAAGTGGGGAGATTCAGATTAGATGTGAGGAAGAAATTCTTCCCCAGGAGGGTGGTGAGACACTGGCAGAGGTTGCCCAGGGAGGTGGTGGAAGCCTCATCCCTGGAGGTTTTTGCAGCCAGGCTGGAGGTGGCTCTGAACAACCTGCTGTGGTGTGAGGTGTCCCTGCCCATGGCAGGGGGTTGGAACTGGCTGAGCCTTGAGGTCCCTTCCAGCCCTGACAGTTCTGTGATTCTTACCCATAATGAACTGATTGTGAAACAGCAACTACTGAAAAACCTTCATGTGCAAGAAATGGCTGCAGAGAGCTGAGACAAACAAGCAGCCAGCTCTGAACTGCTGAAATTGGCATCTGAGGGCAGATAGTGGCATGATTACAGGCTTCTGGCTTCAGATATTATCTTTTTGTAAGGGTGTGACCAGAAGCTTCTCCTAATGAAGACTGTGAATCAAAACAGATTTCAAATGAATGAGGAGATGCAGGCCTGTGGAAACTCTGCCAGCTGAGGCAGCACTTGGATGGGAAAGGAAAAAGAATAATCATTCATCTGCCCAGCAGCATCTGAAATCAGATGGGAAAGGTACTGAGAGGGACTGAGGGTGGTGTGGCAGGAGGAGGAGGAACAAAGGGACAGGCCCAGAATGTTGCAAGGGCTCTCTGGAGATCACTCAGCACTCCTCTGCTGCTCTGGCAGGGCTCCAGCAGGCTGTGAGGGGATGTGGCCCCCTTGGAGTATCTCCTGCTGGAGACTCCACTCCCCCTCTGGGGAACCTGTTCCAATATACCTGGAATATTTACAGTGCATGCCTGGAATACTGTGTCCAGTTCTGGGCTCTCAACTTCAAGAGGGACAGGGAGCTACTGGGTAGAGGCCAGTGGAGGCTATGAGGATGCTGAAGGGATTGGAATCTGGTGAGGAAAGGCTGAGAGCCCTGGGGTTGGTTAGTCTGGAGGGGAGAAGGCTGAGAGGAGATCTGATCAATGTCTGTAAATATCTGGGGAGGGGGAGGCAAGATGAAGCTGCCCAGTCACAGGACAAGGTACAAGGGGTACAAGGTGGAACCCAGGAGGTTCCACAGCAACATGGGGAGAAAGTTGTTTGGTGTGAGGGTGCTGGAGGCCTGGAGCAGGCTGCCCAGAGAGGTTGTGGAGTCTGCTTCTGTGGAGACTTTCAAGGCCTGCCTGGATGAGTTCCTGTGTGAGCTGCCCCAGGTGATCCTGCTCTGGCAGGGGCTTGGACTGGATGACCTCCAGAGGTCCCTTCCAACCCTCACCATTCTTTGATTCTCTGACTTGATCACCTGTACAGTAAAGAAAATATTCTCCTGTGCTCTGATGGAGCATCACACATTTGGGCTGCAGACAGACTCTTCCCAAAGGCCTGCAAGGACAGGACCAGGGGCAATGGCTTCAGACTAGAGCAGAGCAGACTGAGATGGGATGTGAGAAAGGAGTTCTCTACCATGAGGCTGCTGGAACACTGGAACAGGTTGCCCAGGGAGGTGTCTGAGGCTCCATCCCTGGAGATATTCAAGGTGAGGCTGGAGAGGGCTCTGGGCAACCTGCTCTAATGGAGGATGTCCCTGCTGAGTGCAGGGGGTTGGACTGCATGAGCTTTGGAGCTCCCTTCCAGCCCAAACCATTCTCTGATTCTGTGATTTCTGTCTGTGCTGCTGCCCTGGGTCCTGGCACCATGCAGAAGAGTTTGGTTCCTTCATCTTCCAGTTCATATCTTGTACTGAGGAGCCCAGAACTGGCCAGCCTGAGCCAGAGCAGGGCACAGGAGCTGATCTCCCACTGCATGCTGCAGATGAGTCCAAGTCACCACCTGGCAGTGCCTGCCTGGAGCAGTGCTGCCTCCAGCCATGTCCTGCAGACCAGCAAGGAGGAAAAGTGCAGCACTTCTGCTTTGGCAGTGAACTGCAAGCACCTTGGTGCCACATCTGCAGAGGCAAGCAAGGCAGCTGTGTCCTCAGGAAGGTGCAAAATAAGACTCGTGGGATTCATGGAATTCACAGCAGCCACCTTGTTTACAAGGAAGAGAGCTGGATTCCAATTCTGTATCATCACCAAATTCTTATTTAAAGAATTCATCATCTTGGGTTTCTATGAAAACTTCCAATTCAGGCCAGCATTGAGGGCTCTGAAGCACTGCAGCTTCTTGAAGCTTTCCCAAAATCACAGAATGGGTTGGGTGGGAGGGGACCTCAAAGCTCATCCAGCTCCAACCCCCTGCCATGGGCAGGGACACCTCCCACCAGCCCAGCTTGCTCAAGGCCTCATCCAGCCTGGCCTTGAACACCTCCAGGGAGGGGACAGCCACAGCCTCCCTGGGCAACCTGTGCCAGTCTCTTCCCACCCTCACTCTCAACAATTTTTTCCTCATCTCCAATCTCAGTCTCCCCTCTCCCAGCTCAAAGCCATTGTCCCTCATCCTGGCACTCCCAGCCCTTGTCCAAAGTCCCTCTCCAGCTCTCCTGGAGCCCCTTCAGGTACTGGAAGGCTGCTCTGAGATCTCCCTGGAGCCTTCTCTTCTCCAGGCTGAACAGCCTCAACTCTCCCAGCCTGTGCCCACAGGGGAGGTTCTGATCACCTCTGTGGCCTCCTCTGGACCTGCTCTAGCAGCTCCATGTCCCTCTCCTGCTGGGGACACCAGAACTGGAGGCAGTGCTGCACAGAGCTGGAAAGAAAGAGCTGAAAGATGCAGCCCAGCAGACTGTGTGCTGGAGTTTGTGTGGATCCACTCAGCCATGCCCAGGGCACAGACACAGAGCCAGCTCTGGAGCCCAAGTGGCAGCACCCCCTGGGAGCCCCAGCAGCCACTCACCTCTCAAAGGCACAGCGAACGACAACCAAGAGCAAGGCAAAGGGGATGCTGAGCAGCAGATCTCGGGGCTGAGGGTATTGGATGTCTTCAGACTCCTGCATGTCCTCCCAGGTGATGCCTGGAGGCAGCCAGAACTCATGCTGCCATAGCCAGTGGTACAGGGAGCGTGCCATCCTGGAAGGAAGGGAGAGAGGAGAAACTGAGGCCTGGCTGGCAGCCAGCAGACCTGTCAGCACAAGCCAGGGCAGCAGGGGCAGGCTTCCAGCCTTGCTGAGGTTGCAGCTGGCTGTGAAAGCAGCAGAGGTGTGGAACACATCAGCACCCAAGGGACTGATAACCTGCTACAGACTGATGTCAGGAGCTTGGTGACTCCTGGCAAGGAACCAAACCAGGGCTAAAAGGCAGCTGAGTGCCTCAGGACTCAAGAGAACATGAAGTGTTGTTCTCAGCAAGGTGGAGCAGAAAGCTTCAACCTTAACACTTTGATACTTCTCAGGTTCCATCATCAGAAGGGCACAGAGCTGCTGGAGTGACTCCAGAGGAGGTCACAAAGATGATCCCAGGGCTGGAGCAGCTCTGCTGTGAGCACAGGCTGAGGGAGCTGGGGGTGTGCAGCCTGGAGAGGAGAAGGCTCCAGGAGCACCTCAGAGCTGCCTGCCAGGACCTGCAGGGATCCTGCAGGAAGGCTGCAGAGAGACTTCTCCTGAGGGTGTCTGAGCCAGGCCAAGGGGGAATGGTTTGGAGCTGAGGCAGAGCAGGGTGAGACTGGAGATGAGGAAGAAGTTCTTCAGTGTGAGGTTGGTGAGACTCTGGCACAGGTTGCCCAGGGAGGCTGTGGCTGCCTCCTGCCTGGAGGTGTGCAAGGCCAGGCTGGATGAGGCCCTGAGCAACCTGGGCTGGTGGAAGGTTCCTTGCCCATGGCAGGGGGCTGGAACTGGATGATCTTTAAGGTCCCTTCCAACCTAACCCACCCAGGCTGAATGACTCCAGCTCCCTCAGCCTGGCCTCACAGCAGAGGTGCTCCAGCCCAAACAATATCCCAAACACAAGCTCTGACAGAAGCCAGGGGCTCTGCAGGTGCACAGAAGGAAAAGGGAAGCCTTGGGAATGAGCTGCCCTTGAGGAAAAGCAGAGCAGCAGCTGGGAGATGCCATCTCAGGGAACAAAAGGCAAAGCATCTCAGGTAAGTGTCTGAGCAGCATGAAGCTCCTCAGCAGCAGAAGCCCAAAGCCTGACCCATTTTCTGTCAGGAGGTTGCCTAACAACTCCCAAATGAATCACAGAGCTGCCTGTGAAGGCACCTCCAGTGCAGCTGTTCCTGTGCTAGGCCACCTGAGCTGCCCTGCTGCAGTCTGAGGCTGGCAGCTGACTCACAGCTGTTCTGGATTGGCACTTTGGCATCTGGATCTGACTGTAGCAGGGAAGAACAGGACCCTGCTTCTTCCACTCTGACTCTCCTTTCTCCTGGAGCATGCCCAGCCAGCCCAGCATGGGGACAAAGCTGACTGCAAGCCCTGTGTAGCAGAGACCAAGGGGAGGCAAACTCCCTGACCATTAAAGAGCACAAGGCAGGAAAGGCCTCTGCCAGCCACACAGTGTGAGGGGCTGGAAAGGACCTCCAGAGCTCATCCAGTCCAGCCCCTTGCCACAGCAGGGTCACACAGGGCAGGTCACACAGGAACACATCCAGATGGGGCTTGGAAGTCTCCAGAGAAGACTCCACAACCTCTCTAGGCAGCCTGCTCCAGGCCTCCAGCACCAAAGAAATTTCTCCTCCTGCCCAGATGGAACCTCCTGGGTTCCAGTTTGTGCCCTCTGCCCCTTGTCCTGTCACTGGGTACCACTGAGCAGAGCCTGGTGGCATCCTCCTGCCAGCCACCCTGCAGATGTTGATAGACATTGAGCAGATCCCTTTCAGCCTTCTCCTCTCCAGGCTAACCAGCCCCAGGGCTCTCAGCCTCTCTCATCACACAGATGTTCCAGTGCCTTCATCATCCTCATAGCCTCCATTGGACTCTCTCCAGTATATCCCTGTCCCTCTTGAACTGGGGAGCCCAAAACTGGACACAGGACTCCAGCTGTGGTCTCACCAGGGCAGAGCAGAGGGTAGGAGAACCTCTCCCTTGACTTGCTGGCCACAGTCTTATTAATGCACCCCAGGAGTCCCTTGGCCTTCTTGGCCACAAGGGCACATTGCTGTCCCATGCAGAACTTGCTGTCCACCAGGACTCCAAGGTCCTTCTCCAGGGAGCTACCTCCCAGCAGGTCCCAGCAGGAGGTTGTTCCTCCCCAGGTGCAGGACCCTACACTTACTCTTGTTGAAGCTCCCCAGGCTCCCCGTTGCCCAACCCTCAGGCCTGCCCAGGTCTTGCTGAGTGGCCACACACAAAGCCTTCTCCTCCCTGCATTCCCTGATTTCAGCCCTTGGTACCAAAACCCCCAACACAAAAATACCACCTAGGAATCAAGAGGCTAACAGAGCACAGAACTGCAACAAAAGAAGCGGCAGTGAGGCTGAAATCCTCCTTCACTAGCAGCAAAAAGGGCATCCAGGTCTTCTGCCAGCTTCCCACTGGACATCAACCACACAGTGCCCTGGTGGCCAAGAAGGCCAATGGGCTCCTGGGCTGCATGAGGAAGAGTGTGGCCAGCAGGGCTAGGGAGGTTCTCCTCTGCTCTGACCTGCTGAGACCACACCTGGAATACAGAGTCCAGTTCTGGGCTCCCCAGTTCAAGAGAGACAGAGACCTGCTGGAGAGAGCCCAACAGAGGCTGTGAGGATGATGAAGGACTGGAACATCTCTGCTGTGAAGCTGGAACTTTAGCCTAGCTCCCAACTGCAAAGATTTTGAGTCAAAAACAAAAAGGGAAATCAATTACCCTTGGCCACAGAACAGTAACAACTGAAGGTCAATAAGCACAAGGTCAGGGTCCTGCACCTGGGGAGGGATCACAGCAGGCACCAGGACAGCTTAGGAGATGCCCTGCTGGAGAGCAGCTCCATGGGGAAAGACCTTGGAGTGCTGGTGGGCAGCAAGTTCTGCATGGGACAGCAAAGTGCCCTGGTGGCCAAGAGAGCCAATGGGAGCCTGGGGTGCAGCAAGCAAAGTGTGGCCAGCAGGGCTGGGGAGGTTCTGCTGCCCCTCTGCTCTGCTCTGCCCTGCTGAGACCACAGCTGCAATCCTGTGTCCAGTTCTGGGCTCCCCAGCTCCAGAGAGACAGAGACCTGCTGGAGAGAGTCCAACAGAGGCTATGAGGATGATGAAGGACTGGAACATCTCTGCTGTGAAGAGAGACTGAGAGCCCTGGGGCTGGTCAGTCTGGAGAGGAGAAGGCTCAGAGGGATCTGAACAGTGCCAGTTTTGGGCCCCTCACTCCCAGAAGGACGCTGAGGGGCTGGGGCAGGTCCAGAGAAGGGCAAGGAAGCTGGGGAAGGGTCTGGAGAAGAGGGCTGGGGAGGAGCAGCTGAGGAAAGAGGAGGTTCAGAGGAGACTTTGTCGCTTTCTACAACTCCCTGAGAGGAGGCTGCAGGGAGGTGGGGGTTGGGCTCTTCTGCTTAGGGATAGAAGTAGAGGAAATGGCCTGAAATGGTGCCGGGGAGGGTGGGGTTGAACATTAGAAGAAACTTCTTCACTGAAAGGTTCTCCAACACTGGAAGAAGCTCCCCATGGAGGGGGCTGAACCCCCATCCCTGGAGAGATGTGGTGCTGAGGGCCATGGCTTAGCCCCAGCCTTGGCACTGTTAGAGGATGGTAGGACTGGAGGAGCTTAGAGATCTCTTCCAAGCCAAACCATTCTGTGCTGCTGGGACCAGTGGCAGATTCCCTGTGCTGAGGAAGGCCACAGCCATGCTCTCACTGCTCTGCTGTGCTGACTCTGGAGAGCCAGGGTCACCTTCCTGCAGGGTTCCCTTATCTCTGCTGCTGTCTTTCTGCACCACAAGCACACAGAGAGGGTCCAGTATGAGCCACATCCTTATCTGCTGCAATTTCCAGAGGCCAAGGCAGGCAGCTGGGAAGCTGAAGACACCAATGTGTCCAGAGAGCCCTTGGAGCACCCACAGGAAGGCTGGGAGGGTCTTCTTCTTTCCACAAGTTCTTCAAGCCTCACAGAGCACCCTGCAGCTTCAGAGGGCATTGGCTTGGAAGGGACCCTCCAAGGGCATCTTGTCCAAGCCCTGCCATGGGCAGGGACACCTCCCACCAGCCCAGCTTGCTCAAGGCCTCATCCAGCCTGGCCTTAAACACCTCCAGGGAGGGGACAGCCACAGCCTCCCTGGGCAACCTGTGCCAGTCTCTCCCCACCCTCACTCTCAACAATTTCTTCCTCATCTCCAGTCTCAGTCTCCCCTCTCCCAGCTCAAAGCCATTGTCCCTCATCCTGGCACTCCCAGCCCTTGTCCAAAGTCCCTCTCCAGCTCTCCTGGAGCCCCTTCAGGTACTGGAAGGTTGCTCTGAGCTCTCCCTGGAGCCTTTTCCTCTCCAGGCTGAACAGCCTCAACTCTCCCAGCCTGGCCCCACAGCAGAGCTTCTCCAGCCTCTTGGTGGCCTCCTCCAGACCCACTGCAACAGTTCCCTGTCCTTGTGACAGATGTGGTGCTGAGGGACATGGGTTAGGACCAGAGTTGGTGGAGTTAGATACTGGTTGCACTCCATGATCTTAAAGGTCTTTTCCAGCCTAAATGATTCTGTGATTCCATGCTGTGGGAGGTCAGGAACTGGTCCAACAAAGCTGCTTTAAGGGGGCACAAATTAAAGGTCACAAAGCAGCCCTGGCCACTCTGCTTGGTTCAATCTTGCCTTTCCTGATGGCTTTGTGGTTCCTGTGGTGCTTCTTCTGAACCCTCAGCTACCAAGGGCTCTGCAGCCTGGCTGCTCTGAGCTGCCCCAAGGAAAGCAGGACTCAGAATCTTAGCAGCATGTAATTGTTAAGGTTGGAAAAGCCCTCCCAGACCATCTAGTCCCACACCAACCCAACCCCACCATGGCCACACAGTTCTGGAACACCTCCAGGCATGGGCACTCCACCACCTCCCTGGGCAGCCTGTGCCAAGCCCTGATCACTCTGGCAGCACAGAAATTTTTCCTCCTCTCCAACCTAACCCTCCCCCTGGCACAATTTCAGGTCATTTCCTCTTGTCCTAGCACCTGATCCTAGGGAGCAGAGCCCAACCCCCACCTCCCTGCAGCCTCCTCTCAGGGAGCTGTGGAGGGCAATGAGGTCTCCCTCAGCCTCCTCTTCTCCAGACTGAACCACCCCAAGCTGCTGTGTGACCTGCAGCATCTGCACACCACAGCAGAGAGCAGCACTGCAGGGCTCCCAGAGCAGGAACCACCACTGCAGCCAAGGCCCTCCAGGACAAATTCATGGAGAGTTTCTCTTTCAAGGCAGTTTGGGCAGAAGCCTGGCATGGAGCTGGGAAGGTTACTCCTGGCCTCCCAGCTCAAAGCCAAGCAGGTTCACCCAGAAATCAAAACTGCTGCTTACACTCTCAAGGAGTTGCTCTGCTGCTTGGCTTGCAGAGTCCACTCCTGAGGTGAAGATCAATGTCTGGCCACAGGAACACCCCTGGGAATTCAGAGGAAAATCCAGGACAGCAGGGTGGTGGAGGAGGAGAGAGAAGACTCCCAAGTGTCTGCAACCACCCACAGGAGGAGAGTCACAGAATGGTAGGGGCTGGAAGGGACCTCCAGAGATCATCCAGAGCAGGGGCACCAAGGGCAGGACACAGGAACACTTCAGGTGGGTTTGGAAAG
Source organism: Indicator indicator (assembly GCF_027791375.1). NCBI lineage: Eukaryota > Metazoa > Chordata > Aves > Piciformes > Indicatoridae > Indicator > Indicator indicator. Next base: position 609,665 of record NC_072045.1, on the reverse strand, counting down.
TTTCCAGAGAAGGAGGCTCCAGGACCTCTCTGGGCAGCCTGCTCCAGGGCTCTGTCACCCTCACACCAAAGAAGCTTCTCCTCAAGTTCAGATGGAACCTCCTGGGCTCCAGTCTGTGCCCAGTGCCCCTTGGCCTGTCCCAGGACACCACTGTCCTGTTCAGGTTGAACACTGAGCAGGTTCAAGACCATCCAAGGAACCTGTGTTGCACAAGTCCATGGGACCTGATGAGAAGCATTCACAGGTCCTGAGGGACATGGTGGATGAACCATGGAATCATGGAATCATAGAATCAGTCAGGGTTGGAAGGGACCTCAAGGATCAGCCAGGGACACCTCACACTGGATCAGGCTGGCCAGAGCCTCATCCAGCCTGGCTGCAAACACCTCCAGGGATGGAGCCTCAACCACCTCCCTGGACAACCCATTCCAGGCTCTCACCACTCTCAAGGTGAGGAATTTCTTCCTCATGTCCAGCCTGAATCTCCCCTCTTCCAGCTTTATTCCATTCCCCCCAGTCCTCTCACTCCTAGTGACTGGCAAAGCCACTACTCACAGTACTGAGCAGTCCTGGCACACTGGTGACACTCCCACTGCCTGCAAAAGGGAAGCAAACTGAACCCCCACCTTCAAAAGGGGAAAGAGGAAGAGCTGGGGAGGTTCAGTCTGGCCTCTGTGCCTGGCAAGGCCATGGAGCAGATCCTCCTGGAAACTGTGCTAGAGGACATGGAAACTAAGGAGGTAATTGGTGCCAGCCAGCATGTGCCACTTCCTCAAAGACAGTTTATGCCTGGGAAATTTGGTGGCCTTCTATGGTGAGGTTACAGTGGTGGAGGACAGAGGAGCAGCAGCTGATGTCACCTGCCTGGGGCTGTGCAAAGCACCTGACACCATCTGCACAACCTTCTCTCTATATTGGAGAGACCAGGATTGGATGGATGGATGGATGGATGGATGGATGGATGGATGGATGGATGGATGGACCACCTGGTGGGGAAGGAGTTGGATGAAGCACCAGGTGGGGAAGGGATTGGCTTAAGGACCACCTGGTGGGGAAGGGATTGGGGGTGGTAACTCTCAAGAACTGCAGCTCACTGCTCAGTGTCTGAGTGTCCTTCCCCAGGGGTCAGCACACTGTTAGACATCTTTGATAGCAACATGGAAAGTGGGATGGAGGCAGCCTCCACAAGCCAGAGACACCAAGCTGAGTGGTGTGGCCAACATGCTGGAGGGAAGGGATGGGATCCAGAGGGACCAGGACAGGCTCCAGAACTGGGCCTGTGTGAATCTCATAAAATTTAAGAAGGCCAAGGCCAAGGTCCTGCACCTTGGGGCAATCCCAAGCACAAATCCAGGCTGGAGAGCAGCCCTGGGGAGAAGGACTTGAGGGTGCTGGGGGTGCAAAGGTGGAACTGAGCCAGCACTGAGCACTGCCAGCCCAGCCCCAGCCCTGTCCTGGGCTGATCCCCAGCAGGGTGGGCAGCAGGGGCAGGGAGGGGATTCTGCCCCTCTGCTGTGCTCTGCTCTGACCCCCCTGCAGTGCTGGGGCAGCTCTGGAGCCCTCAGCACAGCACAGACAGGGACCTGGTGCAGCAGGGCCAGAGGAGGCCACAGCAATGCTGGCAGGGCTGGAAGCCCTCTGCTGGGAGCCAGGCTGAGAGAGTTGGGCTTGGGCAGCCTGCAGAGGAGAAGGCTCCAGGGAGACCTTCTGGTGGCCTTGCAGTGCTTCAAGGGCTGAGCAGAAAGCTGGGGACAGACTTTGGAGCAGGGCCTGTTGGGACAAGATGAGGGAGGATGGTTTGGAACTGCAAGAGGGAGATTGAGAGTGGAGAGAAGGAGGAAATGTTTGACCCTGAGGGTGCTGAGAGCCTGCCCCAGGCTGCCCAGAGAGATGGGAGCTGCCCCATGGCTGGCACCAGTGCAGGTCAGGCTGTGTGGGGCTCAGGTTGGGGATGTCCCTGCTGGGATCCTGACTCTTGATCAGGGAGAGCAGTGCAAGGATGAGGGCTAAGGGTTTGAACAGCAGGAGGGGAGATTCAGATCAGGCAGCAGCAATCAAGGCTTCATTGTGAGGGTGGTGAGATACTGCAGCAGCCTGCCCAGAGAGCATTCCAGGTGAGGCTGGATGAGGCTCTGAACAACCTGCTGCAGGGGAAGATGTCCCTGTCCATGTCAGGGGGCTTGGGCAAGATCAGCTTTAGGGTCCCTTCCATGCCAGCCCAGGCAGTGATTCCAGGAAGCACAGAACTGTGCTGTTCAAGGTGACTTCATTCCTCATTCCTCTGCCTCCAAAGGCCTCCAGCTGCTGATCACACCAGAGATGAGCCATTGTCTGCAGGGGGATACCAGGTCCGTGGGTGGACAATGCCACATCCCCACGGTGGCTCCAGGCCAAGCCCTTGAGGTCTGCCAGGCCTCATTAGCCTAATTGCAGCAGCATGCTAATGACCTGGCTGCCAGAGCCTGCAGAGGACTCCTGCAGAAGGCTTCCTCTGCAGCCAGTTTGCCCAGGCCTACAGCAACAGCAGGGTGCTGCCAGAGGGCAAATGCCTCCTTGCTGTGGTGGTGAGGATGCCTTCCACTGCTCCTCCATTCCAGGGGGATTAGTTCAACGTGGAGCTGGGCCTGAAATGACTGAAAGCAAGAAAAGCTTCTTAGATCTTGATCTGTTGGACAGCAAAATGGAGAGGCTGCCCCTGAATCACAGTGTCTGAACCCCAGCATGGTTTGGGTTGGAAGGGACCTCTGGAGATCATCCACTCCAACCTCCCTGCTCCAGCAGGGCACCCACAGCAGCTTCCCAGGAGCACAAGGCAGGTTTGGAATCTCTCCATAGGAGACTCCACAACCTCTCTGGGAAGCCTGCTCCAGGCCTTCAGCACCCTCACACCAAACAACTTTCTCCTCCTGTTCAGGTGGAACCTCCTGGGCTCCAGTTTGTGCCCTTTGCCCCTTGGCCTGCCACTGAGCACCACTGAGAAGAATCTGGCCCCAGCCTCTTGTCCCCTGCCCTTTAGATACTGATGAACACTGTGTAGACCACCTTCCAGGCTGCTCTTCTCCAGGCTAAGCAGGCTCAGGGCTCTCAGCCTTTCCTCCTCAGAGAGATGCTCCAGGCCCCTCAGCACCTTCACAGCCCTCAATCTGTCTCCAAGTGTAAAACCAAAAGCCCTTGAAGTGTCAATGAGAGCTTGCAATGCAGCTAGGAAATGATCAGAGCTCATTAAAGCAAATGTCATTAGAAGGCTGTGTCAGTCCCCTCATGTTTGGAGCACTTTCAGCCTTGCTCCTACCTTTCTAAGAGGCTGAACCTCTGCATGAAGGTTCCCTGTTACATCAAACTGGAAGAGCCACTGTGTTCCACTCATACTCTGGTCCATCCTTCCTGGATCTGGGTCACCACTCCCTCCATGTTGGACTTTTGAATCCTTCATTTGTCTAAGAAATCAACTTTGTGTGCTCTGCTCTGCCCTGCTGAGCCCACAGCTGGAGTCCTGGGTCCAGTTCTGGGCTCCCCAGTTCGAGAGGGACAGGGAACTCCTGGGGAGTGTCCAGTGGAGGCTATGAGGATGCTGAAGGGACTGCACCATCTGTGTGATGGGAAAGGCTGAGAGCCCTGGAGCTGGTCAGGTTGGAGAAGAGGAGGCTGAGATGAGATCTGATCAATATCTATCAAGATGCAGGTGCCAGGCTCTCTGTGGTGGTGCCCAGCAGTAGCACAAGGAACAATGGATACAGACTGGACCCCAGGAAGTTCTACCTCAACAGGAGAAACTTCTGTTTCTATGGTGTGAGGGTGCTGGAGGCCTGGAGCAGCTGCCCAGAGAGGTTGTGGAGTCTCCTTCTCTGGAGACTTTCCAAACCCCCCTGGATGTGTTCCTGTGTGAGCTGCCCTGGGTGCCCCTGCTCTGGCAGGGGAGTTGGAGAGGATGAGCTCTGGAGGTCCCTTCCAACCCCTCCCATTCTGTGACTCTAAGATTGAAGGATTCCCCAGGTACCTTCTCTGCTGACAGCTCCTCTGGGCAGCTCCTCACCTACTTGACACTGCCCTGATCCTGATGTCTGCAAATAAAACTTCCTGTAAGCAAGAAGTTCTTCCCCATGAGAGTGGTGAGAGCCTGGAATGGGTTGTCCAGGGAGGTGGTTGAGGCTCCATCCCTGGAGGTGTTTGCAGCCAGGCTGGATGAGGCTCTGGCCAGCCTGATCCAGTGTGAGGTGTCCCTGCCCATGGCAGGGGGGTTGGAACTGGCTGAGCCTTGTGCTCCCTTCCAACCCTGCCTGATTCTATGATTCTGTGTCACAGCCACACCATTCACAAGGTCAGACATGAAGTTTACTGCACCTCTCTTATGGAGAAAGACATCCTTTTAACCAGGATGGAAACACCTTTAGAACACCCATGAGATATTTAATGTCTTAATCTCAGTCTCCAGGGATTTTTTTGGTCAACTTGTTTGGTTTGTTTGCTTGTAAAAACCTCACACTGAAGATCCCAATGCTGAGATGACAGAGCCTGAGTTCATTTTTCCTTCAGGTATTTCTTCCAACATATTTAATCCATTTTTTCTAAGATACATGAAATATTTTAGTCATAGAATGGTCTGGGTTAGAAGGGACCTTGAAGATCAGTGCCTCATACAATTGTTTGAGTTGGGAAAGCCCTCCCAGATCACCCAGTGCAACCCCAACCCAGCCCCAACATGGCCACCAAACCATGGCCCCAAGTGCCATGGCCACAGGGGTCTGGAGTCCAGGGATGGGCACTCCACCACCTCCCTGGGCAGCCTGTGCCAAGCCCTGACCACTCTGGCAGCAAAGAAATTTTGCCTCACCTCCAACCTAACCCTACCCAGGCACAATTTCAGGCCATTTCCTCTCATATCACCTGATCCTAGGGAGCAGAGCCCAACCCCCACCTCCCTGCAGCCTCCTCTCAGGGAGCTGGAGAGAGCAATGAGGTCTCCCTCAGGATCCTCTTCTCCACACTAAACACCCCCAGCTCCCTCAGCTGCTCCTCCCCAGCCCTCTTCTCCAGACCCTTCCCCAGCTTTGTTGCCACTCTCTGGACCTGCTCCACCAACTTCCAGCCACCCAGTGCCAACCCCCTGCCATGGGCAGGGACACCTCCCCCCAACCCAGCTTGCTCAAGGCCTCATCCAGCCTGGCCTGGAACACCTCCAGGGAGGGGACAGCCACAGCCTCCCTGGGCAACCTGTGCCAGTCTCTCCCCACCCTCACTCTCAACAATTTCTTCCTCATCTCCACTCTCAATCTCCCCTCTCCCAGCTCAAAGCCATTGTCCTCATCCTGGCACTCCCAGCCCTTGTCCAAAGTCCCTCCCCAGCTCTCCTGTAGCCCCTTCAGGTACTGGAAGGCTGCTTTGAGCTCTCCCTGGAGCCTTCACTACTGTCACTGAAGATTTTGAGCTATACATTTTACCACAAAGTCTTTGCTCCACAATTCCTGATGTCCTCTACCATTCTTTTGAGCATGCTGAGGCAGATCTCACCTAGTTCCAGTCTCCTGCCTGAAAGACAGACATTAACCTGTTTGATGTGCTCATTTCCATGCCTGCTTCCTGATCTCTTAACACTTCCTTTGCTTCACATCCACCTCTTTCCCCACCACCATTAATAAGCTTTGCTTATCCTCAAGAGAATTCAACCACAGGACAGTGCCCAAGGGCCTCAACTGAAATTTATCACTTAAGAAAAACTTCTCTCCAAGAATGTTCTCCCACAGCTAAAAACCCCAACACCACAAAGTCAAAAGCTTTATCTATAGTTCCAGCCCAGGAACCCCTCATGGACCTTCACTCCCTTGGCCTGGGTTCTCCTCCCTTTCTTTGCAGAGCAGCTCTCCTGCAGAACACAGCACCTTCTGCACCTCCATTGCTCTCCAACTCTGGTGCAGCTCAGTCTCAGCCTGTTCCTCAGGCCAGAGCTGATGCAGAATCTCCAATCACCTGGGCAGATTCTGGTAAATATCACAGAGTGGCTCAGGTTGGAAAGGACCTCAGAGCTCATCTCCTCCAACCTCCTGCCATGGGCAGGGACACCTCTCAGCCAGACTCAGCTGCTCAGGGCCTCATCCAGCCTGGCCTTGAACACCTCCAGGCAGGAGGCAGCCACAGCCTCCCTGGGCAGCCTGTGCCAGAGTCTCACCAGCCTCACACTGAAGAACTTCTTCCTCAGCTCCACTCTAACCCTGCTCTGCCTCAGCTCCAAACCATTCCCCCTTGGCCTGGCTCAGACACCCTCAGGAGAAGTCTCTCTGCAGCCTTCCTGGGGGACCCCTTCAGGTACTGGCAGGCAGCTCTGAGGTGCTCCTGGAGTCTTCTCCTCTCCAGGCTGCACACCCCCAGCTCCCTCAGCCTGTCCCCACAGCAGAGCTGCTCCAGCCCTTGGCTCATCTTTGTGGCCTCCTCTGGCCTCTCTCCAGCAGCTCTGTGTCCTTCTCCTGCTGGGGACACCAGAGCTGGGGGCAGGATTGCAGGTTGGGTCTCACAGTCCTGGGTCTGAAGCTCTTCCCCTCCAGCTAATTCTGCTCTCTTTCTCCTTGGTTTCCCAGCTTCTCATCTCCTTCTCCTGTACTCCTGACTGCCCTTCTCTTTTCCCTGGAACTGCAACCCCTGCCAGCATCTCCCCTGTGTTTGGGCATGAAATGAGACTGGTCTGCAACTCTGCCTAGCAGGAAGAGAACCAAAGCCACCATCTCCTTCCCTCACTCATCACCAGCACTGTTCTGCAGGCTGAGCCTCCTCACCCAGACTTGTTCTTCACAGCCTCTTCTTTGGGAGCAGCTGACCACTGGACCCACCTGTGCAGCCTTGTTTCTCCATCAGTGCCTGTTCTCCCCAGCTCCCTGCCTTGCAGGTGTTCTCCTCACCAGCTGCCACTTCCTATCACATCCATCTCTGCCCACCCAGGAACAAGTCCAGTTTGCAGCTCTTGAGCATTTCCACTCCTTACACAGAATGGTTGGGGTTGGAAGTGACCTCTGGAGATCATCCAGTCCCACCCCCTGCCAGAGCAGGGCACACAGAACACATCCAGGTGAGTTTGGAAAGTCTCCAGAGCAGGAGACTCCACAACCTCTCTGGGCAGCCTGCTCCAGGCCTCCAGCACCCTCACAGGGACAAAGTTTTCCCTTCTGTTCCCCTGGCACCTCCTCTGCTCCAGCTTGCCCCCAGTGCCCCTTGTGCTGTCCTTGGACATCCCTGAGCAGAGCCTGGCTCCAGCCCTGCACAGCTTTATCCCCAGCCATGAGGGCAGCCCTCAGGCTGCTCTGCTCCAAGCTCCAGGCCCCAGAGCTCCCTCAGCCTGGCCTCACAGGAGATGTTCCACTGCCTGCAGCAGCTCTGGGGCCCTGTGTTGGACTCTCTCAAGCAGTTCCCTGAGGTCCTTCTTGAACTGAGGGCCCCAGAACCTGCTTGCTTTCCCAGCTACTCCAACAGAAGCTTGACTCTTTACCCCTAACTTTAAAAGCAGAAAGATAAAATTCACCTCTACAGCCCCCTAAGGAGCCAGCTCCTTCCAGCCCACTGAGAGCTGGGCTGCTCTGCCTTGGCTCCTTGACTTTCACCCTACTCCAGAGCTTGCTGCAGGCTGCTCTTGTGCTGCTCTGATCAAAGGCACATTTCCCTACACTCCCACTTTTGGAAGCCCTCTGTCCCACACAATGCCCAAGCAAACCCCAGGAGCTGCACACAAAAGCCCAGCAAGCAGACAAACTTGCTCCCCTAGCTCCCCAGTGCACACCACCCTTACCCCCCAGGAATTACTTCCTAGCTTCCATACCTCCTGCTCCTCTTGCCAGCTCCTCAGTTGCCAGACTGCTCTGCCTGCTGCCTGCTTGGCTCCCAAGCTGGCTGCCAGCTATGGCCTGGGGCAGGAGCCTCAGGCTGGTGCCACTCACCCACGTCAGAAGACAATCACAGCTCCTCACTCCATCAGCCCTGCAGCTCCTTGGGTCTGCTCAGGAACAAACAAGGACAGGTTTGACTCGTTGAAAACAAGGCCAGAACAGGCAGTGAGTGCCTCAGGCATCACCAGGCCTGTGGTACTCAGAGCTCAAACATCTCTCATCCTTCCTCTCACAGCACAGAAGCCCTTCTGGCTGCCCTGCACAGCCCTCACTCCCCCTCACCTCTGCCTTTCTGTCTCCATTCTTCTACACTCAGGCAACATTTCTATGTTCTTCCTGGCCAACCATCCCCACTTCCACCTTCCTGATACTTCCATTCTCCGTCGGAGCTCAGTCCACACATCCATGCTCATCCCTCTTGGCCTCCTACCATTCTTGTTTGCATGCTGGAGTGGACTACCTTTGGGTTTGGAGGGGGCTGTCCTGGAAGGCCAGCCTGCTGCCTGAGCCTCTGCCTGCCAGGGCAGTCTCCCATGGCATCCTGCCAAGCAGATCCTTGAACAAGCCCAAACCTCCCCTCCTGGAACTGAAACCCCCAAGAACTTCCATGCAGACTCTGCCACACCACAGCTGCTTCTGCCACATTCCTCTGCCAGGAACCTGGAGATGCTTCCCTGCTGAGGCTGCAGAACCTGGGCTGAAGGCAGCACCAACAAAGCTGTCTCCAAAAGCAAGGGATGAGCTCAGTGTCCAGAGGAACTGGGAAAGCAGCACAGCAAAAGCTGAAGACCTTCCCAGGCTCTGTCTGGCACTCACCTCATGGAATCAGAGAATGGTTTGGGTTGGAAGGGAGCTCCAAAGCTCATCCAGTCCAACCCCCTGCACTCAGCAGGGACATCCTCCACTAGAGCAGGTTGCTCAGAGCCCTCTCCAGCCTCACCTTGAACATATCCAGGGATGGAGCCTCAGGTACCTCCCTGGGCAACCTGTTGCAGTGTTCCAGCAGCCTCCTGGGGCAGAACTTGTTCCTCACACCCAACCTCAATCTGCTCTGCTCTAGTTTCAAACCATTGTCCCTGGTCCTGTCCCTGCAGGCCTTTGGGAACAGTCCCTCTGCAGCCTTCTTGTAGCCCTCTTTAGGTACTGGAAGGCTGCTCCAAGGTCCCCAGAGCCTTCTCTTCTCCAGGGCAGGCTGAGGTAACCCCAACCCTGCTGCCCTGATACCTGGGCACAGCCAGCACTCTGGGGCTGGGCCCCAGCTCTACATCAACCTCCCCAGCAGACTGCAGACTGACTGTGTGGGTGAGGCACCAGAACCCCAGGTCCTACCAGCACCCTGGGGAAAACTACACCTTGGGAAGAGCATCAAACACAACTCCTGTCCAAGTAAGGCAAGAGAGGCACCCAAAGCACCAGATAAAACATCTTCAGCACACACAGATTCCTCCAGGATCTACATGAGCTTCAGGAGAGTAGGAATGCAAACTGCAAGGAGGCACCTGAACAATGCAGGTGAGCTACTCAGTCATGTCCTGGCATTTCTTCCTTCATTCTTTCTCCCCATGCCTGCTATTTCCTCCTGTCTCACTGCAGAAGCAGCAGCCACTGCCTCACATCACCTGATACAACTAAGGAACAAAATCAAATTATTTGCCTTAGGCCACAGCAAACTAAGGATTCAGGATGGATGATCACAGAGATCAGGAAGGAGCTACCTGAACTCTCCCATCAGGCTGGGAGAGTTGGGGCTGTTCAGCCTGGAGAGGAAAAGGCTCCAGGGAGACCTCAGAGCAGTCTTCCAGTGCCTGAAGGGGCTGCAGGAGAGCTGGGGAGGGACTTTGGACAAGGGCTGGGAGTGCCAGGATGAGGGAAGATGGCTGGGAGAGGGGAGACTGAGAGTGGAGATGAGGAAGAAATTGTTGGCAGTGAGGGTGGGGAGAGACTGGCACAGGTTGCCCAGGGAGGCTGTGGCTGTCCCCTCCCTGGAGGTGTTGAAGGCCAGGCTGGATGAGGCCCTGAGCAGCCTGGGCTGGTGGGAGGTGTCCCTGCCCACGGCAGGGGGGTTGGACAAGCTGATTTCTGAGGGTCCCTTCCAACCCAATGCAATCTGTGTGGCTGCAATGCACCACAGCTCAGAAAAGCACTGAATTCATCAGTCAGGATGCCTGTTAGCAGCCATCCTATCCCACAGCCTGCAAGAGGCAGAGGAGGACTTTCCACACAAGCCTGCTGCAGGAGTCAGCCAGCTGTAATTACTGTGGAGGAGCTGGCTCAGTATTGGTGCAGTATCAACAGCCCCATCACTTTCCCAGGCTTTTGTTCCCACCAACTGCCCACTCCCCAACCCTTTCCAAAGCTTAGAAGAGAAAAATAACTTAATTAATGGCAAATGAAGGGGTTTTACAATGATCCTGTTCCACCTCTAAAACCAGCAGGTGTGGTCACTACTCTTCATTTCCAAACCCAAACCTTTCAGCTTTATCTGGGGACATCTGCATTCCCAACACCACCACCAAACCCAAAGCCATTAAAAGCATTGAGAAAGCAACAGTCACTGAGAGGGAAACTTCCCCTGCTCCAAGAGGAGAGGAGAGGAGCTGTGACTCACTCTGCACAGCTGTTGAGCTTCCATCAGTGCTGCAACCCAGCAGAGGATGGCTGCTACCAACCCCATCTGCATGGGAACTGCTTGAGCTTAGCCCCTGCATGGCTCAGAAAGCAGAATGCAACCATGGAGCTCTTGCAGCAGCCACTGTCCCACTCTGCTCTGTGCTGGAGGAGCAGCTACCAGCAGAAGAACCTGTCTGCACCTCAGCTTCACCTCCCACACAAACAAATCACCATGAGAGTTGGAGCTGTTCAGCCTGGAGAAGAGAAGGCTGCAGGGAGACCTCAGAGCAGCCTTCCAGTACCTGAAGGGGCTCCAGGAGAGCTGGGGAGGGACTTTGGACAAGGGCTGGGAGTGCCAGGAGGAGGGACAATGGCTTTGAGCTGGGAGAGGGGAGATTGAGAGTGGAGATGAGGAAGAAATTGTTGAGAGTGAGGGTGGGGAGAGACTGGCACAGGTTGCCCAGGGAGGCTGTGGCTGCCTCCTGCCTGGAGGTGTTGAAGGCCAGGCTGGATGAGGCCTTGAGCACCCTGGGGTGGTGGGAGGTGTCCCTGCCCATGGCAGGGGGTTGGAGCTGGATGGTCTTGAAGGTCCCTTCCAAGCTAAACCATTCTGTGCATGTGTGTCAGTGAGGGCTGCAGCCACCCCACATCACTCATCCTGCAGGTCTGACATCAGGGCAGGTTCCTGAATCCCAGTGGGAGCCTTGGATGGAGCAGCCCTGCTGAACACAGCCAAAGTGGATACTGAGCTCACTCAGCCACTGTGGGCTTCTTGGTCTTCTCTGCATGAACATTGGCCCTCCTTAAGCTGCAGAGCTGCTCACCAGGGGTCCCTGCAGTACAACACAGGCCTGAGGGGACTGTGATAGCTACCCCTCAGCTTCACACACTCAGCCAACCTCTCCCCAGTGCCTCCACTAAAACTCAGCTCATGGACCTCAGAATGGGTTTGGTTGCAGAAGCTCTTTCAGATCATCCAGTCCAGCCATGCTCTAACTCCACCTAGTCTGGTGCTAACCATGTCCCTCAGCACCACAAATGTCTTTTAATGTCTCCAGGGGTGGGGATTCAAGCACCCCCCTGGCAGCCTGCTCCTGTCTTTGAGAACTCTTTCGGTGAAGAAGTTTCATCCAATGACCAACCCAAACCTCCCCTGGAGCAACCTGAGGCCATTTCCCCTCATCCCATCTCTTGTCTCTAGGGAGAAGAGACCAACCCCCACCTGGCTCCAGCCTCCTTTCAGGGAGTTGTAGAGAGTGAGGAGGTCTCCCCTCAGTCTCTCCAGACTAACCCCCCCAGGCCAGCAGCTGTTCTGCCCTGCCTGAGCCAAGACCCCCGAGGGGAACAGCCAGGGCCAGCTGCAGCCCCTGCACCACGCCAGCCCCTCCAGCTCCCCCAGCACAGCCCCAGCCAGGCTGCCTGAGCTCAGGGATTATTTTTAACACACAGATACTGAGGGTCACTTTCTCCTTGCCTCAGTTCACCACAAATAGCTTCACAAGCCAGGCTCACACCAACTTGATTATTTTGGGAATGCTGCCTTCAGTGCCAGCTCCACACAGAACAATTCCTCTGATCCCTCCTCCCGAGACACCAAACCCAAACTCTGAGACATCTTCCCAGCCCTCCCCAAGGAGCTCTGCCTCTCCTCTGGGTGCTGAGGGAAGACAGGTGAAGGGTCATAGAATCACAGAATGCATCAGGGACCCTCACAGGGCCCCTTGCCCCTGCAGCCAGCAGGGACCTCCAGCTGGAGCAGGCTGCCCAGGGCCACAGCGAGTCTGAGCCTGAATGTCTCCAGGGATGGAGCCTCCACCACAGCTCAGGGCAACCTCTTCACAATCAGAGAGTCAGACAATTGTCTGGGTTGGAAAAGGCCTCCAAGCTCATCCAGTCCAACCAGCAACCCAACCTCACCATGGGCACCAAACCATAGCCCCGGGTGCCATGGCCACAGGGTAGTGGAACACTTCCAGGCATGGGGACTCCACCACCTCCCTGGGCAGCCTGTGCCAAGCCCTGACCACTCTGACAGTAAAGACATTGTTCCTCACCTCCAACCTAACCCTCCCCTGGCACAATTTCAGGTAATTTCCTCTCCTTCTGTCACCTGATCCTAGGGAGCAGAGCCCAACCCCCACCTCCCTGCAGCCTCCTCTCAGGGAGCTGGAGAGAGCAATGAGGTCTCCCTCAGGATCTTCTTCTCCACATTAAACACCCCCAGCTCCCTCAGCTGTTCCTTGCAAAGCTCTGGTGGTACCCCAGGGGTGAAAAGAACTCTGCTCATCACAAAAGCAATAAAATGATCACAACCTGCAGCTTATCCCAGCCAAGATTTTTTTTTCCTGCCTTACCTACTCTGATCCAAAGCTTTGGCACTTGTTGGGTTGGAAGGCATACACCAGCCCCATGGCTGTGGCCATCTGTGCAGCAACCTCACAGTGCAAAATCCCTGAAGAACTTCCTGATTTTTGGAACTGCTGTTCCAACGTGGCTGTTATCAAAGCCAATTCTGAGAAAAGCTTAAACAGAGTCCTAGAACGGCTCAGGTTGGAAGAGACCTTAAAGATTATCCAGTTCCAGCCAGGGACACCTCTCAGCTTGATTCAGCTGCTCAAGACCTCATCCAGCCTGGCCTTGAACACCCCCAGGCAGGAGGCAGCCACAGCCTCCCTGGGCAACCTGTGCCAGAGTCTCACCACCCTCACACTGAAGAACTTCCTCAGCTCCAGTCTCACCCTGCTCTGCCTCAGCTCCAAACCATTCCCCCTTGGCCTGGCTCAGACACCCTCAGGAGAAGTCTCTCTGCAGCCTTCCTGCAGGATCCCTGCAGGTCCTGGCAGGCAGCTCTGAGGTGCCCCTGGAGCCTTCTCCTCTCCAGGCTGCACACCCCCAGCTCCCTCAGCCTGTCCCCACAGCAGAGCTGCTCCAGCCCTGGGATCATCTCTGTGGCCTCCTCTGCACTCACCTCAGCAGCTCTGTGTCCTTCTCATGCTGAGGACACCAGACCTGGAGGCAGGATTGGAGGTGAGGTCTCAGCAGTGCAGAGCCAAGGTGCAGAATCCCCTCTCCTGCCCTGCTGCCCACACTCCTCTGGCTGCAGCCCAGCACACAGCTGCCTGAGGGCTCCTGGAGGGCACTGCTGGCTCCTGGGGAGCTCTCAGCACCCAACACCCCCAGGTCTCCTCCTTCAGGGCTGCTCTCAACCCACTCTGCTGGCAGCCTGGATTTGTGCCTGGCAGTGATGGAACTGCTGCAGTCAGGCCTCTCTGAGTGTATTCCCTGTTTTGTCAGATGAAAGCTACCCTTCAATGACTTCTGTTAGAGGCAGCAGTGGGGACATGCAGTGGATTCCTGGCACTGCTGGGCAAGTCTGGCCGGAGATGCTGAGGTGCACTCTGCAGGAATCATACTGACCACAAAAATCATTCCCAGCAGCACAACCAACCCCCAGTGGATCTTCAAACCTGGGAAAAGGATGACATTTGATTTATCCCGACTTAAAAAGAACCTGATGTGGGCAGCTGGTAGAATATTAACCCTTTCATACAGATACACTAAAGGTCCATGCATGCATAGGATGGAGGCTCCCAGGGAAGTGAAAGCTCTCACTGGAAAGAGGAAGGAGGGCAAGGAGGGTTTTAGCAGGCTGTGGAAAAGCCTGCAGCTCCAGGGTCAGTGTGTGAAAGCAGGGCCACCACTGAGGCACATCCTGACCAAGAAGAGTAGCTCTGTCTTGTTCCTTTGGTACAAGGAAGTGGAGAGCAACACTTCTGACAGCTCTGCCCTTCATGGCAGCTTCCCACCAGACACCACAGCCACAGATTGCATTGGGATGGAAGGGACCCTCAGAGGTCATCTTGTCCAACCCCCTGCAGGCAGCAGGGACACCTGCAGCTACAGCAAGCTGCACAGGGCCACAGCAAGTCTGACATCCCTGGGCAACCTGTTCCAGTGTCTGCCCACCCTCTCTGTGCAGAACTTCCTCCTGATGTCCAACCTACACCTGCCCTGCTCCAGTGTCAAACCATTGTCCCTCAGCCTATCCCCACAGCCCTTCTGAACAGTCCCTCCCCAGCCTGCCTGCAGGTCCCCTGCACATACAGCTCTAAGGTCTCCCTGGAGCCTTCTTTTCTCCAGGCTGAACAGCCCCAACTCTCCCAGCCGGACCTCACAGGGCAGGCTCTCCAGCCCTCTGATCTTTGTGGCTTCCTCTGGACTCACTCCAGCAGCTCCAAGTCCTTGTTGTGTTAGGTCCCAGAGGTGAATACAGCACTGCAGGTGAGGTCTCCCCAAAGCAGAGCAGGATCTTCTCTCTCCAGCTCTGGCCACACTGCTTTGGATGCAGCCCAGGCTGGACTGGGTCATGGCTCCTGGAACTGATGTCCCCAGCATAATGAAACTGGAACCTGCACTGGGTAATGCTGCAGCTTTACACCCTGCTGGGCAAGGAAGCAGTGCCCAGCTCCTGGCAGAGCTCCCTGCACACCCCTAGCACATGCATCCAGGTGCAGAGAGTCTGGCAGATGGAGCTTTTACAACACAACCTGCAGTGCTCTGCAGTGAGACCAGTGGCATCAATTCTAAACCTGTGCCAGAGGCCACTGAAGTGTTCAAGTACTCAATGAACAGGAACTCAGATGAGGATAATTCTCTTTACCAGTAGCAAATGATTCCATGGGGTTGGCTTTCTAGAGAACAACCTATTTTTATCTAAGCTCTTGTACCAGCTAAAGCTCTTGGCTTCCCCTTTCCCTTAAGTGAAAGGCTTCTCCTACAGGGAGGAAATCTGGAGCAGACCTTGGAAACACAAGCAGGAGGTAAAATGTGGAGCACAGTGAGCAGTCCTGGGCCTGGACATCTTATTCCACCTTTGCTCTTGTCCACAGGCTTCAAAATCACAGCTGAAGTGGAGTCAGCTCAAACCCCACTCCTCTGGACAGTGGATCTGGGTGCAGTTGTTGTCCCACAGCAATGGTGGGATGCATGCAAACATTTCAGACACCACTGTGAGACACAGCCTCAGCTGTCAGCATTCCAGAACACAGGCACACAGCAGTTACAGCAGAAAGCCAACAGGGACTGCTTGGTTTGTCTTGGGGATCTTAGTCCTTCGAGGGTCTCTAGCTCCATAATCTCATCCTTGGACATTGGCTTTGAATTGTCTCTGGAGCTTGGAGCAGAGCAGCCTGAGGGCTGCCCTCACTCCTCTTGATAAAGCTGTGCAGGGCTGGAGCCAGGCTCTGCTCAGGGATGTCCAAGGACAGACCAAGGGGTACTGGGGGCAAGCTGGAGCAGAGGAGCTGCCATGGGAACAGAAGGGAAAACTTTGTCCCTGTGAGGGTGCTGGAGGCCTGGAGCAGGCTGCCCAGAGAGGTTGTGGAGTCTCCTGCTCTGCTCCAAACCCACCTGGCTGTGTCCTGTGTGAGCTGCTCTGGCTGATCCTGCCCTGGCAGGGGGGTTGGACTGGATGATCCTTCAAGGTCCTTTCCAACCCCTACCATTCTGTGGTGCTGTGAAAACCAAAGCCTGGAGCTATGCTCAGGATGGGAAGCAGCAGACAGGTTTGCTTCCAGACTGCATCAATGGGAGGAGAGATCCACTACAGCCCCGAAAAGGAACCTCCTGCTCTTTGCAGCAAGAAAGGACTCCCCTGCTGGGACAAGTTCCTTCTAACTCTGAGCCAGTGTAAACCGACACCACCATCAAAGGCTCGACCTCGGCCTCCACCCCTTCCTGACCAGCACTCCCTCTTCACGCTCACTACCTCCCCATGCTCAGCACAAGAATTTAAGAGGCTTCCCGGAGCAAAAATAAGAATGGGTTAAAACTTTATCCTCTTTTCACTAGGGGTTGATTTTACCTCACACCAGATCCTCCATGCAATTCACTACCTGGCTGCAAAATCATTTGTGCAGGCTCAGTGCAAGGCACCAGGGAAAAGCTCAAGTGGCTGGGGGCAGACACAAATGAATCATAAAAACTGCCTGCAAGAGACCTTGAAAAGCATCCAGCTCCAACCCCCTCCCATGGGCAGGGACACCTCCCACCAGCCCAACTTGCTCAAGGCCTCATCCAGCCTGGCCTTCAACACCTCCAGGCAGCGGACAGCCACAGCCTCCCTGGGCAACCTGTGCCAGTCTCTCCCCACCCTCACTGCCAACAATTTCTTCCTCATCTCCAGTCTCCATCTCCCGTCTCCCAGCTCAAAGCTCTTTTCCCTCGTCCTGGCACTCCCAGCCCTTGTCCAAAGTCCCTCCCCAGATTCTGGAGCTCCTTCAGGTACTGGAAGGTTGCTCTGAGGTCTCCCTGCAGCCTCTTCTCCAGGCTGAACAGCCCCAACTCTCCCAGCCTGGCCCCACACCAGAGGTTCTCCAGCTCTCTGATCATCTTGGTGACCTCCTCTGGCCCCTCTCCAGCAGCTCCAGGTCCTTCTTGTGCTGTGTCCCCAGAGCTGGAGGCAGTGCTGCAGGTGGGGTCTGAGCAGAGCAGAGCAGAGGGGCAGAATCCCCTCCCTGTGCTGCTGCTCTCCCTGCTCTGGATGCAGCTCAGCACTCAGCTGCCTGCTGGGCTGCCAGGGACCATTGCTGGCTCCTGGGGAGTTTGTCCCCAACTGACACCCCCAAGGCCTCCTCCTCAGGGCTGCTCTCCAGCCACTGCTCACCCAGGCTGGATTTGTGCTTGGGGTTGCCCTGACCCAGCTGCAGGAACCTTGCCCTTGGCCCTGCTGAACTCCATGAGGTTGTCTTGGTCCCACCTCTGCAGCCTGTCCAAGTCCCTCTGGCTGGATCCCTTGCCTCCAGCACTGTCACCAGCACCACACAGCTTGGTGTCACCTCAGACTTGCTGAGGGTCCTACTTCTCTCTACAGAAACAGCTCCAGAGGATCAAGCTGTCCTGTTACAGAAAAGAAAAATGTCCCCTGAGCTCCAAGTGTCCAACTGCTGCATCATACCTGGAAATACCTAGATCCATGTTTTCAACTCCTTGCTGGCCTCTGTGAAAGGAACCTGCCAAAAATAAAAATGAAAGAATTACAAACCAGAAAATTAGACCTAGAATTATTATATATGCAGCCCAGAAAATTCCTCACTGAGCATCTCCAACTCCCTTGCAGGGATATCTAAGGGGGGGAAGTCAAGAGGATGGGGCCAGGCTCTTCTCACTGGTGCTCACAACAGGACAAGGGGCACTGGGCACAAACTGGAACCCAGGAGGTTTCATCTGAACATTAAGAAAAACTTCTTTGTGGTGAGGGTGGTGAAGACCTGGAGCAGGCTGCTCAGAGAGGTTCTGGAGTCTCCTTCTCTAGAGAGGAAGAGGTCCTGGACAAGCTGCTGTGGGTGACCTTGTTTTAGCAGAGGGGTTGGACTGGATGATCTCCAGAGGGTCCTTCCAACTCCTGCTTTGCAGATTGGGTTTTGTGTACCAAGCCCACACCTGCTGCTTCCTAGAGTCAGGGAATGCTAACATGAATGACCTGCAGATGCTTCCAGTTCCTCCCCTGGCCTCTGATACTGTTCCCTGTTGTTAACATTTCCAAAAAGACAAATCTGCCAACTCTGTGAACCCCAAGGCAGTGTTTTTCCCCAAAAAAGCTCTGGGGTGGAGAGTTCAGAACATTACAGAAGCCAGTGTCAGAACAGAGAACAAACATTTAGGGACACAGGAGTGATTTCCTTGCTCTGTATCTCAAAGGACAGAAAGTAATCAAGACTCTCCTGACACCTTCTTGAGCTTCTGAATATAGAATCACAGAATGGTCTGGACTGGAAGGGACCTCTAAAGGTCATCCAGTCCAATGTCCTTGCAGTCAGAAGGGGCACCTCCACCAGATCAGGTTGCACAGAGCCCTGTCAAGCTTGCCCTTGGATGTCTCCAGGGATGAGGCCTCAAGCACCTCCCTGGGCAACCTGTTGTAGAGTTCCAGCAGCCTCCTGGTGCAGAACTTGTTCCTCACATCCAATCTAAATCTGCTCTGCTCTCATTTCAAACCACTGCCTCTCATCCTGTCCCTGCAGGCCTTTGGGAACAGTCCCTCTGCAGCCTTCTTGTAGCCCCCCTCAGGTACTAGAAGGGTGTCCTAAGGTCTCCCTGGAGCCTTCTCTTCTCCAGGCTGAACACCCCCAGCTCCCTCAGCCTGTCCCTGTAGCAAAGCTGCTCCAGACCCTGATTATTTTCATGTCCTTCCTCTGGACCAGCTCCAGCAGGTCCCTGAGGGTCTCCCCAGAGCAGAGCAGAGCAGAGGGGCAGGATCCTCTCTCTCCAGCTCTGGCCACACTGCTTTGGATGCAGCCCAGGCTGCCATTGGACTTCTGTGCTGCCAGTGCCCATTGCTGGCTGCTGTCCAGCTTCTCACCCAGCAGCACCTCCAAGTCTTCTCTGCAGGGCTGCTCTCAATCTCATCATCCCTTAGTCTAGATTGCTATCAAGGATTGCCCTGCTCCAGGTGCAGGACCCTGAGCACTTTGCCACCTTACATGTCAGGCTTTGCACTTCTACACCTTACACTTTGCACTTCAGCAAAGATCCTAATCAGCTGCCTTTTGGAAACCCTCTCAGTGGCAGGCAGGGCTGCCCTGGCTGTGTCTGTGCTTCCCCCACACTGCAAAGTCTATACAATTTGGCTGCTGTTGCAATATTGACTCTTCAGAGCTGACATTCTCCTTTCAGAGCAGACACCACTTAAATTCTGCACTCCAAAGGATGTCAGCAAACTGTGAGTAGCCTTCAAAAACCACAAGAACAAAAAAAAAAACCAAAACAAAACAATTCTCTTCCCATCAAGCTGGTGGCTCTCACAAAGAGAAGCAAAGCAACTCCCTCAAGTGGAGAAGTTTTAAAAAGAAGCCTTCACCAGCTCCTTTTCTGCCACAAAAGTGCATCCCAGCAACCTGACCATTTAATCACAAATGCACAACCTCAGGAGCTCAGATCCTAGACAGGTTGGAGTCCCCATGTAGACTGTCAGGGTTGCAAGGGACCTCAAGGATCAAATAGTTCCAACCCCCTACCATGGCCAGGAACACCTCACGCTGGATCAGGTTGCTCAGAGCCACCTCCAGCCTGGCCTGAAAAACCTCCAGGGATGGAGCTTCTACCACCTCCCTGGGCAACCTGTGCCAGTGTCTCACCACCCTCATGGGGAAGAACTTTCTCCTAACATCCAATCTGAATCTCCCCATTTCTAGACTTGGGAAGTAAGAAGAGAGTTTGGACACCCCCAAACACCACAATTCTTCTCTCTTGGTAAAGTCTCTCCAGACACTATCTAAGAACAGAGGAAAAGGCCAGCAACTCAGGAAAGTAATTTTGGTTTTGATTAGAGCTGATATCTATCATTAGCTCCTCAAGCTACAGCCCAGAGAGTTGGCAGAGGTAATCTAATCTTTGCCACATGCAACTAGAGAAGCCAAGTGGCTCTGAACTACCTGTGTGCCACACTGCCAAACAGAACCCAAATTTCTCTGCATTTAAGTGAACAGAGGGCAAATGCAATAATCATTTTTCATTACAGCTATTTGTTCTCCTTCCTGCCTGGGAGGAGCAAGTCAAGAAAATTCTACTCTGTTTTATCTCCTTGATGTAATTCTTGACACAAGACAGGAAACACACTTTGAAAAGTAATGTTTTATATTCATTTCAGCAGTTTGCAACAGCTAATAAATAGCCCAGAACACACATTCCTCACCCAGCACTATGGATTCTAGGTAAAAAGCACTTTTGGCTTAATTTTAGATGCCTATTTGAATTTTGCCAGCTCCTTTGCTGCTCTCTGAGCAAAGCATCTCACAAAGTCCTTACCTTCCAACATACAAATGTAAGTCAACAACATAAAAGCTTTCTCCCTTTTTAAAAATATTTAAACACTTTGCTCTGGTCAGACCTCCCCTGGAGTACTGTGCACAGGTCTGGAGCCCTCAGTATAGGAAGGGCCTGGACCTGATGGAGAGGGTCCAGAGGAGGCCATGAAAATGCTCGGGGGGTTGGAGCAGCTCTGCTATGGGGACAGGCTGAGGGAGCTGGGGGTGTTCAGCCTGGAGAAGAGAAGGCTCCAGGGAGACCTTAGAGCAGCTTCCAGTACCTGAAAGGGCTACAAGAAGGATGGAGAGAGACTGTTTGCAAAGCCCTGCAGGGACAGGACCAGGGGCAATGGCTTCAGACTAGAGAAGGGCAGATTTAGACTGGCTATCAGGAAGAAGTTCTTCACTATGAGGGTGGTAGAACACTGGAACAGGTTGCTCAGGGAGGTTGAGGCCCCATCCCTGGAGATATTTAAGGTCAGACTCGACAGGGCCCTGGGCAGCCTGATCCAGTTGGGGATGTCCCTGCTGACTGCGGGGAGGTCGGACTGGACAAGCTTTGGAGGTCCCTTCTGGCCTCGACCATTCTGTGACTCTATGAAAGAAAACATCTATGAAAGAAAACATCTATGAAAGAAAACATCTATGAAAGAAAACATCTATGAAAGAAAACATCTATGAAAGAAAACATCTATGAAAGAAAACATCTATGAAAGAAAACATCTATGAAAGAAAACATCTATGAAAGAAAACCTTCTGTTTTTCCATGCCCCTGAGTCTCCTGACTTGCTAAACCTGAGACATCAATCAGCAGCACAGGCTCCCAGCACACAACCAGTTGTTCCTGTCGGCCGAAGAAGAGCCTGCTCTGGAGGGCAAACATCCCCAGGTCTGGCCTCTCAAACACACCTTCCCCTGCAAAACTCAGCTCAGAAAACTTCACCTTAGGCTTGCAAAACGCAGAATTCTCTTCAGATGCTGGTAAAGGATGTAGACAATCAACCAAGTGCGTTCTGATCTGCCTGGATAGGCTTCAGATGTCTGACTTCCTATCACACTTGTGATCTATCCCAGAAACACAGTTTTATGCTCTGATAAACACCTCCTGCTCTGATATCTGATTTCAGTCTTACTCAAGCCTACCACCTCGTCCAGCTTTAAATGATTCCAGAAGTGAAAACCAAACACTTGGATCTGGCTTTTAGGCAACGTGAACCTAAACTAAGGAGTGGCTGTTTTGCTTTTTTACTACTTGAATTTTAACCACGACACAAAGCTGTATCAAAATGATCACAAACAGATTCTTACAGCCTCATGGTCATAGAAAGGGATTTTTTTTTTTCCCTGTTTTTGCTGGGAAGCTTTCATCGCCAGCAGGAAAATCCTGCCTCACTTCGAGCGCTTTTCACGGTGAGGGCTGAGGGAAGCGCTGAGGCTCCGAGGGGCCAGGATGGCTGCCACAGCACCGCTGCCTGCTCCGCGTTGCCCTTGCTCCCAGCACTGCCCCACAGTTCCTTTTCTTTCTCTATCGATTTCATACGACCTGGCTGTGCTGCAAACTCCCCCGACAGCTGCGCGGAGAGATTTCTTCTCCTCCCGGTTGCCGCAGCCAGCAGGAGCCCACCCGACCCCTTCCCCTTATCCCACCCGGCCGCTTCCCCTTGTCCCACCCGGCCCCTTCCCCTTGTCCCACCCGGCCGCTTCCCCTTATCCCACCCGACCCCTTCCCCTTGTCCCACCCGGCCCCTTCTCCTCCCCACCCGGCCCCCTCAGAGCACGGCTCCGCCGAGACAGGACCGGCATGAGGAGCGAGTCCCCGAACTCCCCTTTGCACCCCGGTTTCTGCAGGCCGAGCTGGACCCCCCCTCGGCAGCGATCGCAGCCCTGGAACCACAACCCCCGGCCCCGCCACCTGTTCCCTCCCCGGGAACCGCCGCCCCTCCGTCACCTCTCGGCCGCCGCCTGCTCCCCTGCTGTGCCCTCAGACGGCCTCGGAGCCGCCGCCGACCCTCCCGGCGCCGCCAGCCGCAGGGGCTGCCGCTGATTCTTCAGCCGCTGCCCGCTCAGCTCCAGCCTCCCCCGCCGGGGCGGTCCCGAGCCGGTCTCCGCGGAGACCACGCCGCGGCCGGCCCCCGTGCCCCGGGCGGAGCGAGAGGAGGCGGCGGTCGCCGAAGGGCGGACTCGGCCCGGGTGCTGCTCCCCTCCTCCCCGCCCGCCCGGGCCGCGCCTCTGCTCGCCCTGCCCGGCCCTGCGCTGCTCTCTCCGCCTGCTCCGCGGCCCCAGGGCGGCCGTGACGGAGGCAAAAGCCTGAGGCGAGGCCCCTGCGGGCTCCCGGGGCCGGCTCTGACCCCGGCGCAGGGCCGTGAGGGGCAGCCGGAGCCAGCGGCCCTCAGCGGGGGCGCCCAGGGATGACGAGGAGGGGGCACGGAGGGCACAGGCAGGTGGCCCTAGGGTGCTTGAGCACGTCTGAGCCGTGCCGGGAGCAGGGTGGGCTGGGCGTGCCTGGGCGTGTTCGCTTCCCCCTGCGGGCTGAAGGTCCCCTGATGGGGCAGCCCTGCTGGGATAGGCGTGAGGTGACAGGGATGACACAGCAGCGCTCGCACAACCTGTCCCGCAGGACGTGGTGTGCTTTGGGCTGGGAGAAACCTTCAAAGCTCACCCAGTCCCACCCGCTGCAGCCAGCAGGGACGTCCCCAACCAGAGCAGGTTGCTCACAGCCCCAACAACCTGAGCTGGGATGGTGTCAGCCATGGGGCATCTCCCACCCCCCTGGGCAGCCTGGGACAGGCTCTCAGCACCCTCAGGGTCAAACATTTCTCCCTTCTCTCCACTCTCAATCTCCTTCTTCTAGTTTAAAGCCATTCCCCTTTGTCCCAACAGGCCCTGCCACAACAACATCCTCGCCGAAGACCTGACTTTGTGTCCCGTGTCACTGCCGTCTGCATGGTGCCCTTTATAGCTTCGGAAGTGAGAACCGAGTGCTAACGAATGGTTATTTTATATGCAAATCGAAAGATCAGGTGAATCCCCCAGGGACCTCTGCTGTTGTGCTCAGATGGGAGAGCCCTCAGCCAGCCTGCTGTGCCACCTCCTGCTCCTTTCTTGTCATGCTTGCTTCCCCTCTGTTATTTTGCCTGGAGCCTCTTCTTTCACCTCCATTAGTCTCCTAAAGCTCTTTACAACTCTGCCAGCTTCATGCTGCAGGACCTGCTCTGCCCCTTGTATAAAACCACACACAAATGATTATACCTAAAATGCAAACATCAAGCAGCACACCTGAGAGGCTGATGCCAGACCTCATGTCCACAGCTCCACATTTCATCTTCTGCCAGCAGTGAAGGTGCTCTGGGGACAGCTCTCTCCTGGGCAGATCCAATTGGACTCCACAAGAGACTTTCTCTGTGAGAACTGTTAGAGATTGGAATCATCTCCCGGGGCAGCGGTGGATGCCCCTCCATTGGAGAGGCCTACAGGGAGCTGTGAGGATGATGAAGGGATTTGACTATTTCTTCTGTGAAGAAAGGCTGAGAGCCCTGGGGCTGGTTAGTCTGCAGAGGAGAAGGCTGAGAGGGATCTGATCAATGTCTATAAATACCTGAGGGGTGGGGGGCAAGAAGAAGGTGCCATGCTCCTTTGGGTGGTGCCCAGTGACAACACAAGGAACAAGGGGTTCAAGCTGGAGCCTCAGAAGCAGCAAGGGAAGAGTTTGGTCCTGAGTGCAGGAACACTGCAGAATGAGCCCCCCCTGCCCCTCACCTCCTCTTTGCCTTCAGCAGCTGTCAGGTCTCATCCTGTCGGGATGAGGATGTCAGGAGGATGCAGCCAGGCTCTTTGCAGTGATACCCAGGGATAGGATGAGGGGCAGTGGACCTAAACTCACTCACAGCAAGTTCCACCTCAACATGAGGAGAAAGTTGTTTGGTGTGAGGGTGCTGGAGGCCTGGAGCAGCTGCCCAGAGAGGTTGTGGAGTCTCTTTCTCTGGAGACTTTCAAAACCCACTTGGATGTGTTCCTGTGTGAGCTGCCCTGGGTGACCCTGCTCTGGCAGGGGGAGTTGGACTTGACCTCCAGAGGTCCTTTCCAACCCCTAACACTCTCTGAGTCTCTGATTTATGATTTCCACTCTACTATTACCTTGAAAGGTCAGACCAAGATGATCTGTGGGGTCCCTTCCAACCTGGCATTCTGTGACTCTGTGTTCAGTTTAGCCCAGCACAAGTCAGTTAAAAAAAAAAAGGGGGGGGGGGGGGAAGGAAGGGAGGGAGGGAGGGAGGCAGAGAGGATGGAGGAGGAGAAGGAAGGAGGGAGGGAGGGAGGAAGGAAGGCAGAGAGGAGAGGAGAGGATGGAGAAAGAAGGAAGGAAGGAAGGAGGGAGGGAGGGAGGAAGTCCTTCAGCAAACTGCATCTGCTCTGTGTCTGGCACACCAGTGGTTAAAGGATATTGTTTCAGTCAAAACAAGGCAAAAGAGCAGCCCACAGCTTTGGAATCACTGCAGTACAGCTGTGTAGGTTTTTAAGGCCAGAAGAAAACATCCTTCAGATGATCTCTTGTGTCCTCCTGGGTTACACAGGCCAACAAAAACTCCACCCTATCATTCCTGCTTTCAAGCCTGGCGAGCCCAGATCATGTGTGCTGTTATTGTTTGCCAGCAGCTCTAATGCATTCTTGGAGCACTTCAGCCTCTTCTCTCATCTTGCTAAAATGCTGCCCATCAGCTCTTTCATTTCCAGACTTTTCTCAAGCTGCTCTCAGGACAGTTCTGAGCAGCCTGGATATAAATACCTGTGCAGAGTGAAACCTGACTGATTCCAAAGCAAACATCCTGCCTTTGGGGTTTCTCACTCACACGTTTTTTAACTCCACATGACCTGTTCCAGTCAAGTTTGCAGCACACTGGTGGCTTGAAAAAGTCCCTCCTGCGGTAGCCAGCTTGCCATAGAATGGGTTGGGTTGGAAGGTCATCGAGTTCCAACCCCCCCTCACAGCAGGAACAGTATCAGAGGCCAGGGGAGGAACTGAAAGCATCTGCAGGTCACTCATGTTAGCTTGGTACACAAAACCCAAGCTGCAAAGCAGTGACTGCTGTCTGTGGGTCAGGGTTGTGGTAAAGGAATTTAGTCAGGACAGCTGCAGGTGGTTAGATCATAGAATGGTTTGGGATGGAAGGGGTCTTAAAGATCATCCAGTTCCAACCCCCCTGCCACCTCCCACCAGCCCAGCTTGCTCAAGGCCTCATCCAGCCTGGCTGTGAATGCCTCCAGGGAGGGGACAGCCACAACCTCCCTGGGCAAGCTGTGCCAGTCTTTCCCCACCCTCACTCTCAACAATTTCTTCCTCATCTCCCCTCTCCCAGCTCAAAGCCATTGTCCCTCATCCTGGCACTCCCAGCCCTTGTCCAAAGTCCCTCCCCAGCTCTCCTGGAGCCCTGTCAGGTACTGGAAGGCTGCTCTGAGGTCTCCCTGGAGCCTTGTCTTCTCCAGGCTGAACAGCCCCAACTCTCCCAGTCTGTCCTCCTTGTGCTGGGGGCCCCAGAGCTGGAGGCAGTGCTGCAGGTGGGGTCTGAGCAGATCAGAGGGGCAGAATCCCCTCCCTGTGCTGCTGCTCTCCCTGCTCTGGATGCAGCTCAGCACTCAGCTGCCTGCTGGGCTGCCAGGGACCATTGCTGGCTCCTGGGGAGTTGTCACCAACCAACAGGTGAGTATCTGGGCAGATAGATCAGTGACTGTATTTGCATGAAGGCAGTAGGACGCTGGAGTTCCAATCATACCGGGAAGCTGTGGCCATATCACAGCCCTTGGCAGGGTCCCCAGTGCTCCTTCATGCAGGTGCTGGTGCCATAGCTCATTGTGTGGCATCAGTGAGCCCAGCTCAAAGCAGTGCCTGCCCTGCAGTGTCTGCCTTTGCCAAGGCAGCATTTCTGGCTAGGGTCCAGAGCCCACTGACGTCAATGAAAAGCTCCCACTGACTTCCAAAGGCTTGGGATTGGGCCTTCCAGGAGCAAAAACCTGCTCCTTGCAGTGTGTACAGAGGGTGAAACAAAAACATCTGAGGTGACTGGAGCAAAGGAAGGGGCTGTGCTTAGGCTGGGATTTGTCTTTCTTTTTCCCTTGGCTGAGGTGTGAGTATCAGTTACAGAAGTCTGAGTCCTGCTACTCAGGAGGAACAGCCTCTGGGTCATCAAAGCACAGCTCAGACCTGCAAGGCTCCACAAAAAGCATTTCAGCACACAAAGCCTTGCTGAGGAGCCCTGCCCCAGCACACAGGGACGTGGCCCCTGCCTGCCACCTCAGCTCTGTCAGCCATGGTGAGTTTGGAGCTGTGGATGAGAGCCAAACTGCCCCTGGAGAGTGCTCCCTTGAAGCCATACAAAGCCTCAGTCCCTGGGGGATGGACACCTTGAGACACCCAAAAGGGGCCTGAAACACAGAGATGGACACAGAGGCTCTGTGACCAGGCTTCTTCAAGCTGTTTCACAAAATAATTAGGATCTCAGGTAGCTTTAAAATAAATAAATAAAGATAATTTATCACTTTAGAACACAGCCTGCTGAACCCCTGCTGGGTTAGGATTTAGGTTACACTCTGAGTAAGAAAAAGAGGAGGGTTTAATGTAATTATTTACTAAACTACCTAAAAGGAGGATGCAGTGAGGTAGGATCAGATTCTTCTGCCTAGGATCAGGAGACAGAAGGAGAGGAAGTGACCAGAAATTGTGCCAGGGGAGGGTTAGGTTGGAGAGGAGGCAAAATTCCTTTGCTGGAGGAGTGGTCAGGGATTGGCACAGGCTGCCCGGGGAGGTGGTGGAGTCCCCATCCCTGGAGGTCTTCCAGAACCCTGTGGCCATGGTACTTGGGGCCATGGTTTGGTGCCCATGGTGGGGTTGGATCTGATGTTCTCAGAGGGCTTTTCCCACCCAAACAATTCTCTGATTCCATGGTCCACCAGCTGCCCCCTGTGAGCAGGCCGACTTTCTGTTCAGATGTCAAACAACTCCTCTAGCTGCACTCTGTTTGGGAATCACCCTCTGCCATGCTGCTCGACGAGTGCCAGGGAAGCTGTGCCCGGGGCTGGTGCCCAGCTCGGCCGTGGCTGCCCTGCTGCCGGCAGGGGTTGGGAGGGCCGGGCCGGGAGCCCTCCTCAGGCCTTAGCCTGTGTGCACAGCGCCCTCGTGTGGAGCACCCGGGGCCCTGCACACGCAGCCTGGCACCACGGAGGCGTTTGGCTTGGAGAAGCCCTTTCGGATCGAGTCCAACCCTTACCGCCAGGGCACCACCACCCCATGGCACTCAGCACCACGGCTCCACAGCTCTGAAACCCCTCCAGGGAAGGTGACTCCACCACTGCCCTGGGCAGCCTGGGCCAGGCCTTGACAACCCTTTGGGGATAGAAATTGTTCCTCATCTCCAACCTAACCCTCCCCTGGGGCAGCTTAAGGCTCTTCCCTTTTGTCCTATCACTTGTACCTTGCGGTGAAGAGACCAAACCCCACCTGGCTCCAACCTCCTTCCAGGGAGCTGTAGAGAGCAATGAGGTCTCCCCCCAGCCTCCTCTTCTCCAGGCAGCTTCATTGCCCTTCTGATCCAGAGCTTTCTCCTAATTGCGTCTAGAATAATTCAGCTGTGCTTTGCCAGGGCCCTGCTGGCCCTGCTACCCTTGCAACTTGAGTATGTTACCTCTTGTCCTATCACTTCTTCCCTGGGAGAAGACTGCCCCCCACCTCCCTACAACCTCCTCCAGGGAGCTGTAGAGCCTGGTGTAATCTGAACAGAAATGAATGCTGATAAGCACAGAGCTGGCTGTGCACCAGGATGGATGCTGGCTGGCAAGGGGAGTGCTCCTGTGTGATGTGGCAGAAGGCGCTGCACAGAGCTGCTGGGCAACACAACCTTACCAGTCCACCTTCCCACCACCAAACCTAACCTTGGCTGTAGTGTGGAAGGCAGCTGGGTCCTTACATCTGAGATCAAATCACCCTTGAGTCATGGTTTGTCCATTCACAGAATGGGTTGGGCTGGATGGAAGCTTAAAGCTCATCCAATTGCAACCCTCTGCAATGGGCAGGGACACCTCCCACCACCCCAGGGTGCTCAAGGCCTCATCCAGCCTGGCCTTCAACACTTCCAGGCAGGGGACAGCCACAGCCTCCCTGGGCAACCTGTGCCAGTCTCTCCCCACCCTCACTCTCAACAATTTCTTCCTCATCTCCACTCTCAATCTCCCTTCTCCCAGCTCAAAGCCATTGTCCCTTCATCCTGGCACTCCCAGCCCTTGTCCAAAGTCCCTTTCTGGCTTTCTTCTAGACCCATTTCAGGTACTGGAAGGCTGCTCTGAGGTCTCCCTGGAGCCTTCTCTTCTCCAGGCTGAACAGCCCCAACTCTCCCAGCCTGGCCCCACAGCAGAGCTTCTCCATCCCTCTGATCATCTTGGTCGCTTCCTCTGGCCCCTCTCCAGCAGCTCCAGGTCCTTCTTGTGCTGGGAGCCCCAGAGCTGGAGGCAGTGCTGCAGGTGGGGGCAGAGCAGAGCAGAGCAGAGCAGAGGGGCAGAATCCCCTCCCTGTGCTGCTGCTCTCCCTGCTCTGGATGCAGCTCAGCACTCAGCTGCCTGCTGGGCTGCAAGCTCACATTTGTGCCCCCTCACCCTGGCATCTTTGCACACATCTCTCAATCCTAAAATTCCAGAGCCAGTAAGGACACAGCATACCCATGGGGTTAGTTCATTGTTCCTGGAATACATCCTGGTCATGAAGAAAGGGGGAGGCTGTCTGCAGGAAGGCTTAAGAGAGGATGCAGTGAGACTAACTGGAGCTGCATCTCTCTGTCCGTGCAGTGCCAGTCACTCTCACTGCATCCTCTCTTAAGGCCAGAGCAGGAACCTGCTGTTGTTTGCCCCCCAGATCTGTCAAGGTGCTGTTGCTACCATGTCTGCCCCTTGGAGCCTGCCCTTCTGAGTGTCACTTGGTGTCTCGCCAAGCAAGGAATTGGGATGGAGCCACCAGAACTCAGCAAGCTGCTTTCCTGGGGATGTTGTGGGCAGGCAAGGAGGGGGACACTGGACAGGGGCTGTGGCCAACACTTCAGCTTTGCTTCTCAAGAGGAGGTCCAACCCTTGCCTGCCCCAAAGCTGCCTTCTCTCTAGGAAAGCTGCTGCTCTAGACTGGTGACCCTAACAGGCTAAGGAGCCTTAAGGCCTTTGTGTCATCAGCTAAGCCAAGTCATGAAATAAATCCCCAGGTGCCTCCAGAGGACTCTGTGCCAAGTGTGCTGACCACCCCTTTGTTAGACTCTGGATTCCAGCTCTGCTTAGAATCATTAAGGTTGGAGAAGACCTCCAAGATCCTGAGTCCAGCTACTAACCTAACACTGCCAGACCCTGTCCCTAAGTGCCACACACAGACTTCATTTGACACTTCCCTGGACAGCCCTTCCACCACCTCCCTGGGCAGCCTGCTCCAGTCCTCAATCTTTCAGTAAAGGAATTTTTCCTGATGTTCAAGCTGAGCTTCTCCAGCAGAACTTGAGGCCATTTCCCCCTGTCCTGTCGCTTGTTCCCTGGGAGAAGAGACCGAAGCCCACCTGGCTCCAGACCCTGTTCAGGGAATTACAGAGAGTGAGAAGCCTCCCCTGAGCCTCCTTTCCTCCAGGCTGAGCAATCCCAGCTCCCTCAGCTGCTCCTCACACGAGCTGTGCTCTCCATCCCCCACCAGCTTTGTTGTCTCTCCTTGGGCACACTCCAGCACTTAGTGCCTCCACAATGCCCTGCTGCCTGTACCTGACCTGCCCCAGTTCCAGCCTTGGCTGGGGGCAGTAGGGCAGTGGACATTGGCACAGTTAAGGCACATCAGGAGTCCAGCTCCATCTGCAGCTCCACAAAACATGAAGCAATCAGAGAATGCCCTGCACAGGTGGGAGAGGAGAAGGCTGAGAGGGGATCTGATCAGTGTCTATAAATAACTGAGGGGTAGGTGCCAGGATGAAGGTGCCAGGCTCTGTTTGGTGGTGCCCAGTGACAGGACAAGGAACAACAGCAATGAGCTGGAACCCAGGAGGTTCTACCTCAACATGAGGAGAAACTTCCTTGGTGTGAGGGTGCTGGAGGCCTGGAGCAGGCTGCCCGGAGAGGTTGTGGAGTCTCCTTCTCTGGAGACTTTCCAGACCCACCTGGATGTGTTTCTGTGTTTCTGGGTGATCCTGCTCTGGCAGGGGGTTGGACTCATAGAAGGGCTCAGGTTGGAAGGGACCTTAGAGATCATCTCCTCCAACCTCCATGCCAGGAGCAGGGACACCTCTCAGCTATTGGGGGTTGGACCAGGTGACCTTTGAGGTCCCTTCCAACCCAATGCACTCTGGGATTCTGTGAACTAGACTCAGCTGCTCAAGGCCTCATCCAGCCTGGCCTTGAACACCCCCATACAGGACCTGGGGCACCCCATCCAGCCACAGCCTCTCTGGGCAGCCTGTGCCAGAGTCTTACCACTGAAGAACTTCTTCCTCAGCTCCAGTCTAACCCTGCTCTCCCTCAGCTCTAAACCACTCAGGGTGTCCACTCTAAACCTGCCCAGTGGCAGCTGGAGGCTGTTCCCTCTTGTCCTATCACCAATTCCCTGTGAGCAGAGACCAGCACCAACCTCTCACAACCTCCTTCCAGGTAGTTGTAGACAGCCATGAGGTCTGCCCTCAGCCCCCTCTGTTTCACACTGCCCATTCCCAGCTCTTCATCAGATTTATTCTGCAGATCATCAAATCCAGCCTAGCACCCAGCACCATCTAATAACTAACCCATGGCACTGAGTGCCTCCTCCAGCCCTTTTCTAAACACTTTCAGGGACAGGGACTCCACCAACTCCCCAGGCAGCCCATTCCAATCACCCTGGGAAGAATTTCTTCCCAACACCCAGCCCAACTGACTGACTGACACAACTCCACTTCCCCTCTTTCACTACCCCTCTGGCACTGGTGTCTGCCCTCTCTGTGCCCCGAAATTCTGTTCAGGATGCCAGGGGGACCTCACACCCCCCGTACAGAGCCAGCACCTCCCAGCTGGTGCCTCCTGCAGTCCACTCACCCCCTCCTGGGACAAACTGAAAGAGAGCAGGTTCAGGTTGGGCTTTCTAGACTGGGACTCAGGAAACTGAAGTCTTGCCATGGAGGTGGAGAGGCTCTGGAACAGGCTGCCAGGAGAGCTTGTGGAGCTCCATCACTGGAAGTGTGCTGAGTCAGGCTGCCTGGGGCTCTAAACAGCCTCTGGTGAAAGGTTTTCCTCTCTTGTCACAGCTCACATCCTGCTGTGTCCTGGGCTGTAGCACACAGATCAGGATCCACAGCTCAGGCCAAGCAGCTTCTCCCCCCCATCTCTGGCTGGGGGATTCTGCTCCCCATGTTGAAGCTGGGCAGAAGCCACACTGAGGACCCTCCAGCCAGCCCCATGCCTCCCTTCCATGCAGGCACTTAGCCTGAGAGCTCCAGGTAAACTTCCAGCTGCTTCTGCAGCTTCAGTGTGGTCCTCTCCTGTTTCCTGGGCCAGCTCCTGGGCAGGGACAGCCATGGGAAGGTTCAGGCAGCCTCCCTCAGCTGGACACCCCCAACAGCACCCAAGGAGAGCAGAGCTGGGGGGGGATGCTCCAGGGTCCCCCATATTGCTCCTTGAGGAGCTGCTGCAGCTTGGCACAGGACAAGGGAGTGGAAGCCAATCCCAGGCCCAGGCCTGCCTCCCACTACCACTTACCCAGGTCTCCTCCTTGAGCTGCAGGACCTGGTGCTGCAGCTCCTCCTGCCCCTGGTGCTGCTGCAGGTCCTGGATGAGGTCCTGCTGCTGGCTCAGCTGCTTGAGTGAGCAGATGTCAAGCTGCAGCCCTTCTACCTCTTCCTTGTGCTGCTGCTTCTCCTGCAGCTGACTCACCAGCAGCCTGCAGCAAGCACCCAGGGAAGCTGAGGCACCAACCTGCCTCAGCTGCCAGATTCCATCCCCTGAGGAGGCTGCTGAGGAGGCCATTTCTCCCCTGAAGCTTCAGAGCTGGGAACTCTCCTCCTGCCCAGACACCCTGGGTACAGCACAGACACAGCTGTGCCAACAGAACATCTGTCCTCTGGCTGCACTGAGCCTCCAAGCACAGCCCAGGAGCAGGCTGCACCAGCCCTGCCTCTTTGGAGGCTCCTGTTGAGCCCAGGGCAGCCATCTGCCCATGTGGCTGTGCCTGTGCCCAGAGCAAGGTGGGATGCTCCAGATGTCCAGGATGGATTTGCTGCAGAGAAGGGAAGCAGAGCCAGGGCTACTCCACAGCCAGGTGGCTGCTTCAAAGAGGATTTGCAGCTGCTCAGCACCACAGAGGCCAGGGAGCTGCAACTCAGCTGCAACAAGGCTAACACCAGGGAAAGCCTCCCCAGCAGCATGGATCCTGCAGCCCATTGTGGGGAAACCAACCTCAGCTGGGGGCCTGACTCTTGGAGCCACACTCACCTGTGGGCATGCTGCATGGCATCACCTGCATGCTCCAGGTCAGCCACTGCCACCTTCTCGGGGCTCCTGCCCAGCCCAAACGTCTCAGCTCTGCAGGGAGAGGAGGGCAGGATGAGGCCAGCCCCAGGGGCAGGGACTCAGCCCCAGCGGCAGGGGCAGGGACTCAGCCCCAGCGGCAGGGGCAGGGACTCAGCCCTTTACTTCAGCAGCTCCCAAGGGTTTCCTGTCCTGCAGCTCCACAGCCTTGGATCTCCACAGCTCCTCACTCATCGACAGCTCTGAGCCTTCTCTGAGGGTTCCTGCCCCACCCCAGCGTTCAGCAGCACCTCCCCACCGGGCTGTGCCCCCTCTGGCACCGGCTGCAAGTGTTCCTCTGCCCCCTGGGTGCAGACAGAGTTTGCACAGCAGGCACCACCCCTTCTCAGTGGGACCAGCTCCCAGCCAGCAGCTCCAGAGCAGAGCTGTCCTCATAGCCAGGGGAAGGTCCACTTGTCCCTTGCCAGCCCCTCCCCACTGTCATCACTGCCTGCTGGTGACAGCCACCTCCTGAGGGAGCTGAGGGCATGCAGGACAATTGCAGCTCGCAGAGCCCAAGCAGCTCTCTGACCAAGGGAACCTTCTCAAGGGGCTGTGCTGGATGGAGAGAGAAGGACAAGGTTGTGCCCCCACGACCCTGCAGCAGCAGCCTGGCTTGGGTGACAGGCTGGACCTGATGGTCTGGAAGGTCTGTTCCAACCTTTTTGCGATTCTGTGACCCCCAGCACATGAGCTGAGGAACTTACTTCTCCTGGCCTGGATCAGCCAGCACTGCCTGCTGCCCACCAGGAGCCAAAGGAGAGGTTGTTCTGAGTGCCCCTGGCAGCTCCTCAGCCTGTGGAAGGCCACCTGGTCCTGCAGGCTCTCCTAGCCCTGCTCCAGGCTCTGCTACCACACCTGCTCCTCCTCCAGCTCCTGCAGCAGCCCTTGGCTCTCCCACACCACACACTGCTGCTGCTGTGGGGACAGAGAGCAGGGAGGGGGGACAGGCAAAGGCAGCACCCCTCAGGGAGGGGACAGGCAGGAGCACAGCAGGCAGGAGCACCCAGGGGAAGAGGATGAGGGTACTGAATGAGGGTACTGAATGAGGGTACTGAATGAGGGTACTGAATGAGGGTACTGAATGAGGGTACTGAATGAGGGTACTGAATGAGGGTACTGAATGAGGGTACTGAATGACCCTTTCTACCCTCTAGATCCTGTGACTGCTCCTGCAGGGGCTGGCCCAGGGCACTGCTCTCCTCCCTGCCCTGCACCTTCATGGCTTCCCCCTCTGCCAAATGCTGGGGAAAAGCAGAGGGGAAGCTACAGGCAGAGTCCTGCCTGGGGACAGCCCTGGCTGCCAGAGACCTCCACGGACCACAGCACACTGCCAGGTCCTTGGAGAGCTCTGCAGAGCCCAGAACAGGCTCATCCCCTGGTGTGGTAGTTTGAGCTTTGAGTTTAGGAACTCAAATGATAATAGATATAAATTCCTCCCCCTGCCCCTCTCCCTTTTTCCTCAGCAGGGTGGAGAGAGAAGAAAGGGGAAAAAAAGGGTAGGGGAAAAGGAAAAAAAAAAAATTGTGAAAGAAATATTCTGAAGTTGGTTTGGAAGTAGGAGGAGTAAATTTTTTTTTCTTTTTTCACAAAAAGGGAAAGGAAAAAAAATAATTTTTTACACACATATGTGTATATATATATATATATATATATATGTATCAGTAACAGGGGGGGTTCAGAGAGGTGAGGGATGAGGGTAAGTGGGAAAAAATATATACAAAACCAAGCCTGGATGGCCTTGTGTTCCCCTGGATGTCGGTGGATTCAGCTGAGAGAGAGAAAGGGCCCCAGCCACGTGGTCCGGTGCAGGAGACAGCAACAGCAGCAGAAAATCCTCTCGAGCAGACGAGGCAGGAAAAAAGGGAAGAGCAGCGAGATATCTGCCCCTTTTATAGGCTTGCTGGACAGGAAGGGGAAGTGGAATAGACCACCTCTGAGTCAGGGGACCACCTTCTCCCAGCAGGGGAGGGGCCAAAGCCCTCCCCAGATTAAATTTCTTTTGTCCACCTGGGGCTGGGTTCTTCTCAACCCCATCC
Organism: Indicator indicator; assembly: GCF_027791375.1. NCBI lineage: Eukaryota > Metazoa > Chordata > Aves > Piciformes > Indicatoridae > Indicator > Indicator indicator. The sequence goes on along the minus strand of NC_072045.1, from coordinate 574,820 downwards.
AGGATGGGTGTGCCCCAGCACAGTCCACCCCTCTATTTCACTTCCACTTTCCTGTCACAGTTTCTTTATCCAGTCATGAGTTGTGGTATTAGAGTTCATGTTGTGAGTCCCTCTTTATCCCAGCTGTGTCTCTCTCTCTCAGGGCAGTCTCTCTCCATCCCGGCTGTGTCTCTCTCTCTCAGGGCAGTTGATGCAGGTGGTGCTTGAGCTGGGCAGGAACGTGGAGAAGAATAAGAGAGAACAGGAAACCATCTTCACCTCTGAAGGGGAGTCAGGAACAGTCTATTGCTGCATGGGAAGCAGGAGCAGGTATAGGCGAGATGATGCAGAAGTCCTTTTGAGCTGATGCTTGTGTGCGGTGGGTTCATGCTGGATCCTGGACACCAGGTTGTTATCAAACTAGGAGAGAAAACTTACAACGACTTATAACTATTATACAGTGATTACATTGCATTAATTGGTGTTACCTTCAGAGGCTATACCTTTTCAGCCAACGTCACGTTTCGTTGTGGCACACACTGAATACCCCCAGTCTCTAGCATGACCCAGTATGTGTGACCAGGCCCCTCAGCAGAGACCACCCCTCGGGTTGGTTTGCCCCCACCAACAGCAGGGAAAACCCATACTGATTTTCCTAGTAGGTTTTTCTCATTGATCACAGGAACTCCATCTCCATCCACTGTTTGCAGCAGGTTGGACTGGGCAGGACCAGCTCGGTTTACAGACCCTCTGCTATTGACTAACCAAGTGGCCTGAGCTAGGTGTCTTTCCCAGTTCCTAAAGGTTCCACCCCCCATGGCTTTTAGGATGGTCTTCAACAAGCCATTGTAGCATTCAACCTTCCCTGCAGCTGGTGCATGATATGGGATATGGTAAATCCATTCAATCCCATGTTCCTTTGCCCAGTCCCTTGTGAGATGGTTCTTGAAGTGGGTTCCATTGTCCGACTCGATCCTCTCTGGGGTGCCGTGTCTCCACAGGACGTGTCTCTCCAGGCCCAGGATGGTGTTGCGGGCAGTGGCATGAGGTACTGGGTAGGTTTCCAGCCACCCTGTGCTTGCCTCCACCATGGTCAGTACGTACTGCTTGCCACTGTGAGCTCGAGGAAGGGTGATATAGTCGATCTGCCAGGCCTCTCTGTACTTATACCTTGACCATCTCCCCCCATACCATAAAGGCTTCATGCGCTTAGCCTGCTTTATGGCAGCACAGATATCACACTCATGAATAACCTGGGAGATGGCTTCCATGGATATGTCCACTGACCTGTCCCGAGCCCACCGGTGTGTGGCATCTCTCCCTTGGTGACCTGAAGTGTCATGGGCCCAGCGAGCTAGGAATAGCTCACCCTTGTGTTCCCAGTCCAAGTCTATCTGGGAGATTTTAGCAGCCAGATCTGCTTGGTGGTTGTGCTGGTGTTCCTCAGTGGCTCTGCTTTTGGGAATGTGTGCATCCATGTGCCGTACCTTTATTGGCAGCTTGTCCAGACGGGCAGCAATGTCTTGCCACAGGTCTGCGGCCCAGATAGCCTTTCCTTTCCTCTGCCATCCGTTCTTCTTCCATTCCTTCAGCCACCCCCATAAGGCATTTGCCACCATCCAGGAGTCAGTATATAGGTAAAGCACTGGCCAGTTCTCCCATTTTGCTATATCCAGGGCCAGCTGGACAGCTTTTACCTCTGCATACTGACTGGATTCGCCTTCTCCATCCCTTGCTTCTGCCACTTGCCTTGTTGGGCTCCAGACAGCTGCCTTCCATCTCCGCTTGCTCCCTACAAGACAGCAAGATCCATCTGTGAATAGAGCATAGCCCTTTTCATTATCAGGGAGGTCATTATATGGGGGAGCTTCCTCAGCACAGGTCACTGTCTTCTCTGGTGACATCCCAAAGTCAGCACCCTCTGGCCAGTTGGTGATCACTTCTACTATGCCAGGGCGTTCAAAGTTCCCCATTCGAGCTCGCTGAGTTATCAGGGCCATCCATTTACTCCAGGTGGCATCTGTGGCATGATGTGGGGTTGAGCCCCTCCCTTTAAACATCCAAGTCAGGACCGGAAGCCTTGGAGCTAAAAGGAGTGGTGACTCGGTCCCAATTACCTCAGAAGCAGCTCGGACTCCCTCATAGGCAGCTAGGATCTCCTTTTCTGTTGCAGTGTAGTTGGCCTCAGAACCTTTGTACCTCTTACTCCAGAAACCTAGGGGCCTGCCCCTTGTCTCACCAGGAGCTTTCTGCCACAAACTCCATGTAGGACCACTCTCACCAGCCGCAGTATACAGCACATTCTTGATCTCTGGCCCACTTCGAACAGGTCCCAGGGCCATAGCATGGACCACTTCTCGTTTTATCTGGTCAATCTGATCTACTACCTGTTGCTCAGATCCCCACACAAAACTATTTTTCTTCCATGTTACATGGAAGAGGGGTTTCACTATTTGACTATACCTGGGAATGTGCATTTTCCAGAAGCCCACAAGCCCCAAGAAGGATTGTGTCTCTTTCTTACTAGTGGGTTGCACCATGGTGGCTACCTTATTCACCACATCCTGAGGGATGTGGCGACGGCCATCTTGCCATTGAACTCCCAGAAACTGGATCTCTCTGGCAGGCCCTTTTACCTTGCTTCTCTTTATGGCAAAGCCAGCCTCCAACAGGATATCAATTATCCTCTTATCCTTCTGATAGAACCTCCTCTACTGTCTCACCCCAAACAATGATGTCATCAATGAACTGCAGGTGCTCAGGGGCTCCATCCTTCTCCAGTGCAGTTTGGATCACTTCATGGCAGATGGTGGAACTGTTTTTCCACCCCTGGGGGAGATGATTCCATTGATATTGGACACCTCTCCAGGTGAAAGCAAACTGTGGCCTACATTCTTCTGCAATGGGAATGGAGAAGAAAGCCTTAGCAATGTCTATTGTGGCATACCAGTTGGCTGCCTTCGATTCCAGTTCGTACTGGAGCTCCAACATGTCTGGCACAGCAGCACTCATCGGAGGAGTCACTTCATTCAGGCCACGGTAGTCCACAGTCAATCTCCATTCCCCGTTTGCCTTCCCCACTGGCCATATTGGGCTGTTGAAAGGTGAATGAGCTTTGCTGATGACCTTCTGGCTCTCCAGTCGTCGAATCAGTTGATGTATGGGGTGCAGAGAGTCTCGGTTGGTCCTGTATTGCCTGCAATGTACTATGCAAGAAGCAATTGGTAACTTCAAATCCTGCACCTTATGGCTGCCACTACGGAGGAGTCACCTGACAGCTCAGGCATGGCAGACAGCTGTTCCCTGTCTGCAGTCCCTACAGCTGCTACTCCAAATGCCCACTTGTGCCCCTTAGGGTCCTTAAAACATCCCTCCCGCAGAAAGTCAATGCCAAGAACGCAAGGTGCATCTGGACCAGTCACTATGGTGTGTTTTCCCCACTCCTTCCCAGTCAGGCTTATCTCAGCCTGCAGTACAGTCAGATCTTGTGAGCCCCCTGTGACCCCTTGAATGGTTATGGGCTCGGTCCCTCTGTAGCTTGATGGTATTAGGGTGCATTGGGCCCCTGTGTCCACCAGAGCTCGGTACTTCAGGGCTTCTGAAGTGCCAGGCCATTTCACAAACACATCCCAGTACACTCTGTTGTCCCTGACCTCCGCCTGGCTGGAGGCAGGGCACCTCTAATGCTGGCGGCGATGCCCACATTTGTCACAGGGCCCTGTGTTACTGGGAGAAGGGTCTCTTGAACGGGAGGAACCACCCTGGGAAACTGGGGCTGCCCTTCTCCTGGGCGAGTTATTCCCATTGGGGCCACCTTGCAGTTCCCGTACTCTGGCCCAGAGTGCAGAGGTGGGTTGGCCATCCCAGCGGTTCATGTTTTCCCCATGGTCACAGAGAGTTCTCCACAGAGCCACCCTTGGCATCCCCTGATTAGCTTGGGGTGATCTCCTAGGGGCAGGAGAATGACGTTTATTCCTGATGGCTGAAACATGGATCCATTCTGATGGAGAAGGTGAAAGGGGAGAAAAGGTGTCATCCCCTTCCTTCAGTTCAGGTTTGGAGGCCTTAATCTCTTTGATGATGTCTTTAGTCATAGCCTCTATGGCTGAGATTACGGGCCTGTGACTGACACTGTCCTCATATTCCCTCAGGTCACTAGCAAACTCACCCACAGTTTTAGGACTTCCATCCTGTCCAGTCAGAAGCATCCCTCCTAGTGTGTGTGCATATCTTTGAGGGGCACCCTGGGTGAGTTTCTTTACTAAGGACCGTTTCATGGGCACCTGATCTGGGTCCAAGGGGAGCTGGCCATTTCCATAGATGATCTCCAGCACAGCCATGTGTCTCAGGTACCGAATGCCCTGTTCCATAGCCGTCCATTTAATTGGGGCCCAAGGCAAATCCTCTCTGGTAGGGTACCTGCACTTTATAGCATTAGTAATCCGGGCCCAGAGAGTGTGTGTTCCATCGAGTTCTGCTAATTCTTTATCCAAACCAGCATCATGAGACAGGGAGCCTAGAAGCTTCACCTCCCTCTTATCTAGATCTACAGTTTCTGCACCCTCATCCCAACATTTTAGGGTCCAGTTTAGTATTGTCTCACCCTCTCTCCGTGCGTAGTCCAGACGAGTTTGCCTTAATTCTTTTCTGGGCAGAGATGTGATGGTTATGATCTCCTGATCTGAGTCCTCTCCATCTGCTGGTGGGTTCTGAGATGTGCTGGGTCCTGCTGAGGTGCCTTCTTCACCATCCGTATTTAGAGCTGATTTTTGCATCTTTTTCCTGCGTGTGGTAACCGGTGCTAGGGAAACGACAGGTGGAGGAGCATCAGGGGTTATGTGTGAAGCTGTTGGTGGGGCGTCAAACCCGCGGGGCTGGGCCTCAGGTTTGGCCAGCCTCCATCGGGCTGGACAGCATTCACAGCAGCCAGACCCCTCCCTCCTGTTTTCATAAACATTATCACAGTGCCTGCAGTGCTTACAGCTCTCCGCCTTTGGGCCATTAAGGCTTACAAAAGAATTCCCTAAACCGATTGTCCCTCCACAGATAGCTCTTAATGGGTTGGGGCACCCCCTTCCCCACATGGCCAGAGCGAGTATGATTATCAAGATTACATTTAAGCCTACAGAACACATCTTTACATAGTCCTATTCTCCTTCAACAATATTTTTATCCACACGTTTAGTTTCATAATAGGTTTCAGAGAAATTCTTTATGTCAGAAAGGTTTGAGAAGTGCCCACCGCCAGTAGGATTGATGGAATTCAAAAGGTACATGCAAAACTGCATTGGCAGAGTTTTTATCCAGTCAAGCAGCATCTCTATAATTAACCAAAGCACACGGTAAGTCAGTAGTTTATACACATGCGTCCAAAAGATCCAGCCAACAGCCCATCCAAAAACTTGAACCATAAGAATCTGTAAAATTACCATCTCTACTCCCAAACCCTTCTTTCCCAATCAGGTGTTATTTTCAAGCAAAAGAAAAAAATATTATTTCCCAAGCCTCACGTTGGAAGCGCCAAAAGAAATATTGTGGTAGTTTGAGCTTTGAGTTTAGGAACTCAAATGATAATAGATATAAATTCCTCCCCCTGCCCCTCTCCTTTTTCCTCGGCAGGGTGTTGAGAGAGAAGAAAGGGGAAAAAAAGGGTAGGGGAAAAGGAAAAAAAAAAAATTGTGAAAGAAATATTCTTAAGTCGGTTTGGAAGTAGGAGGAGTAAATTTTTTTTCTTTTTTCACAAAAAGGGAAAGGAAAAAAAATTATTTTTTTACATATATATATATATATATATATATATCAGTAACAGGGGGGGTTCACAGAGGTGAGGGATGAGGGTAAGTGGGAAAAAATATATACAAAACCAAGCCTGGATGGCCTTGTGTTCCCCTGGATGTCGGTGGATTCAGCTGAGAGAGAGAAAGGGCCCCAGCCACGTGGTCCGGTGCAGGAGACAGCAACAGCAGCAGAAAATCCTCTCGAGCAGACGAGGCAGGAAAAAAGGGAAGAGCAGCAAGATATCCGCCCCTTTTATAGGCTTGCTGGCCAGGAAGGGGAAGTGGAATAGACCACCTCTGAGTCAGGGGACCACCTTCTCCCAGCAGGGGAGGGGCCAAGCCCTCCCCAGATTAAATTTCTTTTGTCCACCTGGGGCTGGGTTCTTCTCAGCCCCACCCAGGATGGGTGTGCCCCAGCACACCTGGCCAGACAGACCCTGCCTGAGCTCCTCCTGGCCCTGGCAGCTCTCCATGCTGTGCCTCTGCAGCTGCTGCACCTGGGCCTCCAGGGCTGCAGCCTCCTGCTGCATCTCCCCAGTGTGGGCAGCCCTCAGCCCAGGAGCTGCTCCACCAGCTGCTGCTTCTGCTGGGCCTTGGGCAGGGCAGGAAGGTGGCTGGGAACCAGGGCACAGCCTCACAACCCCCATCAATGGCAGCCCAGGCACACTCACACTGCCCTTCTGCAGGGAGTGTGTACCAACTCCCACCCATCTGCTTGGAGCCCTGAGCCTCCAGTACCACCCCAAACACACCTCAGGGCTGGCAGAGCAGCTCTCCATGCCATGCCCTCCCACATGGATCCACACATGAGCTCTGCCATGGCTTTACAGCCCATCACCCACCTCCTGGCCAGCCCTGACAGCAACATCTTCCATCCCCATTCCCCACAGCCCCCAAGACAGGATCACAGCACAGGAGGCCTCCCTTCCCCTCCACAGACACCCCCAGACAGAGTGGTAACAGCCCAAGCAGAGACACCCCCAGCTGGTGGCTGCAGACACTGCCAGCAGGAGCCTGGTGGGAGAACACATTGTGTCAGGACTGTTCCCAGCACAGGACACTGCTCCCAGCACAGGACACTGCTCAGCCTGCATCCAGCCAAGCACCCAGGAGGGTGCCCAGCCCAGCCCCAGGGCCACCAGCTCCACATATTCATAGGAAGCACTAAAAATCCAGGAATGAGACCCAGATGCACCATTCCTGCCTGGGGGACACATGACTGGGACCCTGCCCTGGGCCTTGGTGAGGCTCCAGCTCAAATAGTTCAGTTTTGGACTCCTCACTCCCAGAAGGACATTGAGAGGCTGGAGCAGGTCCAGAGACAGGCAACAAATCTGGGGAAGGGTCTGGAGAAGAGGGCTGGGGAGGAGCAGCTGAGGGAGCTGGGGGTGGTTAGTGTGGAGAAGAGGAGGCTGAGGGAGACCTCATTGCTCTCTCCAGCCCCCTGAGAGGAGGCTGCAGGGAGGTGGGGGTTGGGCTCTGCTCCCTAGCATCAGGTGACAGAAGGAGAGGAACTGGCCTGACATTGCGGCCGCGGAGGGGTGAGGCGAAAGAAAGTCGCTGCCCGGATGGGACCAGCCCGGGCAGACAAGCAGCAGGCAGCCAGCGTAACCTGGCAACTTGCCTCGCTCCAAAGCCAGCCAGACAGAAGGTATCTTTCCATGTGTGCTGCATTCAGTACCATTCTATTCAAAGTGCCCGCACGTTGCAGCGCGGTATTTCCAGCTTGACTTGCCTCGTGGTAACATCATAAATATCTCTGTACACAGTTAGCAGCCGCAAAGCGTCTTGTCGAGTCTCCATCTAGTGGACAAGCGGCGGAACTGCACGTGTCGTTCACTTAGTTAGACATTGACTGTAAGTATAATTGTATATACTGAACCAGTTGTGGACTGTATTGTTACAACCGTGCATTCGAATCAATATATACACGGTGATTAATAGTTATTCATAATTATAATAATTAATAAATAATAATTTTCATAATTCATATTTTGTAATTCATAATTAATAACCATCATCCTCCAGCCCTAATAATCACCCTCCCACCACACAGCCCCATTGGTGCCTTCCAGCCCCTTGGTGCCCTCCAGCCCCAATGGTGCCCCCCAGCCCCATTGGTCCCCTCCAGCCCCATGGGCTGATGCACACCCAGGGAGCAAGGGCCACATTCAGACTCTGCAGGGATCACTTCCAATGCACAGCAGCAGAAGGGAGAGGCAGGAGCCTGTCCTGTGCCTGTTGCCAGCAGAAGTGTCCTCAACAAGGTAGAGGGAGGAGGACCCAGGGGATGAAAGCAGCCAGGCCAGGTGGGCAAGAAGCAGAGAATGGTTTTGGTTGGAAAAGACCTTTCAGGTCATTGAGTCCAACCATTCTCTGACTATCCCCAAGGCTGCTGCTAAGCCATGGCCTTCAGCACCACATCTTCCTGGCTTTAATCACCTCCAGGGATGGGGATTCAGCTACCTCCCTGGTCAGCCTGTGCCAGGCTTTGAGAGCTCTTTCAGTGAAGAAGTTTCCTCTAAGAGCAAATTTAAACCTCCCCTGGTGTATCTTGAGACCATTTTCTCTCATTCTATCACTTGTTCCTTATGAGAGGAGCCCAATCCCCACCTCACTCCAACCTCCTTCCAGGGAGATGTGGAGAGCAGGAAGGTCTCCCCCGTGCCTCCTTCTCTTCAGCTTCAACAATCCAGGTTCCCTCAGCTGTTCCTCACAAGAGCTGTTCCCCAGAGCTTTAGGAAGCAGGGCAGATGGACACCCAGGTAGCACCAACCCTGAACATCCCCACGAGGTGCTGTGCTTGCCAGACTGTGGGTCCCTGTGTGTCAGGGAGCCCTGTGAGCAGCCCAGATGGGGGGCATCACCCACACACAGCTGATGCACCACTGGGCACCAAGGTGCCACCAAGCCAGGCAGCAGCAGGGTGGTGACCCAGGGAAACTCCCGAGCCACAGCATCTGCAACCCCCCCAGGGCTGAGCTCCCGGGGGAGGTGCAAGGACCCCAAACCTGCAGGCAGGGGCTTGTCGTGTCCACACCCACCACCCCTCCCCCAAGGACCCCCAGAATGCCCCTCACCTGCAGGTACAGCTCCCTCTCAGCCCCCCACCACTGCTGCCAGAACTCCCCTCCCCCCCCCCCACGCCCTGCCCTCGGCTACTTGATTGCTGCTAATTGGAGGGGGAGAGGAGTTACAGCTCCCCTCTGCCTCCTGCACCACCCCACAGGCACCCCTGGGGAGGGGGCATTGGTTACCCACCCCCTGCTGCATCACCCCAAGATCTGCCCCAGCTTGGGCAGCCCAAGGGACTCCTCTGCAGGGACCTGGAGACATGCCCTAGAAGGGTCACCCCAAGACCACACCTGGGACACCCCAAGCAGCTTTATCATGGACCCACTCCAATCCCTCAAACCCCCTTCTGACCTGGAGCACCCCAAGATCCCACTGGGAGCATGCCTCCTATCTAGGGCACCCCAAACCTGCTCTCAGCCAGGGCACTCTGGACCCAGACCCCTAATCCCAGGGGCACTCCAAGCACCTCAATGCCACCACAGCCCCATGGCACAGGCCCCTGGTACTCAGTGGTAAGGATGAAGCCCTGTGGCCATGGCACCAGAGCTGCACTGCCAGATGGCTGTGGGCCCCCACAGCACATGGGTGCCACCCTCTGTGGGTGCCACTGCCCACGGGTGCCAATGCTGTGGGTCCTCACTGCCCACAGGTGCTGCTGTCTGTGAGCGTGGTCAGGGATTGGCACAGGCTGCCCAGGGAGGTGGTGGAATCTCCATGCCTGGAGGTGTTCAGAAACCCTGTAGCCATGGTGGGGTCAAGTTGGGATTGGAGTGGAAGGACCAGAGGCAATGATTGTGAGCTCCAGGTGACTGGTTGGGACTGGGTGAGCTGAGAAGCCTCTTCCAAGCCCAAGGGCTGTGTGATTGTGTGTCCAAACTCAAGGGCTGTGTGACTGTGTGTCCAAACCCAATGGCTGTGTGACTGTGTGTCCAAGCCCAATGGCTGTGTGACTGTGTGTCCAAACTCAATGGCTGTGTGACTGTGTGTCCAAACTCAAGGGTTGTGTGACTGTGTGTCCAAACTCAAGGGCTGTGTGACTGTGTGTCCAAACCCAAGGGCTGTGTGACTGTGTGTCCAAGCCCAAGGGTTGTGTGACTGTGTGTCCAAACTCAAGGGCTGTGTGACTGTGTGTCCAAATCCAATGGCTGTGTGACTGTGTGTCCAAACTCAAGGGCTGTGTGACTGTGTGTCCAAACTCAAGGGCTGTGTGACTGTGTGTCCAAACCCAAGGGTTGTGTGACTGTGTGTCCAAACCCAAGGGCTGTGTGACTGTGTGTCCAAACTCAAGGGCTGTGTGACTGTGTGTCCAAGCCCAAGGGCTGTGTGACTGTGTCCAAGCCCAAGGGTTGTGTGACTGTGTGTCCAAGCCCAAGGGCTGTGTGACTGTGTGTCCAAACCCAAGGGCTGTGTGACTGTGTGTCCAAGCCCAAGGGTTGTGTGACTGTGTGTCCCAGCCCAAGGGTTGTGTGACTGTGTGTCCAAACCCAATGGCTGTGTGACTGTGTGTCCAAACCCAAGGGCTGTGTGACTGTGTGTCCAAGCCCAAGGGCTGTGTGATTGTGTGTCCAAACCCAAGGGTTGTGTGACTGTGTGTCCAAACCCAATGGCTGTGTGACTGTGTGTCCAAACTCAATGGCTGTGTGACTGTGTGTCCAAATCCAAGGGCTGTGTGACTGTGTGTCCAAACCCAAGGGTTGTGTGACTGTGTGTCCCAGCCCAAGGGTTGTGTGATTGTGTGTCCAAACCCAAGGGCTGTGTGACTGTGTGTCCAAACCCAATGGCTGTGTGACTGTGTGTCCAAACCCAATGGCTGTGTGACTGTGTGTCCAAGTCCAAGGGCTGTGTGATTGTGTGTCCAAGCCCAAGGGTTGTGTGACTGTGTGTCCAAACCCAATGGCTGTGTGACTGTGTGTCCAAATCCAATGGCTGTGTGACTGTGTGTCCAAGCCCAAGGGTTGTGTGACTGTGTGTCCAAGCCCAAGGGCTGTGTGACTGTGTGTCCAAGCCCAAGGGTTGTGTGACTGTGTGTCCCAGCCCAAGGGTTGTGTGACTGTGTGTCCCAGCCCAAGGGTCATGTGACAGTGTGTCCAAATCCAATGGTTGTGTGACAGTGTCCAAGCCCAGAGCAGGGCAGGGCTGCTGGGGTGTGGAAACTGCAGGCAGTAAAGAGCTCCGGGAGCAGATGGCTTCGTATATAGTAAAAAGTCTTTATTAAGAAGGCTTTGAAGTCAAAAAATAAAACTCTTGATACAATTTTCATAACCGTCAAGTCAGCTCAGCAAATATATAATCAGTACTTTAGCCATGTAAGGTTAAAGGTCCGTTATTTTTTTTTCTTATTTTAAAATAAAATATATTTTAGTTTTTAAAATTTATTCAATAAAGTACATATTTTCCTATAAATTCCCTACATATACATAAAGAGGTAAAAAAAAGAAAAAAATTAAAAAAGAAGAAAAAGAAGAACAAACAAAAAGATTAAAATGAAAGCATCCCCCCCAAAAAAAAGCAAAAAAAAAAAAAGGAGGGAAACAACACAGAGATGGAGACAAAAAAAGACAGAAACAAACACGTAAAGAAGACAAAAGACAAAAAAACAACCAAACAAAAAAGACAAAAAATGAGACAAAAAATACCAAAAAAGAGGAAAAAGACCAAAAAAGAAAAAGACCAAAAAACAAAGACCCAAAATGACAAAAAGACCAAAAGAAGACAAAAAAAAAAAAAATTACCAAGAAGACTAAAAAACAAAACCAAAAAAAGACCAAAAAGAATCCCACAAAAAAAGGACAAAAAGGGACCAGAAAAAAAAAAGGACAAAAAAGGGACAAAAAAAAGGACCAAAAAACAATCACCAAAAAGGGACCAAAAAAAAAAAAAGACAGAAAAGAAAAAAAAAAAGACAAAAAGGAACCCCAAAAAAAGGACAAAAGAACCCCAAAACACAAAACAAGAACCAAACAATAAAAAGACGAAAATGAGACAAAAAACCAAACCAACAAAAAAACAAACAAACAAATCCCAAAAACAGAAAACAAAAAACACATGAAACTCAAACCCAACCAGGAAAGAATAAAGAGCTCAAACTCTGCCTGGTTTTTGCACCTTGGTGTCTTAACTGTGCCCCTCCCCACCTCCAGCTGGCCTGGCCCCTGTGGCCACGACCCCAGCCTCATCCCCTGCATTTTTGGGGCACTTTTCACATTGGCAATAGATTAAAACAAACAAACAAAAAAAAACTAAAACTAAAACAACAAAACCAAACCAAAACTCCCCAAAATTCTCTCCTCTGTATCTCTAGAACCCATCAAGAATCCTCCAGAAAACAAAAACCCCCTAGGTACAAAAAAATCAAGAAGCGACAACGCCGACGACAACCAAATGTATAACAACAACAACAACAGCAATAATAATAATAATAATAGAATGATTTGTAAAAAAATAATAATAAAACCCAAAATAAAAACCAAGAAAAAACCAAAACAACTGAAAAAAAAAAAAAGCCAACCCTTGTGTGTCCTAAAACAAAAAGTGCAACCGGACCTTTTCGTTTGGGTTTATTTTGTCTGCAGACTGAATACTGTTAGTGGGAGGGGGGGAGTGGAGAACAGCTGCGGCTCCCTCCCCGCCCCAGCCGCCCCAGCCGGGTGAAGTTAAAGCTATTCTGTAAACATTGGAGTCGCCTCCTCTCCTCCCTTCCACACCACCCCCTTCTCCTCATCCTCATTGTCTTCATCAGCCCCTTTGCTCCCCCAAACCCCCTCCCCTGAACCCAAGTTATTCCATCGCGGCCACCCTCCCCGCCCCGCTCTCCGTCCCTCCGTCTGTCCCTCTCCAGCGGCAGCCTCTCCTTTTTTCCCCCCACACCCCTTCCCCATATCCCAAGCCCCCCCCTGCGCCCCTCGGATCCATTATTAAATAAAAGGTCGAGTTTGAAACAGTTTCCAGTCCTTTAAAAAGCCGTCTGGGGGCGGAGGGCAGGCCCGGGGTGCCCCTCGGCGAGCCGGCTGGCAGTGGCCCTGGCTAGGAGAAGATGTGGATGGCTTGGGTGGCAGGCGTGTGGCACGCAGGGCACTCGGGCTCGGCCTTGCCGCAGATGCGCATGGCACACTCCATGCAGAAGAGGTTGTGGCCACAGGGCACCAGGGCGGCGATCACCTCACTCTCAAAGCACACCATGCACTCCCGAGAGCTCTTGCGGTGCCCGTCCGAGCTGCTCGAGTCGGTGGGCGAGCCTGAGGCGGCCGAGATGCTGCCAGGCAGGGAGGAGGAGGAGGAGTAGCCAGTACTGTTGGAGAAGGAGGACAGCGAGCCTTGGGTGGGCAGCCAGGACAAGGTGCTGACAGGGTCGCTCTGGATACGGCGCGCCAAGGGGTGGTCCAGGGCCATGCCGCCGCCCTCGGGCAGGGTGGGCGAGTGGCGCGGGGTGGCCGTGCTGCTGTTGCGTCTCTGCGAGCTGCCGATGGAGGAGCAGCTGCTGAAGGCCTGCAAGGGGTTGCCTGAGCGCTCAAAGGGTGACCAGATGGTGGTGGTGGGTGTGGTGAGGTCGAGGGCCAGGAAGTCAAAGCCGAAGTCGCACTCCTCAGCGCCCAGCGGGGCCGGGGGCTCGCCAAAGGTGAAACCACTGCCGCCGGTGCCATAGGGGCTGGTGGGGCTGGCGTCGGCCACCCGCGCGCTGTAGTAGGGCTCGGCAGAGGCACTGCCCAGGGAGCCCAGGCTGTCGTGGCGCAGGGCAGGCGGGGGGCGGCGTGCAGCGGGGTGGGGAGCCTTGGCCCAGAGGCCGGCTGGGCTGCCCTGCAGGTCAAGGCAGACGTCGGTGCCGTTGGAGTGGAAGTCATTGTCGGTGTTGACGTCGACGAAGGAGCCTGTCCGCATGGTGATGTGTGCCTCGATCTCCTCCCGCGCCCGGTCCACGTTCTCGGGCATGCCGGTCACCTCGAACACTGGCTCCTTGTCCCGGCTCGGCGTCACGATGTAGGTGTGCGTCTGCTGCTGGATCCGCTTGATGGTGGCCCCCTTGGGCCCCACCACCAGCCCCACCACGCGGTAGGGCACACGCACCTGGATGGTGGTCTGGCCCGGCAGGTTGGGCGGCCCCTGCATGGCCCCCGCCAGCCCGCTGGCCTTGTTGCGCGTGGCTCGGATCATGGAGAAGTGCTCAGCAGCAGACAGGATCTCCCTTTTGGCCATCTCCACGTCCTCCTTCCTCCCAGTGACGATGAACACCGGCTCCTCGCCCCTGACCGGCGTCTTGATGTAGGTGTTGGTCTTGGCGCGCAGGGCTTTGATTTTGCAGCCTGCGGAGCAAGGACAAGGGAGAACAAGAATGAGGCAGAGCCGAGAGCCCACAGGGACCCCTGCCCGACCAGCACGGGGAGAGGCACAACCAGCAGCTCCCTCTGGCTCTGCACCAGCAGCAGATGCCCTCAGAGGGGAGAACCTCCCACCTCAGAAGCAGCCAGGGGCCCGCAGCTTGGTGCTGGAGGGCTGCAGCAGTTCATCTGAGGCACACTGGGCACTGGCCAGACCCTCTGCCAGTCCTCCACACTGCGGTGGGAACCAAGGACCCACGGATGCAGCCTACAGCTCCTGAAGGCTGGGACGATGTGGGGCAGAGAGGGGCCAGGGCAGCAGCCATGTGGGCACTTCCCAGGCCACTAGTCCAGAGGTGTTTTAGGAGGTGCAAGGAACAGGAAGCCGCTGAGGGAAGGGAAGGAAAAGGCTTCTTTGGATCCTGCACTTTGTCCACACCTCTCTGCCAGCAGCTAAACCCCAGGAACAGCCCTGCCCACACCCCAGTGGCAGCAGCCATGGGCCTGGAGGGACTGAAGAGCTATGGGGACACCCCAGCCACCACCTCCCTACCCCCAGGGAGGAAACCCCAGAGCAGGGCTGGTCACAGGGCAGTGGCTCCCCCTGTTCTGGAAAGACCTGCTTCCCCTGAACGTGATTCAGCAGGCAGAGCCCAGGCTCTGCTGCCAGCTCTGACTTCGCCTGGCACAACCCTGGGCAAGTCCTTGCCCTTTTCTTTTCCCCTGTGGGCGAGCAGGGTTCCAGCTGCAGGTCCCCACAGTGCCCAGCCAGCAAAAAGCTCCTGCTCTCCTGCCACTGCTGCTTGGGCTGTGGACACAGCACTGCTCCCTGAAACCCCCACGCTGCCAACTGTGCCCACTCAGCCTGCCCTCCAGTGCAGCCCCTTCGTCACACCCAGGAGCCTGGCTCTGCACCGGGAGCTCAGCCTGGCACAGGAGGGCGAAGGGCACCCAAAGCAAAGTCAGGAGCCCGCAGGGATGGAGGTTGCCTGAGCAGAGCCCCAGGGCTGTCCCTGTGCCCTGCAAACGCTGCTGCTGCTGCAGATCCTCCTCGATAAGCAGCTGCACGCCGCGGGCAGAGTGCAGCTCCTCTGCACGCCGCTCGCTAAGGGCACTCCTCCTCCTCCTCCTCTTCCCAGACACTCCCTGAGGAAGGCAGGGCTGCTCTTCCAGGCAAGGCTGCAGAAGGGAGAGGCCTGGGAAGCTGGAGGGACTCAGCCAGGGGCTGGGGTCACACAGGACCTTCAGACAGGTCTGTCCCAAGAAGTGAATCAGCTGAGAGCAGAGCTCCAACAGGGCCCCCCAGCATGGTGCAGTGGAGTGTTCAGGACCAGGCTGGATGAGGCCTTGAACAGCTTGGGCTAGTGGGAGGTGTCCCTGCCCATGGCATGGGGGTTGGAACTGGATGATCTTGAAGGTCCTTCCTTTCCAGCTCAAGCCCTTCTGTGGTTCACCAGGACACTGAGCATCACAAACAAGAAGTTAAAACCTGTCCAAGTGAGCAGCAGCAGCTGGACTGAGGTCACCACCTGGCATCTTGGCTGCCCAAACCTCTCTGACAGCCACCTCCAGACCAGGGTGGTGACAATGATGGCTCCAGACACTGCCTCCAGGAACCCTCGAAAGCAGCTTGGTACCAGCCAGCACAGCCCCTGCCCAGGGTGCTGGCAGCTCTGTCTGTGCCCTCTGTGCCTGCTGAGCTCCCAGGATGGTGAGAGGCAGGTTGGAGGAGAACAGAGGAAGGGAGCAGCCAGAGAGAGCTGGGGAGGCAGGACACCTGCTGAGATCTCCCTCCACAGGGGGAAATCCCTCTGGATTCCATAGAAGCCAAGCTGAGAGCATCTGAAGGCCACCTCCGAACACTTGTTGCAATCACACAAACCTTCCTCCTGCCTTGCACTACCCCAGGGCTCCACTCCTGGCTTGGGGCAGTAGGACCAGCCCAGATCGAACCCTCTGTGCAAGCAGCCAAGGCTCAGCCAGGCAGAGTCAGGGCTTGGGATGGCACAGAGCTGCCCCTTCCCAGGAGCTGAGGAAGCTGCCAAGTGGCTGTGGGGACATGCAGAAGAGGAATGTGGATGGAGAAGGGTTTGCCCAGGCTTCTCCTGGTTTAGGGCCACAACTGGAAGGTGTATTTATGGCTGGGGGCATATGGTGGGGCAAAGCAGCAGCCCAATCAGTGGGGCAGGGCAGAAGCAGTGAATCTGAAAGGTTCTTCTAAGCAGGTGCCAGCTTCTCATGAGGCTGTCCAGAGTGAGGAGCCTGCAGCTCCCACGTTTCCCTCCCCAGTTGACTCTGGTGCTTGCTACCAGCTCTCCCCTGCTGCACTGCCTGCCAAACTGGGAGGGGCAGGGTGGCAGTGGGCAAGGGCAGCCAGGCTGGGAGCCGCTGTGGGGCTCTGCTGGTGCCTTCCACAGACACCAACCTCACATCCAAGGTCTGAAATCCATCCTACACAGCAGGAAGTGGCAATTTCAACCATCCAAAGGTATCAGCATCTGTCAGGAGCTGCAGGCAGGAGCTGCTCAGGAGCCATGTCCCATGGGGGGCATGGCACAGCAAGGCTCTTCCTGGCCCTGCTCCAGCACTCTGGCTGCACCAGTGGGCCCTAAGTGATGCTACAGCAGCACAAAATGGAGGGAGAGTTGATCTGGCTGCTCCTAGCAAGCCCTTCCTGGGGGCAAAGTGAGAAATCTGGGTTAAAAATTCAAGGGGTGCCTGGCTTGACCAGCTCCACCCTCCTCAAACAAGCAGGGCAGGAAAAACACACAGGGCCTGACCTGTGGCTGCTGGATGCTGCTGTGGCCACCGCGCCCCTGCCGTGCCAGGGCCCTGAGCAGCACAGCACCAGGGATCAGAGCTGGGGTTTCCAACCCCTATGTAAAAGTGGATGGCAGCAGGTCAGGGGGTTGCTGGCAGAGCCGTGCAGGGAATCAGCACAGAAAGGGTGGCACCAGCCAGAGGAGCTGCTTGCCCGAGGCCATGTGCTGGCATCTGCCCCTCGGCATCGCTGAGTGCTGGGAGCAGAACTGGGACAGCACCATGGCCACA
Organism: Indicator indicator; assembly: GCF_027791375.1. Classification (NCBI taxonomy): domain Eukaryota; kingdom Metazoa; phylum Chordata; class Aves; order Piciformes; family Indicatoridae; genus Indicator; species Indicator indicator. Next base: position 557,626 of record NC_072045.1, on the reverse strand, counting down.
GCCACAACCAACCTGTTTTGCTGCTGCCCCCAGCCCCAAACTGCACCTAAACTACCCCCCAGGCAGCAGGTCATAAAAGCACTAACCAGGAAGGATGGGCAGCAAAGTGTTGAAACCCACATCACCAGGAATTGGTGAGGAGATTCACCCTGCCAGCAGTGCAGCCCCTCTCCTGCACATCTGCACCCCAGAGAGGTGGCTGAGCCAAGGCTGCTCCTGTCCATGCTTGGGGAGATGCTGACACCCCATGGCCAAGCCCCCTGAGAGCCAAACACATTCGAACCTCACGAGGGTTTAACCAGCAGCCTGCAACAGGGGGAAGGATCTGCAGCAGCAGGAAGTATTTCAGAGGAGTCTCCACAAGTCCCCCACCCAAGCATGCTATGGAGATGCCATCCCAGTTGGCTGCATCCCTTTGAACCTGGAGCAGCACAACCCCACCAGAAGAGGGCTATGGAGAGGACCACGAGAGTGGTGAGAGCCTGTCCCAGGTTGCCCAGAGAGGTGGGAGCTGTCCCATGCCTGGCACCATGGCAGGTCAGGTTGTTTGGGCCTCTGAGCAACCTGCTCTAGCTGCAGATGTCTCTGCTGGTTGCAGGGGTTTGGACTGGATGAGCTCTAAAGGTCCCTTCCCACCCAAAGCAGTCTGGGACTCTATTCTATGATCCTGAGACCAGAAGCCACCCAGCATTGCTAGCAAGCCCCACCACAGGTGTGCCCTCACCCTGGCACTGCCAGACCAAGAACCGTACCTCAACCAAGTGCCAATGGTTAGCATTCCCATGTCTTACCTCCCCATGGGCCAGCAGGCAGCACTAATGCCAAGAAAGGAGGCAAACAAGGTGCCAGACTTTGCTACAAGTCTATAAAGGAGGAGGCTTTAAAGGCACTTCTCAGATTCAAAAGGAAACCCCAAGGTGAGGCCAAGGGAGCAGGGAAGCAGGCCTGGGGGTGCTGCAGCCTCAGCAGTTCCCTTCCCAACACCCAGGCTCAGTCCCCACCTTACAGCTCTTTGGCACAGCTCAGAGCCTCACGACAGCCCCGGCCCTGCTCAGTTGCAAACACCTCACTGCAGGGCTCTCCAGCACATGGAGCCCCACAAAGCCCCTCACCCCAGCTCTGCCTGCAGGCATGGCACTGGCAGAGGGGCTCGAGCTGGCAGCTGCCACCTCCAGACTCCACACACTTCTCTTCCTCCTGGATGACAGCTCTGAACCCCTCTCAGCCCACCCTGGGCAGCTCCTGGCACACTCCACAAAGCTGCCCCACGGAGCCACAGTGCCCTGCCTGGACCCATCCCAGCTGCCCTGGGGCTGAGAAATCACAACTTTCAGACAAGAAACAGAACTCCAGGAGGTTCTCCCCAGGATGGAGGTGGCACTCCAGGAAAGTTCAAGCTGCTCTCTTGGCACCACCAAAGAGGACTTTGCCATCTGCCAGGAGCCCCACTACAGACCAGGGCTGCAAGAGCTGATGCAGCCCAGCACAGGCTGGGAAGAGTCTCTCCATCCCCTGTGCTCCTGCTGCTGCCCAGGCAAGAGATAAGAGAGCAGACACAGCTCATCCGCTCCCTGCTCCCCAGCACGGCCTGGCCAGCACCTGCTCTCACATAAGGAGGCCTCTTCCACGTAAGGACAGAGCCAGCCCTTGGCCAGACCACCAAGCAGCTTTGCACTTGCAGAAGTGGAGGATTCATCACAGCCCCAGCAATCCACTGAAGTTTGCTGGCCCAGAACCTGAGCTCTGAAAAACTCAAGGAAGAGCAAACAAAGCTTTTCTGGAGGAGGCTTTGCTGGTATCAGCCAGGAGGGCTGTGCTCATCACAGCCCAGCAGCTGCCTGACACCTTGCACCCCCAGCCCTCTGGAACAAGCTACCCACTGCAAAAAGATGTTGCCCTTCCTCTTCCCCAGCTCTGCAGCACCTCCTGGCCTCCAACCCAGCATCACAGAGCTCGTGGTCCCCTGTTCCAGGCAAGCAGCACAGGATGCACCAGGACTGGGGCCAGATGTGGAGGAGAACACATCACAGCTCCATCACATCTCATCTCCCCTCTCGCTGAGTGCTTCTTCCCACCTCTCTGCAAGCAGCAATGAATTCATCCTTGCAGCCACATCACACCTTTGTGTCTTCTCCAGGCACTGGGAGCAGCCAGGCAGGGGGGCTGGGCTGCATGCCCCTGTCCAGAGGGGAGGACGCCGGTGCCAGAGCCAAGACACACAGCAGAGGCTTCAGCGCCTGATCAATCCCTGTGACTCTCTTCAGGAGTTCCTGGATCTGCTACCACCCAGAGAGATGGGAGGAGGCAGGCAGGCCAGCCTCCAGGGACGTGGCATGATGGGCAGAGGACAGCAGAGAGCAGCAGCACAGGGCTCAGGAGCAGGAGAGGACTCATGGCAGCCCCAGCAGTCCGCAGCAAGTTTACAGATGCTCAGGCTGGCCCAGAACCTGAGCTCTGTGCTCCTCCTGCACATCCTCCAGGCACTGAAACACCTGGCAGGAAAGAGCTGCCATATTTCATCCTTCCCTGCATGTCCCCTTCCAGCATCCCAGCATCTCCTGTCAGTTTTCTCAAACCCTCTGAGAAGCTGCACACAGCCCTGCAGGTACCAGTCGGGGATGTGGAGCCAGGGAGCGGAGCTGTGGTTGGCTCTGTCCCATAACGTAGGGAGGCAGAACAGAGCTCCAGGCTCTCACCTGCACCAGGTGCCCATCACACTCTTGGCCTCCAGAAGCTCCTGGAAATGCCCCTCCCAAGCTGGGGCACCAGGGAGCAACGCTGGCACCGTGCTGGCACACAGGAGCCAGGGCAATGCTAACACCCAGCCCGCCCTGTGCTCCCCAATGCGTGCCGTTAGCTCCACAGCTCTGCTGGGTAGCAGGATGAGCCCACAGGCTGCAACTGATGCCCACAGCACCTTCTGGAGATGGTCCCTCCCACAGCAGGAGTCATGAATGGGCTTGCAAGGTTAAGGCACAGCCACACAACCCTGCCTGGCCACGCTGCTGCGTGGGCAGCAAGCAGAAAAGCTGCGGATCCCAGGGGTCAGGGCAGTCGCTCAGCCAGAACACAGGTTTGCTACAGCACAAAGATTTACCTGCTGAGCTGCTGCTGCTCCTCCAGGAGAGGGTTAAATTAGTGGCTCTGGAGGAGAGAAATTGAAGAAAAAGCAGAAGTAGGAGAAATTGTGTCCGACAGCCACTGCCCCACCTCAGCCCACACAGGACAGTGTGCATTGATCTGACGCTGCTGGGACCGCCCCACAGACACATCCCTGCTCACCCTCATGGCAGCAAGGGGTTGTTGGGCTCTGGGAAGAGCAGGACCAGTCCCAATGTGCCCCAAGAACTACTCCTCAGCAGAGGGTATATAGGGAGAGAAACCCAAATCAAGGCCCTTCCCAGCACCCCATCCTATGATCCAAGGGTGGCGGCACAAGCACCCAATGCCCAGGTCATGGCTGGGCAGTGCAGGAGAGACAAGAGCAAGGGGCCCAAGGTCTGAGGGAGCCCAGCCAAGCCCCAGTGTCACCAGCAGCACTTCTCACCACCAGAACGATGCCAGGCCTGGTGAACACCCCAAAACTCAGCTCTATGCTGCTGCACAGCCTGAGTCCTGCAGCCACAATGCAAACAAAGACCAAGGCAGACTCACGTGGAGGGGACTTGGGGACCAGGAAGACCTGGGAGCCAGCACAGGTTGGGGAAGAGGTGAGTGAGAAGGGCTCTGCTCGTTTTTGAGCCTCCTTGTGAGAGCTGGCAAGCTGGACAGATGCTGAGGACCTTGGTATCACTCCTGCTTCGGTGGCACTGGCCTTGCACATCCTGACTGAAAGCAGCTGCCAGCAGTGCCAGGGAACAGCCAGAGCACAAAGACTTTTGCTGACAGCCCTGTTCCCTCCAGTGCTGCCCAACCACACCAGCCAGAAACGGACTGCCAAATGCTGAGCTACCTTCACGCCAAACCCTGACACAACAGGGCCATGGCAGGGCACATGAACAGGCTGGGAGCTGCAGAGCAGCCAGACCAGGAGAAGGGCAGGACTCATCCGGAGGAAAAACCCCCAGAGAGAGCTGCTCCTGCCCAAGACTGTGGCAGCACCAGGTAGCTCCATCCCCAGGTCCCCTCTGAGCCTACCTGTGAGACAGTGCCACCCTCAGCACCCCTCCCCGTGCTGGTCTAACAATTCCCTTTCCAGCTCTTTCCCAGCAGCCCCACAAGCCTGTGGAGCTTGGTGAGCACCTAAACTCCACATGAGGTATCCAGGCAGGTACCTGGGTGCCCAGCAAACTTGTCAGGGTGCTGCAGAAGCAGTGTTGGCCAAAACACCCAAGCCCAGCTCCTGCAAGAGGTGCTGCCAACCAAGAGCTCACCAGCCCAAGAGCAGCCGTTCCTCCAACCTCCCTGAACACGTTTCCCAGTGGAGGCCAGACTCCATCGTGGGTTTGCTTTCGAGCTGCTGGACCCTGGAGCTCTGCAGAGCACACCAGCGAGGCCACCACATCCAGGTCCTCAGCCAGCCCAGGCAGCAAGCAGCAGGATCCTCCTGGGCAGGGCGCGGCACCAAGCTCCTCTCCTCCGGCAACGTATCGGACATCGCCCGGCCACAGCGGGCACTGCCACGCCGCTCACCGGCACCGGCGGGGCTCGGCAGCCAGGTGGGACCTGGTGGGACCCCAGGGCCAGGGCGGTGGGACCGGCGAGGGGTGTGCGGAAAGTTGGGAGGCCAGGAAGCGGGGCCGGCTGGGAGGCAGCGCAGGCCAATGGGAAGCGCAGAGCATGATGTCACCGCGCTCATCACAGCATGGCTCTGCCTAACAAAGAGAACAATGAAGCTGCCCAGCTCCCCGCTTCCCCCCGGCCAAAAAATGCCCCCGGCCCTGCACCCCGCAGCCCCTCGGCCAGGGACGGCTGGGAGTCCTGGGAGCGAGGGCTAGGCTGAGGTGGCAGAGCCCTTCGTGGCCAAACTGGCCGGAGAGCTCCGGCTCCCGGCAAGCCCCAGCTGCCCATCGCCACCGGGATGCCTGCAGGGCGCAGCTCCCAACCCTTGGATTGTGACTTTTTGCCTTAAATCCGCTCCTCGGGGTCCTTCCCTGGTGCCTTCCAAAGGTGAAACTTTGGCGAAGGGTTCTCTGCAAGTCCTGCAGACAAAGCCCACGCCGGGCACACCCACCCGGTCCGGGGCTAAGGCGTGCCCGGGTGTCCTTTTGTGACAGCTGAGGGAGTGGAGGGCTCCGCACCCCTCCGGTGCCCGCGAAGCTGCGGGAGCCGCCGGTTCTTTTGTCACTTCGGGACCGAGCCCGGGACGTGGAGCAGCGTTCGCAGAACCGGGGTGGCGGAGCCGGAGAGAGGAGGCTACAACTACAACACACACCGAGCTTGGCATCCTGCAGCTCCCGTAGCACCGGGGAACTCGCGGCACGCAGGGTGCCGGTCGCTGCCCGTTACACCGTGCAACTGACGACTGCAGCAGCGCCGGGGAACGGCCCCGGGAGCAGCCGCTTCTGCCCGGAGCCCGGCCCGAGGCGCGCCCGCGGGAGGAGTTTCAGGGCCGCGGGAGCCGCCGCCGTTAAGTTTCCGCCTCCGCGCCGCCGGGCGCGGAGACAAAGCCCCAAAACTGACCCAAATGCAGCGCGGCCGGGCCGGGCCGGGCCGTCCCGTGGGAGGCGGCGCCGCAGCACCCCGCGGGGGAGCGGACAAAAGGTGATCGGGGAAGGGAGGGGTCCCGGTGTGCCGCGTCCCCGCGCGTGTCCCCGTCCCCCCATCGCGCGGGTTACCTTGCCGGCCCACGATCTCGGCGACGTGCTCGGAGCTGGGCACGGGCACGCACTCGGTCATGTTCACGCTCTTCTTCCTGCTCCCCAGCGCGCCCAGCGGCTCGGCCAGCAGCGCCCCGGCCGCCGCCAGGTGCGGGGCGAAGTTCCCGAAGGCGGCCGGGGGGGAACCGGCACCGGCGGCCGGGGGGGAACCGCCGCCGCGCTCCCGCGCCTGCAGGCCGCCCGGCCCCGCGCCTCCCGCCGCCGCCTCCGGCTCCTCCGGCCCCGCGCCGCCCGCCTCCGCCGCCCGCAGCCCGCGCTCGCCCGCTTCCTCCAGCCCCAGCAGCGAGAGCTGGTCCAGGGCGAACCTCAGGGCGGCGGCTTCGTCCTGCGCCGGCGGCGGCCCCTCCCGCTCCCGCTCGGGCTCCAGCGGCGGCTCCTGGCCGGCGGGCGGCGGCGGGCTGAGCAGCGCCAGGCAGCGCGGCGGGCCGCGGGCGGGCTGCCCGCCCTCGGGCTGGTAGATGGAGCCGGGCATGGTGGCGGCGGCGGCGGCTGGCCGGGAGGGAGCGGAGCGGGCCGGGGCGGTGGCGGTGCCCGCCGCACGCCGCCTCTCTGCGCGCCCCCCGCCGCCCCGCCCCGCCCCGACAATGGGCCGCGCCCCGTCGCGCGCATGCGCCCGCCGCGCCCCCGGGAGCCGGCCCCGCCCCGCCCGCCTCGCGGGCACCGCGGGGCACAGGCAAGCAGCGGCGCTCCGGCGCCCGGCACGGCAGAGCCCGGGGCGGGCGGGCGGCTCCGGGGTGGAGGGGCATAGGCACGGGGCTGTGCGGGTGGACCGTGGACCGGCCGGGACTCGGGGAGGGGAGGGGAGGTAGGAGGGGCGGGCACGGACAGTGCTCCGGGATGCTCTCGGGGGTGACCCAGGCGGTGCTCCGGGGAGGTGAGCAGGGTGCTCGGGCGGGGGACACGGAGACTGTCCTGGAGTGGGGGTGGCGGGCAGGGTGCTCCCGTGTAACACAGGCAGTGCCCCGGCGGGCGGTGGGGCACAGACAGGGCGCTCCGGGGGGCACGTACCGTGCCTCAGAGGGTGGGCAGGGTGCTCCAGGATGGGGCATGGACAGGGTACCCCGAGGGACACGGGAGATGCCCCAGGGAGGCGGGCACGGGGCTCCACTGGGGCACGGACGGGGCACAGAGAAGATGCTCCGAGTGGAACTGGCAGTGCCCCAAGGGAGTGGGCATAAGGATCCGGGGGGTGGGGGAGGCGGGGAACAGGGACCCCGGTTGTACGGCAGAGCCACAGCAGCAGTCCCTTCCCTGCGCGGGTCCCACCCGACTGTGTCCCTCACAGCACCCCCAGCCCCGTTTGCCTGCACCCAAGGCTGAAGTGGCAGAGGGGGGAGGGAGCTGGCTGGGCACTGCCAGCCCTCAGTGGCTCACAGCACAGTCTGTCCCAGCCCAAGGTCTCATCGCAGGGACCTTCCATCGGAGGGCCAGCTGGGATGATCTGAGTGCTGTCTGCACAACCCTTGCCCAGAGCCACGTTTCCCTGGGAAGGACCTGCTGGGCACAGGGCAACTCCTGATGGCATCCTGGGGACTATTCCCAGCCACCCACTGTGCCATCCACAGCTTCCACCGAGCACTCGAAGGGTTTGGGCTCCAGCACAGCTGCACTTTGGCCACTGAAGGGCATTTCCTTCTTCCCGAGTTACAAAAGTGAAGGAAACAAAACTTGGTCCTTTCTCCCAGCTTTCCCTTGGCTCCCTGGTTCCTGTCCTGCCCAGGGTGGTTTGCTGCTCATCACACTCAGCCATCATCCACTTCAGACAGAGCCACCACAACTTTGTGGGGACCTCAACCACCTTCCCAAGCCTCCCTCACCAGAAAGCCACCAGAGAAGGTGTCTTCTGTGATGGATTCTCCCCCACAAAGGCTCACCACAGAACACCTCCAAATCCCTTTCTTCCACCCAGGCTCTGTTGTACAGAGGCCTTCCACAGGCACAGCTTTAAGGACTCATCCTGGCACGGAGCACAGACTCCCTCTGACACTCACCAGCTCCCTCCCTACACCTCAAACACCCAGGGGCTCCAGTTCCACAGCTCCTGTTCTACAGCCTCATTTTCTCCATGTTCACAGAATTGTCTTTCCCAGTCTCTATTTTGGGGACTGATTCAGCCATTGGGATTCTTCTCATTTGCAAGAACCAGCAGTGCCAGGTCTAACACCCCCATGGCAAACCACCCACTCTCTGCCCAGATCCTGGCAAACATTAACTCCTGCTGGTCAGTGGCCCAGACATCAGCCACCTGGGCTGTCCTTGTGCTTCTTTAGCTCTGCCCTTCATCTGGTGAGTCCCCTGGGCAAGAGGACTTTCACCCTCTGGTACTCCAAATGGATCACCTTAAACTTCTATCCATCTTTCCAGGGAAGTAACACCCACCAGAGCTACCACTTTGCTTCCTTCCTTCTCTTCCATGCTGACTAAATCCAACACCTCCCAGCTGCTAAAAGGTTTAAGGGAACCAGGTAAGAAGCTTCCTCTCCTCCGGTTTTACCTTCAGTGAACTCCTACCAGCTCTTTCTGCATGGCTGCTGCAGGAGACTGCAGCAACTTCTGTTTCCCCCCAAGCGTTCACGGCTCAATTTCCTGGAGATCCATCCATATCCATCCAGACTCCTTGGTGCCTGCATCAGCATGAGCACAGCTCTGGAATCCTCCCACTTCACTCCTGTCTTCCCCCTGCCATGAGCTGTTGGCAGCGCTGGCAGGCTCCAGGCGTGCTCCGCACCTCCTGCGGAACGAAGCTTCTCCTGCAGGGCAAAGCCAGCAGGGCTGAGCCACAGGAGCTGCCTGGGAGACATCTTCCCCTCTCACTTCCCAGAATATTTAAGCCAGCAGGTTGAACACTAAACTAGTTAAAAGAGTGGCTTGTCATGACTTGAGGCAGAGCAGTACAACCCAACCCAACCCCTCCTCAGCTTCTTCCACGTCCAGAAGGTGTAGAAGGCCACATCTGGAGTATTGTGTCCAGTTCTGGGCCCCTCAGATCAAGAAGAACCTCAGGGAACTGCTGGAGAGAGTCCAGCTCAGAGGCACAAAGATGATTAAGGAGTGGAACATCTCCTGTGAGGAGAGCCTGAGGGAGCTGAGGGCTCTGTAGCTTGGAGAGGAGGAGTCTGAGAGGTGACCTCATTGCTGTTGATAAAGATGTGCAGGGTGAGTGCCCTGGGGCTGGAGCCAGGCTCTGCTGGGTGATGCCCAATGCCAGCACAAGGCAGCAGTGCTGGAAGGTGAGGCAGAGGAAGTTCCATGGAAACAGGAAGAAAAGTTTTTTTCCTGTGAGGGTGACAGAGCCCTGGAACAGGCTGCCCAGGGGTGCTGTGGAGTCTCCCTCTCTGGAAATGTTCCAAACCCTCCTGGATGTGTTCCTGTGTGAGCTGCTCTGGGTGCCCCTGCTCTGGGGGCTGGGACTGGATGAGCTTTTGAGGTCCCTTCCAGACCCTAACATTCTGTGGTTCTGAGTTAGTGCTTCCAGTCCAAGCTTGGTGAACATCCAGGAGCTGGTGAGGCCAACTTCTGACCTGTGGCTTTCTAACCATGCTGGAAGTGAAACTCAGCTTTTGCTGTTGGAATGTGCAGGCTCTGATGGCCTTGAGAGAATCAGGGCCTGAGATACAGAAGCATAGAATGGGGGGGATGGGGGTGAGGTTGGAAGGGACCTCCAGAGAGCAAATTGAGGCTGGAGAGGGACTTTGTGTGAGGGTGTCTGAGCCAGGCCAAGAGGCAATGGTTTAGAGCTGAGGCAGAGCAGGGTTAGAGTGGAGCTGAGGAAGTTCTTCAGTGGTGAGACTCTGGCACAGGCTGCCCAGGGAGGCTGTGGCTGCCTCCTGCCTGGGGGTGTTCAAGGCCGGGCTGGATGAAGCCCTGAGCAGCTGAGTCTGGCTGAGAGGTGTCCCTGCCCATGGCAGGAGGTTGGAAGAGATGAGCTCTGAGGTCCCATCCAACCTGAGCCATTCTCTGAGTCTCTGGCAGGGGGGCTGCAGTGGATTATCTCAAGGTCCCTTCCAGCCCCCAACGTTCTGTGCAAACTCCTCAGTGCTCAGCACTGTGTCTGTGTCACCTCCTCCAGGTGACCTGCACCGACACAGGAGACCACATCTGTACCCGAGCCTGTCTGAACAGCTCCTCATGCCCTTGCTGCAACTCCAGCATTGCCTAACATCCTCTTTGCCACCACCTCAGCATCTCCCAGGCCCCACCAGCAGAGCTGTATGGGGGGAGGGGGTTTCAAACCCACCCGGGGAGCCGCAGCGCTGTCTCCGGACGCTGCTGGTTTTGCTCTCTCGGTGCTCTGGGGAGTTTGCTACCTCAAGTCCAACAGCACCTCGGGGCAGTGGCAGTTGTGATTTTAAGAGCTTTTGGCAGTCCTGGTCTGTGGATGTCATGGCTGTGAGCTGTTCCATTCCCAGCAGAAGGAGCTCAAAGTTTTCTTCTTGGAGTCTTTCGTTTCACTCCTGACACCAAAGTTGCCTTTGGGGCATTTGGTTGTTTTGTTTTTCTAACCTGGGTAAGGAGCAGATCTTGAAGAGCCTTGAGGCTTCTGTTAGCAGGGAAATGGACTGCACACAGTAGAGAAGTTCTTTAGCCCAACCCCATTTCCCTACCATAGAATCATGGAATGGTCTGGGTGGAAGGCACCTCCAAAGCTCATTCAGTCCAACCCCCCGGCAGCCAGCAGGGACATCCTGGAACTGAAACCCCCAAGAACTTCCATGCAGACTCTGCCACACCACAGCTGCTTCTGCCACATTCCTCTGCCAGGAACCTGGAGATGCTTCCCTGCTGAGGCTGCAGAACCTGGGCTGAAGGCAGCACCAACAAAGCTGTCTCCAAAAGCAAGAGATGAGCTCAGTGTCCAGAGGAACTGGGAAAGCAGCACAGCAAAAGCTGAAGACCTTCCCAGGCTCTGTCTGGCACTCACCTCATGGAATCAGAGAATGGTCTGGGTTGGAAGGGAGCTCCAAAGCTCATCCAGTCCAACCCCCTGCACTCAGTAGGGACCTCCTCCACTAGATCAGGTTGCCCAGAGCCCTCTCCAGCCTCACCTTGAATATCTCCAGGGATGGGGCCTCAGGCACCTCCCTGAGCAACCTGTTGCAGTGTTCCACCACCCTCATAGTAAAGAACTTCTTCCTCACATCCAGTCTCAATCTGCTCTTCTCTAGTCTGAAGCCTTTGCCCCTGGTCCTGTCCCTGCAGGCCTTTGGGCTTAGTCCCTCTGCAGCCTTCTTGTAGCCCCTTCAGGTACTGGGAGGCTGCTCTAAGGCTCCCTGCAGCCTCCTCTTCTGCAGGCTGCACACCCCCAGCTCCCTCAGCCTGTCCCCACAGCAGAGCTGCTCCAACCCCCTGAGCATTTTCATGACTTCCTCTGGACCCTCTCCATAACACAACTCTGCAGAGGATTCACCTTCCCTGGCCACAAGAGAAGGGGAAGGTTCTTGCTCACTGCATCCAAGCCCACCCCCTGGGTGGTGTCCCCATTTCCCATCAGGGCACACTGACACTGCTGCTGCTCTCTCTTTGTGCTCTCCTTCTGTCTCTGGCCATCCACAGAACCAAGATGTCCCCCCCAGATGACCACTACCACCCCCTGTATGTCCACAAGGAATTCAGGAGCACTGTACTGAGGCAAAGCAGGGGGGTGAGAGCCCCTCGAGCTGTCCTCTGGGTGGGGGGCACAGAGAGATGTAACCACAGCTTGGTGCCACCAGAGCTGTGCAAGCCTTCATTGCTCTCTACAGCTCCCTGAGAGGAGGTTGCCCTGCACTGGGCACTGGTGAGGCCACAGCTTGAGTGCTGGGCTCAGCTCTGGGTGCCACAGGATGAGAAAGAGACTGAGGGGCTGGAGGGTGTCCACAGAAAGGCAACAAGGCTGAGGAAGGGTTGGAGGGCATCCTACAAGGAGAGATTGAGGGACCTGGGGGTGTTCAGCTTGGAGAGGAGCCAGCAGTGCCCAGGGGGGCAAGAAGGGCAGAAGCAGCCTGGCCTGGAGCAGCAATGGTGTGGGCAGCAGGAGCAGGGCAGGGATTGTGCTCCTGGATGGGCACTGGAGAGGCCACAGCTTGGATCCTGGGCTCAGTTCTGGGCCTCTCACTCCCAGAAGGACATTGAGAGGCTGGAGCAGGACAGAGAAAGGCAACAGAGCTGGGGAAGGGTCTGGAGAAGAGGGCTGGGGAGGAGCAGCTGAGGGAGCTGGGGGTGTTTGGTGTGGAGAAGAGGAGGCTGAGGGAGACCTCATTGCTCTCTCCAGCTCCCTGAGAGGAGGCTGCAGGGAGGTGGGGGTTGGGCTCTGCTCCCTAGGATCAGGTGATAGAAGGAGAGGAACTGGCCTGAAATTGTGCCAGGGGAGGGTTAGGTTGAAGAGAAGGAAAAATTTCTTTGCTGTCAGAGTGGTCAGGGCTTGGCACAGGCTGCCCAGGGAGGTGGTGGAGTCCCCATCCCTGGAGGTGTTCCAGACCCCTGTGGCCATGGCACTTGGGGCCATGGTGTGGTGCCCATAGTGGGGCTGGGTTGGAGGTTGGAGTTGATGATCTTAGAGATCTCTTCCAACCCAACCAATTGTCTGAGACTGTGATGCTAAGCCTGACCCTCCCCAGGATCAGCTCTGCCAGAGGCACTCTTCTTGCAGGTCAGGTGCACCAAGGCAGAAGTTGCACCACCCCCAGGGGAACATTCATTCTTCTCTAAAGATGTCCCTTTTGCAGACCAACCCCAAGAGGGGATTACAGACACCCTGCACCTCCTGACACCCCAGACCCCAACAAACCTCACAGTTCTCCAGTTCCCCAAATCCCAACCACACCACATTAGCCAAATGCTATCAAAGTGACCCAGGAGGGGAAAAAAATGAAAAAAACAACCCAAAAAAAAACCCTTCTTCAGAACTCCTGCAGTCACTGCTCTCCTCCAGGAGCCCAGACTCCACTTTCTGTGCTGTTCCTCAGGCTCTTGCAGACACCAGGCAGAGGCCCAGGCTCTGAGCACAGTGCAGAAGAGGTGGTGCAGCCTGGAGAAGGATCCTAAAAAAGCCCTTCCTTGTGTGTGGGAAGGCTTCAGGGAATATTTCAGCACATCAGGAGCTGAATCACTGCATGGAGGTGGAGCCAGACAGATTGACAAGATCTGGGACTTGAAAAATGACCTAAGCCTGAGATCAATCATCTCCCAAAGTCGCTGACTGAGGGAGCGACATATGGAGGCAGCTCAAGGTGACAGAGCTCAGTGTCAGCCTGGCATGCAGAAACTGCTTGGGAGGCTCCAGCTACAACTGACCAAGCACAAATCCAGCCTGGGTGAGCAGTGGCTGGAGAGCAGCCCTGAGGAGAAGGCCTTGGGGGTGTCAGTTGGGGACAAACTCCCCAGGAGCCAGCAATGGTCCCTGGCAGCCCAGCAGGCAGCTGAGTGCTGAGCTGCATCCAGAGCAGGGAGAGCAGCAGCACAGGGAGGGGATTCTGCCCTCTGCTCTGCTCTGCTCACACCCCACCTGCAGCACTGCCTCCAGCTCTGGGACACAGCACAAGAAGGACCTGGAGCTGCTGGAGAGGGGCCAGAGGAGGTCACCAAGATGATCAGAGAGCTGGAGAACCTCTGCTATGGGGACAGGCTGGGAGAGTTGGGGCTGTTCAGCCTGGAGAAGAGGCTGCAGGGAGACCTCAGAGCAGCTTCCAGTACCTGAAGGGCTCCAGGAGAGCTGGGGAGGGACTTGGGACAAGGGCTGGGAGTGCCAGGATGAGGACAATGGCTTTGAGCTGGGAGAGGGGAGACTGAGAGTGGAGATGAGGAAGAAATTGTTGAGAGTGAGGGTGGGGAGAGACTGGCACAGGTTGCCCAGGGAGGCTGTGGCTGTCCCCTCCCTGGAGGTGTTCAAGGCCAGGCTGGATGAGGCCTTGAGCACCCTGGGCTGGTGGGAGGTGTCCCTGCCCATGGCAGGGGGTTGGAGCTGGATGAGCTTTCAGGTCCCTTCCAACCCAACCCATTCTGTGAGTCTATGAACTGTTCACAGAACTCAGACCATGGACAGTTGTGATCCTCTCAGCACCAAGGGGTCAAGCAGCCTTTGTTCCTTTACCTCTTCCTACCACCACCAGGTTCTCTTCAGGGATTTCCCTGCTGCAGCAGCACACAGAAAAAGCTCTTTGGGTGAAGCCATTAGCAAAGAGCTGCTTCATGCATCTGATTAATGAAGAAGCTGCCTTCAGGTAATGACTTCTGAGAAGTTGTGGTGCAGCCACTGGATGGAAAAGCCAGGAATTAATTGCAGATCAGACAAAAGCATGAAAAATAAAAGAGGTTTCACCAAGCTTTCGAGTTTTACAGCCCTTCAGCTCACTAAACCTCATAGAATGTCCTCAGCAGGCTAATGCAAGACAGCAGACTGGACTCAAATCACAAACTCCACCAAGTAACAACTTCTTTGTAGCCTTCTCCTTCCAAAAGCTGTGACCTGGGGGTGTCTTTGTCAGAAGAGGTCTCATTTGAACCCACAGATGAAAGCAGATTCCTCCAGCTAAGGAGTTCCTGTACCTTTCAACTGCAGACAAACCAGGTCAGAGGTCATTCATTGCCCACCTCTGGGTGGTCTAAACTGTTTCATAGAGCCACAAATTGAGTTGGGTTGGGTTGGGTTGGGAGGGACCTTCAAGATCATCCAGCTCCAACCCCCTGCCATGGGCAGGGACACCTCACACCAGCCCAGGGTGCTCAAGGCCTCATCCAGCCTGGCCCTGAACACCTCCAGGGAGGGGACAGCCACAGCATCCCTGGGCAGCCTGTTCAGTGTCTCCTCACTCTCACTGCCAAGAATTTCTTCCTCATCTCCAGCCTCAATCTGCCCTCCTCAAGCTTCAATCCATTCCCCTTTGTCCTATCATTACAATTTCCATTCATCACTCTGCAGGGCAAGAAAAGTTCACTGAGTAGCAAGAGGAGTTGATGAGTTACCAATGAACCCCCTGTGAATGTGCCATTCCCACTCCAGACTCCTCATCCTCAGCACTTTATCAGTACCCACCAAGACCAGATCAGGTAGGTGACTAACCACCATCCAGTCTTGTTCAACATCTTTGTTGGTGCCATGGACAGAGGCATTGAGTGCACCCCCAGCAGGTTTGCTGCTGGCACCAAGCTGTGTGGTGCAGCTGACAGGCTGGAGGGAAGGGATCCATCCAGAGGGACCTGGACAGGCTGCAGAGCTGGGCACAAGCCAACCTCAGGAGGTTCAACAAGACCAAGGGCAAGGTCCTGCAGCTGGGTGGAGGCAATCCCAAGCACAAATCCAGGCTGGGCAGGGACTGGCTGGAGAGCAGCCCTGAGGAGAGGGACTTGGGGGTGCTGGGGGAGGAGAAGCTCAACAGGAGCCAGCAGTGAGCACTTGCAGCCCAGAGAGCCAAGCAGAGCCTGGGCTGCAGCAAGAGAAGTGTGGCCAGCAGGGCCAGGGAGGGGATTCTGCCCCTCTGCTCCACTCTGCTGAGACCACTCCTGGAGCTCTGTGTCCAGTTCTGGAGCCTCTGTTACAAGAGGGATCTGGAGATGCTGGAAGGTGTCCAGAGAAGGGCCACGAGGATGAGCAGAGGGCTGGAGCTGCTCTGCTATGAGGACAGACTGAGAGAGTTGGGGCTGTTCAGTCTGAAGAAAAGAAGGCTCTGAGGTGACCTTCTTGTGGCCTTCCAGGATCTGAAGGGGGCTCCAAGAAAGCTGGGGAGGGACTTTTTAGGGTGTCAGGGAGTGACAGGACTGGGGGGGATGGAATAAATCTGGAAGT
Source organism: Indicator indicator (assembly GCF_027791375.1). NCBI lineage: Eukaryota > Metazoa > Chordata > Aves > Piciformes > Indicatoridae > Indicator > Indicator indicator. The sequence goes on along the minus strand of NC_072045.1, from coordinate 542,047 downwards.
GGGGAGATTCAGACTGGACATGAGGAAGAAGTTCTTCCCCACGAGAGTGGTGAGAGCCTGGCACAGGTTGTCCAGGGAGGTGGTTGAGGTCCCATCCCTGGAGGTGTTTGCAGCCAGGCTGGATGAGGCTCTGGCCAGCCTGATCCAGTGTGAGGTGTCCCTGCCCATGGCAGGGGGGTTGGAACTGGCTGAGCCTTGTGCTCCCTTCCAACCCTGACTGATTCTATCATTCTGTGATTCTAACCCTGACAAACTCCACTCCAAGTTGGTGGCTCCTGAAGTCCAAACTGTTTTTGTCCTCTCCCCATTCTCATCAATACTTCATCTCTGTAAACACCTCTCAGCAAGCCCTGCTCTGTGCTGCTCTCCCAGACACCCAGCAGGTCCCAGGCTCACAAAATCCCTGAATCCCATCGTGGTGGGGTTGGAAGGGACCTCTGGAAGGCATCCAATCCAAGCCTGCTGCTAAATCAGGGGCACCCATTGGTCCTCCTGGCCAGGAGTGCACCTTGCTGGCTCGTGGTGAACTTGCTGGCCACCAGCACTGCCAGGTCCTTCTCTGCAGAGCTGCTTCCAGCAGGTCCCTCCTCACCTGGAGTGCTGCAGGGGGGTGGTCCCTCCCCAGGTGCAGGACCCTAAGTTTCCTTCCTTGAAGTTCATGAAGTTCCTCTCCCCCAGCTCTGCAGCCTGGCCAGGGCTCACTGGATGTCAGCACAGCCTGACTGGGTCTCAGCCACTGCTCCCAGTATGGTACCATCAACCCTGTGCCTTCATCCAAGTGGTTGATGAAGATGTTGAACGTTCAAGACTGACCCCAGTCCTGGCCACCAGCTGAAGGTTAATGGTTTTCCCTGCTCATGTGAGAACAGATCCAAGGTGTTAGCTCCCTGCATCCCATGCAGGACATCATTTGCTGTGCTGCAGAGAGCCCAGCAGCTCCTCACAGCTTTGCTTAGAGCAGGGAGATCAAATGTGCAGTGCTGGGACCCACCAAAGGAGAAGGCTCTTAGGAAGCAGTTCCAGGGTGTGCTGAGATCTCTGTTCCCAGGTACAAGAGCTGAGAATTCCCTGTTTGATAGGGAATAAGGGCACCAGCCAGGGACAAGGAGGTGACTGCAGAGAGCCAGCAGGGCTGCACCAAATCCTGCCTCACCAACCTGCTGGCTTTCTACACTGCTGGGACCACATCAGTGGCCAAGTGAAGGGCAGCAGATGTCACCTGCCTGGGCTTCTGTAAAGCCTCTGGCACAGTCCCCACAGGATCCTCCTCCCTAAGCTGCAGAGATGTGGCTTTGATGGCTGGGGTTGGCCAGGGGATAAGGAATGGGTTGGATGATGGCATCCAAACAGATCAATGCCCAGCTGGAGACAGGTGACAGTAGTGTCCATCAGGAGTCTGTAGTGGGACCAGGGCTGTTCAATATCTCCATCAGTGCTACAGAGAGAGATAGTGAGGCACCCTCAGCAGCTTTGGAGCTGGGTGGGGTGGTTGATAAGACTGAGGGATGGGATGGGACCTGGACAGGCTGCAGAAGTGGCTGAGGAGAACCTCAGGAGGTTCAACAAGGCCAAGGGAAAGTCCTGCACCTGGGTCAGGGTAACCTTCAATATCAATCCAGGCTGGGGGTGATGAGATTGAGAGCAGCCCTGCAGAGAAGGACTTGGAGGTGCTGGTGGGGAGAGGCTGGCCAGGAGCCAGCAATGGGCACTGGCAGCACAGAAGGCCAAGGGCAGCCTGGGCTGCATCCAAAGCAGTGTGGCCAGAGCTGGAGAGAGAGGATCCTGCCCCTCTGCTCTGCTCTGGGGAGACCTCACCTGCAGGGCTGGGGCCAGCTGTGGGGCCCTCAACACAAGAAGGACTGTTCAGAAGGGCTGTGGGGATAGGACCAGGGGCAATGGTTTGAAACTGGAGCAGGGCAGAGTTAGGTCCTAAGGCCTCTTGCTGTTTGCAGTGGCTGCTCTGAACCTGCAGCTGCTGCTGGGGAGCCTGGAAGAAGCTGCCAGGTTGGCCCTCCCTGGCATCAGAAAGAGCTTCCAAGGGGAAGTCCCTGAAGAACAACCCCACCTGCAGAAGTGCTGCCAGAGGTGCCAGAGGTGACCTTCAGTGTCAGCCAGGAGGGGAGAAGGGCAAAAACATTCCCTAAGGACCTCAAAAGATGATGAGAGTTGAGAAGCAGGAGCCCAAATCAAGTTAGCCAGGGATGAATAAGTAACAGGGCAGGAACTGTAAGGAGAGGAGAAGCAACAGCCAAGCCCAGGAAGGAGCTGGAAGAGAGCTCCAGGTGAGCAGCTTCTGTGTCCTGAAGGAGAAAGCCTTCAGCCAGGGTGAGGGCTCCTAGGAGGCTGCAGAGACATGAGCTGGGCACAAGGGGAGGCAGCAACCCAGGACTGAAAGTCTTTCAGGAACACCTGGGTGCAGCCTTGGGCTGTGGTTTGGCACAAGAGAACCTGTAACTGGCAGGGAAACAGGAAAACAACAGGGAAGCAAAAGGGAAACAACAGGGAAGGGTGAACAGGATCTCCTGCTGCCACTTCCCTCCACTCCCCCCCTGCCTCAAGCCAGCAGCTTTCAGCTCGAGGGCTGCAGAGCAGATTTTGGTTCAAACCTGCAGCCACTTCTGTAGCTCAACATTTCCTGACTCTCTAGGAAAGGAGCAGCAGGGCAGGGCCTTGGATTCACAGATGGCACTGGGTGGGAAGGGAGCCTCCAAGGGCACCTTGTGCAACCCCCTGCAGGCAGCAGGGACAGCTCCAGCCAGAGCAGGCTGCACAGGGACACAGCAAGGCTGATCCTGAATGTCTCCAGGGATGGAGCCTCAACCACCTCCCTGGGCAACCTGTCCCAGTGTCTCCTCACCCTCACTCTCAGAACTTCCTCCTGATGTCCAACCTAACTCTGCCCTGCTCCAGTTTCAAACCATTGCTCCTGGTCCTACCCCCACAGCCCCTTCTGAACAGTCCCTCCCCAGCCTGCCTGCAGGTCCCCTGCAGATACTGAAATGCAGCTCTAAGGTTAGAACTATAGAGAAGCAAACCCACCTGGACCAGTAGCTGCCAGAGCAGCGGTGATGAGGAGCTGTCACTCAGCAGGCTCTGCCTCAGACCCAGGCTGTGCTTGCAGTTCCCATAGGAACTGAAGGTCTCTGGCTGGGAAAGTTCCCTCCAGCCAGGCTGCTCTCACCTGGGAAGCAGAAGAGGAGCACCACTCATCCATGAATCCCAGCTGCTGCCTTTGGTGTAATGTCACCAGAAAAGACCTCACAGCTGGGACACCAAAGCCTTCACACACATGGAGTTTGCCAAGGGCTGGGTCCTGCCCTTGGGTCACAACAACCCCAGGAAGGCTCCAGGCTGGGGCAGAGTGGCTGCAAACTGCCCAGCAGAAAAGAACCTGGGGGTGCTGGGTGACAGCAGCTGGAGAGGAGCCAGCAGTGCCCAGGGGGGCAAGAAGGGCAGCAGCAGCCTGGCCTGGAGCAGCAATGGTGTGGGCAGCAGGAGCAGGGCAGGGATGGTGCTCCTGGATGGGCACTGCTGAGGCTGCACCTCAAATCCTGGGCTCAGTTTTGGGTCCCTCACTCCCAGAAGGACATTGAGAGGCTGGAGCAGGTCTAGAGAAGGGCAAGAAAGCTGGGGAAGGGTCTGGAGAAGAGGGCTGGGGAGGAGCAGCTGAGGGAGCTGGAGGGGTTTGGTGTGGAGGAGACTGAGGGAGACCTCATTGCTCTCTCCAGCTCCCTGAGAGGAGGCTGCAGGGAGGTGGGGGTTGGGCTCTGCTCCCTAGGATCAGGTGACAGAAGGAGAGGAAATGGCCTGAAATGTGCCAGGGGAGGGTTAGGTTGGAGAGGAGGAAAAATTTCTTTGCTGTCAGAGTGGTCAGGGCTTGGCACAGGCTGCCCAGGGAGGTGGTGGAGTGCCCATGCCTGGAGGTGTTCCAGACCCCTGTGGCCATGGCACTTGGGGCCAGGGTTTGGTGCCCATGGGGGGGTTGGGTTGATGCTGGACTGGATGCTCTCAGAAGGCTTTTTCCACCTAAACAATTCTCTGATTCCATGATGCCCAGAGTCCAGCCATGGCACTTTCCCTTCCGTCATGTGCTCAGCTTACAAGCAAGCAGACTCCTCCCTGGCCTTGCTCAGCTGACCAAGTCCAGCCCCAGATGTGCACTGAGGGAACTTTTCCTGGGCAGAGTCACCTCCAGAGCTCTGCAAGGCTAAGCCCAAACTGAACTCAGATCCACACAAACTCCATTTTTTTTTTTGTTTGTTTGTTTTTCATTGGTTGCACAAAATTTCCTCTACTTGGGATGCAGTTGAAGCACCACTGGGAGATAACCACCCTGGAGCCAGCTGAGTGGAACAGCTCCAAGGCCTTGCACCAGCTCAGACCAGGAGTTTGCAGTAACCAGGAGCCTCTTTTTCCAGAGGTCCTTTTGCAGAGTCAGATGAAAGTTTACTGCTTTGCTTTTATTTTTTTCTTTCACTCCAGGATTTTTCATCCTCTCTACTGACATCATCCAGAGCAATCCAGCCCCCACCCCCACCCCCTCCTCCAAGCAGTGTCCTCTGGAATGAGCCAAGCTGCTGCTTCCAGATAGAACAAGAAAAACCTGACTGAGCATGACACAGCGTTGGGAAGGCAGCTCCTGAGGACTCAGGTGGGATGTATCCCTAATTCCACTCTCTACAGAGATCCAGAAACCTCAGCAGTGCTGGGTGGGATCCTCCCCTGCAGTGATCTGTGTCAGGACCATTAGGCTGTGCTCACAGCTTATCTCCAAAGAGGATTAAACTCTCTCAGCACACCCAAACCTCCATCTACTGAGCCTGGTGGCAATCACCCAAACAGTGCACTCAGGGCAGGACAAGCCCCAGGGCCCTGCAGCTGCAGCTCCACCTCAAGCACCTTTACAATAGCTCAGAACCTCAGGAGGTTCAACAAGGCCAAGGGCAAGGTCCTGCACCTGGGTCAGGGCAACCCTGGGTATCCATCCAGGCTGGGGGTGATGAGATCCAGAGCAGCCCTGCAGAGTGGGGATGCTGGGGGGGAGAGGTTGGCCAGGAGCCAGCAATGGGCACTGGCAGCCCAGAAGGCCAAAGGCAGCCTGGGCTGCATCCAAAGCAGTGTGGGCAGAGCTGGAGGGAGAGGATCCTGCCCCTCTGCTCTGCTCTGGGGAGACCTCACCTGCAGAGCTGGGGCCAGCTGTGGGATCCCCAACACAAGAAGGACCTGGAGCTGATGGAGAGAGTCCAGAGGAGGCCACAAAGATGATCTGAGGCTGGAGAACCTCCCACAGGTTGGGAGAGTTGGGGCTGCTCATCCTGGAGAAGGCTCCAGGGAGACCTTAGAGCTGCATTTCAGTATCTGCAGGGGACCTGCAGGCAGGCTGGGGAGGGACTGTTCAGAAGGGGCTGTGGGGACAGGACCAGGGGCAGTGGTCTGAAGCTGGAGCAGGGCAGAGTTAGGTTGGACATCAGGAGGAAGTTCTGCAGAGTGAGGGTGAGGAGACACTGGGACAGGTTGCCCAGGGAGGTGGTTGAGGCTCCATCCCTGCAGGCATTCAGGATCAGCCTGGATGTGTCCCTGGGCAGCCTGCTGGGGCTGGAGGCAGAACTGATCTGTGAACAAGTTCCCAGCCCACAGCTGCTGCACACTCAGGAGTGAAAGCTCTGCCCCAGCCCCACTCCATTCCTTATGTTCATCACTAATCCAGACACACCTGGAGCAGCACCCAGCTGCCTTCTGCACCCAGGGGGTATGTCCCACAGTGGCCAGTGGCATCCTGGGGAGTATCAAGAAGAGTGTGGCCAGCAGGTTGAAGGAGGTTCTCCTCCCCCTCTGCTCTGCCCTGGTGAGGCCACAGCTGGAGTAGAGCATCCAGGTCTGGGCTCCCCAGCTCAAGGACAGGGACTGGCTGCAGAGGGCACAGCAAAGGTGCTGAGGGCAGTGGAACATCTCTGGTGGGGCCAGGCTGAGAGAATTGGGGCTTTAGGCTGGAGAAGAGCAGCCTGAGGGGGATCTGATCAGTGCTGGGCAATACTCCAAGGGGGAGTGGCAGGAAGGTGGCACCGGGGTGGTGCCCAGTGCCAGAGCAAGGGGCAATGGGCACAAAATTGCCCATCAGAAGCTGCATCTGAACATGAGGAGGAACTTCTGGAACTGAAGGGTGACAGAGCCCTGGAGCAGGCTGCCCAGAGAGGTGGTGGAGTCTCCATCTCTGGAGACACTCAAACCCCACCTGGATGTGTTCCTGTGTGACCTTCTGTAGGTGCCCCTGGCTAGGCAGGGGTTGGACTGGATGATCCCCAGAGGTCCCTCCCAACCCTGCCATGCTGTGATTCTGGGATGGCAGAGCACTGTGCCCAGCAGCCATGGCTGTGGTAGGTCAAAGCAATGCAGTCATTATTGCAGCAACACCAGCTCAGGCTGACCTCCCAGGGATGTTTGCTGTTCTCAGCCATCCTGGTGAAGGTGTTTAAAGTTTCTCTGGATGGGACAGGAGTCCTGGGGCCCTTTTTGGTATAGGAAGGGAAAGAAAACCTTTAAAGGACTGAAGGAAGGAAAGGGCTGGACAGGGAGAGTACAGTGGGGAAACAGAGGAACCATGGAGGCACAGGATGGTGGAGGTTGGAAGGGAGCCCTGGAGATCATCCAATCCAACCCCCCTGCCAGAGCAGGGGCACCCAGGGCAGCTCACACAGGACACATCCAGATGGGTTTGGAAAGTCTCCAGGGAAGACTCCACAACCTCTCTGGGCAGCCTGCTCCAGGACTCCAGCACCCTCACACCACACCTGTTGGTGTGGAACCTCCTGGGTTCCAGTTTGTGTCCCCTGCCCCCTGTCCTGGCACTGGGCACCACTGAACAGATCCTGGCCCAGCCTGGCCCCTGCTGCTTGCCCCCCACCCCTCAGGTATTTACAGACACTGAGCAGATCCCTCTCAGCCTTCTCCTCTCCAGGCTAACCAGCCCCAGGGCTCTCAGCCCTTCCTCATCAGATGTTCCAGTCCCTTCATCATCCTCACAGCCTCCATTGGACTCTCTCCACTATATCCCTGCCCCTCTTGAACTGGGGAGCCCAGAGCTGGACACAGTAGTGCACATTTGGCCCACAAGCTGGCAGCAGTTTACCTGGATATTCATATTCAAGGCATCAAAATACCTCAACCCTCCCAGGCTGTGGTGTCCCTCAAGCTTGCAGTGCACTGAGATTCAGCTAAGAGCAAATGAAGACATCAGGAGATACTGAATGGGGGGTGAAAAAGATAGAGAGTCAAGAGCAGGAGTGCCATGGCCAAAGAACACCCCCAGGAGGGTAACAAACTGCTGGAGCTGATTCAAAGGACCACACCAGGACCTAAAGTGGCTGATAAGGAAACTGGGGACAGAGTGGAGCAGAGCCTGTTGGTACAGGACAAGGGAAGATGGTTTAGAACTAAAAGAGGGAGATTGAGAGTGGAGAGAAGGGAGAAATGTTTGACCCTGAGGGTGCTGAGAGCCTGACCCAGGCTGCCCAGAGAGGTGGGAGCTGCCCCATGGCTGGCACCAGTGCAGGTCAGGCTGTTTGGGGCTCTGAGCAACCTGCTCTGGTTGGGGATGTCCCTGCTGGCTGCAGGGGGTGGGACTGGAGGAGCTTTGGAGGTCCCTTCCACCCAAAGCAGTGTGGGGCTCTGTGCCATCAGACAGGACACCTGGCAGGGAGCACACAGCAGGACTCTGCAGCAAGGCCAAAGTGACTTCCCCAAGTCCCACTCTGCTGCCCCTCAGCTGGGGCCCAAATATCAAGACCCAAATCTGGAGCTCACCTCAGAAATGCCAGAAAGCCTCCACTGCAATCAGAGGCAGGGGCAGAGCACCAGAAGCCCAGGCAGGGTCCTGATGCAGACTAGGAGAACCTCTGCCTTGTGAGAAACCTTTAATTCAACAGCAGGAACTCCAGGAGCAGAGGTTTACAGAACAGTAACCACAGCAGACTGGTCAGAAGGGCCAAGAGCTGCCCCTGCCTGCAGGCTCAGCTGAGCTTTCCCAAGGCAAGCCCTGGGCAGAGCAGAGGCAGAGCACAGCTGAGTCCTCCTGCAGTGCTCCAAAGGAGCAGTGCCAAGGAAGCCAAACCCCTGTGAGGAGCTCAAACACTCTCAGCCCCTTGGCCATGGGAGATTGTGCAAGGAGCTGAAGCCTGCTCCCTAAGCTGAGCTCTCAGTGCCCAGGTGGTTCCCTGCTCCCTTGCTGCCTCTCTCTCATCACAGCCTCTGGAGCTACTTTCTTCCCCTTAGCTACCCTAAGACTGAAGTACCTCTTGCAACCCAATCAACACAAGCTAGGAACCCTCAACCTTCCTCCCCTCTCCCCAGCCTCCTTTCCCCAGATAAATCTCTTTTTCAGCCATCAGATTCCCAGAGATCCATTTTCACCACCAGTTCCCCCAGATAAATCCATTTTCACCACCCCAAATGCTCCCAGAGTGTCCTAGCAGAGGCTGAAGAACCACTCAAGGTCCCCATGGTGAAGCCAAACACTTCTGAAGGCATCCAGGCAGGTTTCACATCATTTCCATTCTGGACACTTCACTGCACATGCAAATAAGAAAGGTTTAATACTTAATAATAAAAAGCTTTCCATTTGTTGGTTGTTTTTGTTTGTTTCTTTTTTAGCTATAAAAAAAAAAATCAAACTTTTTTTTGCCTTTTTTTTCCTCTTTTTTTTTTGCTCCTTTTTTTCCTCTTTTTTATCTTTTTTTTTTTTCTCTTTTTTTTTTTTTTTTAAACTCTTTTCTTGCTTTTAAAAGAGGTCAGAACATCACTGCCCAGCTGTGGAGCCACAGCCAGTGGAATGGATCCCCCTTCCCTCCACACACACAGAGAACAAGGTCAGGGTTCTTGGCACCAGAAGAGAAGAGAGGAAGCCTTCCTCCCTGTCAGTCACAAATGAGTCATCCTTCCAGCCCAAGGTGAGAAATTCCTTCTGACAGGATTGGAACCAAAGCAAAATGCTCCCTCCCTGGGCTGGGTCTATTCCTCTCCCAAGCTCTGCTCAGCCACAGAGAGCTGCAGAGCAAAGCCCCCAGCAGGGCTGAGCCCTCAGCCTGCTGCTGGAACCCAGCACCACCTGCCTGCCCCAGCTGGGAGGCCAAGTCCCAGCTCTGCCCTCCCCTGCACACCACACCCCCAGGGGCAGAGGCACTGGCAGCACATCACAGCCTCCAGCATGGCAGGGGCTGCAAGGGACCTCTGGAGAGCTCCAAATCCAACCCCACTGCCAGAGTCTCACCTCTGAGACTTCCTCTGCCAGAGTCTCATCTCTGAGACTTCCTCTGCCAGAGTCTCATCTGAGACTTCCTCTGCCAGAGTCTCACCTCTGAGACTTCCACTGCCAGAGTCTCATCTGAGACTTCCTCTGCCAGAGTCTCACCTCTGAGACTTCCTCTGCCAGAGTCTCATCTGAGACTTCCTCTGCCAGAGTCTCACCTCTGAGACTTCCTCTGCCAGAGTCTCACCTCTGAGACTTCCTCTGCCAGAGTCTCACCTTTGAGACTTCCTCTGCCAGAGTCTCACCTCTGAGACTTCCTCTGCCAGAGTCTCATCTGAGACTTCCTCTGCCAGAGTCTCACCTCTGAGACTTCCTCTGCCAGAGTCTCACCTCTGAGACTTCCTCTGCCAGAGTCTCACCTTTGAGACTTCCTCTGCCAGAGTCTCACCTCTGAGACTTCCTCTGCCAGAGTCTCACCTTTGAGACTTCCTCTGCCAGAGTCTCACCTCTGAGACTTCCTCTGCCAGAGTCTCACCTTTGAGACTTCCTCTGCCAGAGTCTCACCTCTGAGACTTCCTCTGCCAGAGTCTCACCTTTGAGACTTCCTCTGCCAGAGTCTCACCTCTGAGACTTCCTCTGCCAGAGTCTCACCTCTGAGACTTCCTCTGCCAGAGTCTCACCTCTGAGACTTCCACTGCCAGAGTCTCACCTCTGAGACTTCCACTGCCAAGGCCAATGTGGTCTTGTGAGGGAAAGGCAACTCAGTGACACATGGGAGGGAGAAGCCCAGAAAGGAAAAGGAACCTCCCTGCAGTGTGGCACCAACAGGCAGCCAAGGAGTCAAGGAGCATCTCTCCCACCTCTGGCAGAGAGCAAATCCTTTCCATGGGTCATTGTCAAAATCATTTGGATAGAAAAGCTTAAAAAACCCCAAAACTTACTCACCTATCACTGCCCCACAACAACAACAACAACAACAGAAAAGGACAGGAAATTGGGTTCCTAGGATTCCCTCCCCCCACTCCCACTCTGTTATATTCCTTTATTCCCTCCCACCTTTGCATTCCCACTGACCCTACCCCTTTATAAAAAAAAACCACAAATAAAAACCAAACAAAACAAGGAGGGGGAGGAGAAGTTGAGTCAAGGTCCATCTTCCAAACTCCCCAGCACTGAAAGAAGCAGCAGCAGCTCCTCAAGGCTTCCTGAAGTGTTCATCCAGATGCTGACAGGTGTGGTTGGACTGTTGGGTGCCTTGCACTCTGCAGACACTCTTGGCTTTGTGAATTGTTGTGCTGACCCTGCTGAGAGGGCTGCTACTGGGAATTCTTGGATGGAACTCCCTAGGAGAAAGAGAGAAAAAGCCCTTGTGAGGCACCCAGAGCTTCTGATGTCTTTGAAGGAAGGGAGAACTGAGCAGATCAAACCCCTCCAGGCCACAGCAGAGCCATCTCCTGCTCCTGCTATCCCCCCTGCAGCAGACACTTTGGGCTGGGTCTCTGCAGTAGAAAGGAATGCAAGAAGTGTTGATGTGATGGAGGGGAGGAAAGCCCTGCAGAGAGGTGTGGCCAGGCTGGATCCATAGACTGAGGCAAATGGGATGAGGTTCAACAAGGCCAAGGGCTGGGTCCTGTACCTGGGTCACAACAACCCCAGGAAGGCTCCAGGCTGGGGCAGAGTGGCTGCAAACTGCCCAGCAGAGAAGAACCTGGGGGTGCTGGGTGGCAGCAGCTGGAGAGGAGCCAGCAGTGCCCAGGGGGCCAAGAAGGGCAGCAGCAGCCTGGCCTGGAGCAGCAGTGGTGTGGGCAGCAGGAGCAGGGCAGGGATGGTGTCCCTGGATGGGCACTGGGGAGGCCACAGCTTGAGTGCTGGGATCAGTTCTGGGTCAGTGCCACAGGGGAAGAAAGAGACTGAGGGGCTGGAGGGTGTCCAGAGAAGGGCAACAGGGGGAGTGAGGGGTTGGGAGGCTGTCCTAGGAGAAGTGGTTGAGGGAGCTGGGGGGGTTTAGTGTGGAGAAGAGGATCCTGAGGGAGACCTCATTGCTCTCTCCAGCAACCTGAGAGGAGGCTGCAGGGAGGTGGGGGTTGGGCTCAGGTGATAGAAGGAGAGGAAATGGCCTGAAATGTGCCAGGGGAGGGTTAGGTTAGAGAGGAGGAAAAATGTCTTTGGTGGAGGAGTGGTGAGGGCTTGGCACAGGCTGCCCAGGGAGGTGGTGGAGTGCCCATGCCTGGAGGGGTTCAGGATGTGTAGATGTGGTGCCTGAGGACACAGCTCAGTGGTGATGGTGGTTGGGTTACTGCTGGGCTTGATGACCTTGAAGGTCTTTCCCCCCCTCACCACCTCACTGCTTCTCTATTCCCTGTGCAAAGGAAGCTGCTGGCAGGGATGTGGTGTCCCAGGGCTACCAGCTGGCATCTCCCAAAGGCCAAACAGACTTCACATCATCATCATCATCATCATCAGCCTCCCACTTGAAGGATTGCTGACCACAGCTCACTCTTCCTTCCCCCCTTGCTCCAAAGGGGCTTTTCTTCTGCTATTCATCCTGAAAATTCCCTTTTTCTTCCCTCCACATCCCTGCTCCTTGCCTCTCAGGCTCTCTGTGTCCCTAATGAAGCACCCTGGGTATTGGCCACAGAACACTAATTGCTCTGCTCAGGGTAAAACTAAAAATGATCAAAATGAAACCCCAGCCAGTTGTGTTTTCCTCAGACTGCAGGAGCTCTGCTGAGGATGTTCACAGAGCTCCTGGCTAGGGATACATCAAAGGGACCCAGCCAGGAGCAGCTCTGCCTCCTTGCATGGGGCACTCTCCCCTCTCTGGTGCAGCACACAGTATTTAAGGGAATTTCTCTGGCTCTCTCTCCACTCAGCCTCATGGACCTGCTCTTCCCTGCACTGCTGCACAGCAAGGATTCATTATTCAGAGCTATTTTGGTTTACAGGATGATTAAAAAAAAAAACCACATTAAAATCCAAGTGGCAGCTTGCAAAGCTTCCACTGCGTGAAAGGGAAGTGCTTGCAAACAAGACACAAGGCCCCTGTGAGAGGTCAAGGCTGGACCATGGCAAGGAACCCTCCTGCCAGCCCTGCAGGTGCTGCTGGCACTCTGCCTTAACCTTCTCAGATGTTTCCTGGTCTTGAATGTAACCCAGAATGGGTTTGGTTGGAAGGGAACTCAAAGCAGCTCCAACCCCCTGCCATGGGCAGGGTCACCTCCCCCCAGCCCAGCTTGCTCAAGGCCTCATCCAGCCTGGCCCTGAACACCTCCAGGGAGGGGACAGCCACAGCCTCCCTGGGCAACCTGTGCCAGTCTCTCCCCACCCTCACTCTCAACAATTTCTTCCTCATCTCCACTCTCAGTCTCCCCTCTCCCAGCCATCTTCCCTCATCCTGGCACTCCCAGCCCTTGTCCAAAGTCCCTCCCCAGCTCTCCTGGAGCCCCTTCAGGTACTGGAAGGCTGCTCTGAGGTCTCCCTGGAGCCTTCTCTTCTCCAGGCTGAACAGCTCCAACTCTCCCAGCCTGGCCCCACAGCAGAGGTTTTCCAGCCCTCTGATCACCTTCATGACCTTTTCTGCAGCTGCTCCACCAGCTCCAGGTCCTTGTGTTGGAGGCTCCAAAGCTTTCCCCAGCACTGCAGGGGGGCCTGAGCAGAGCACAGCAGAGGAGCAGAATCCCCTCCCTGCTCCTTCAGGTACTGGAAGGCTGCTCTGAGGTCTCCCTGGAGCCTTCTCTTCTCCAGGCTGAACAGCCCCAACTCTCCCAGCCTTTTATGTTCAGTTTATAAATTCCCACACCTGCAGTGTTCCAGCAGCCTCCTCTCTCTCTGGTTACCTTTTACTAACTTGCTACAAACCTAACTTAAACCATTCCAGAAACCTGCACCCACCCTAACACACCCCAGAAGAAAACATGGAATAAGAATGCAAAAGTGTAGGACAAGGCAGGCAGGGGAGAAACAGAGTCCTAAAGTGCAGCTGTCCCTGCTGGCCACTGCCCTCCTGCCTGTCACCAGAAGTCATAAATGAGTTGGGGAAATGAATGGGATCACAAGAGAGACAAAGCTGTAGCAACAGAGCCACTTTCAGGACAGAATCCTTCCCTACAAGGGCTTGTTCCAGTGCCTGAAGGGGCTCCAGGAGAGCTGGGGAGGGACTCTGGATGAGAAGCTCAACAGGAGCCAGCAGTGAGCACTTGCAGCCCAGAGAGCCAAGCAGAGCCTGGGCTGCAGCAGGAGAAGTGTGGCCAGCAGGGCCAGGGAGGGGATTCTGCCCCTCTGCTCCACTCTGCTCGAGACCACACCTGGAGCTCTGTGTCCAGTTCTGGAGCCTCTGTTCCAGGAAGGATCTGGAGGTGCTGGAAGGTGTCCAGAGAAGGGCCATGAGGATGAGCAGAGGGCTGGAGCTGCTCTGCTATGAGGACAGACTGATAGAGTTGGGGTTGTGCAGTCTGGAGAAGAGAAGGCTCTGAGGAGACCTTCTTGTGGCCTTCCAGGATCTGAAGGGGGCTACAAGAAAGCTGGGGAGGGACTTTTAAGGGTGTCAGGGAGGGATAGGACTGGGGGGGAATGGAGCAAAACTAGAAGTGGGGAGATTCAGATTAGATGTTAAGAAGAAATTCTTCCCCATGAGGGTGGTGAGACACTGGCAGAGGTTGCCCAGGGAGGTGGTGGAAGCCTCATCCCTGGAGGTGTTCAAGGCCAGGCTGGAGGTGGCTGTGAGCAACCTGCTGTGGTGTGAGGTGTCCCTGCCCATGGCAGGGGGGTTGGAACTGGCTGAGCCTTGAGGTCCCTTCCAACCCTGCCTGATTCTATGATTCTGACAAGGGCTGGGAGTGCCAGGATGAGGACAATGGCTTTGAGCTGGGAGAGAGGAGATTGAGAGTGGAGATGAGGAAGGAATCTTTGAGTGTGAGGGTGGGGAGACACTGGCACAGGTTGCCCAGGGAGGCTGTGGCTGTCCCTCCCTGGAGGTGTTCAAGGCCAGGCTGGATGAGGCCCTGAGCACCCTGGGCTGGTGGGAGGTGTCCCTGCCCATGGCAGGGGTTGGACCTGAATGGTCTTTGAGGTCCCTTCCAACCCAACCCATTCTGTGACTCTGATTCAAGTGCTCACAGGCTTGCCCTGGTTCCCCATTTAGCCCCTGGGGCGCAGAGACATGGCCCAGACCCGTCCCTGCCACCACCAGCACTCACCCCAGCAGCTCTGGTTTCCTCCTGGGAAGGAGGCTGCCACAGCCTGAGCAGTGCACACCCAAAGCCAAGGTTTTGTTGTCAGGAGGTACCAAGATTCCCTCTGCAAACACTTCTGCCTCCACTGATGCCCAGTTTAAGGTCAGAAGCCTATCACATTACCTGGACTATACATTCTCCATCTCCTGGTCATGGTCCTGGTCCTCCTCCTCCTCTTCCTCTTCTTCCTCACCACCTTCTTTCTCTGAAGGAGCTTCCCCATCTCTTGCTATCTCCTCCACATGGGCAAGCATGTCAGCCATCAGGGCTTCCTCCAGCCTCTTCCTCACCTGCTGCACCAGCTCCTCCTGCTTCCTGCCCCAAAGCAACCAACACTGCTGTCAGTCCTCAGAGCTGCAGGGAAGGGAACCCCCAGCCCCTCACACAGGAGGCTGGGCTTTGGCAGAGCCCTCTGCAAGAGCTGCATCAGGCAACAGCTGCCTGGCACTGCCCTCTGAGTGAAGGTGAAAGAGTAAAGAGCTGCTCAGCATCCTCTGAGTCCTTAGCACTGGAGGTGCCCTTGTGGTGCTCGCTGAAATTTGCCTCCCTGAGGGGAGACCTCATTGCTCTCTATAGCTCCCTGCAGGGAGGTTGGAGTGAGGAGGGGGCAGTCTCTGCTCCTTGGTGGCAAGGGACAGGAGCAGAGGAGTTGGTTCCAAGCTGTACCAGGGGAGGATCTCCTGGATCTCAGGAGATATTTCTGCACTGGAAAGGTTCTCAGGCATTGGAAGAGGCTGCCCAGGGCAGGGCTGCAGTCACCATCCCTGGGGTGTTCCAGCAGCTGTGGCCCTGCTGCTTAGGGACCTGGTTTGGTGCTGACCCTGCAGTGCTGGGCTGAGGGTTGGGCTGGCTGAGCTTGGAGGACTCTTCTCACCAGACACATTCTGTGACTCCTCATGATTCTAAGCCAGCAGCTGACTCAAGACTTTTTTTTTTTAGTTCCTAGTGCTAACACTAAACCAGAACTCAGCCTCCCCTGCTGAGCTCCAAAGCTGAAACTGGAGGAAGTGAAACTTCTGCCCAATTCCAGCCTTTGGCTCCTTCTCTTTTGAAGCCACAACTTGAAGTTTTAGAGCTGCTTTTCTGTCAAAGCCACAGTACAGAAGTGATCAACAAGCAGGGGCTGGGGTCTCCTCTTTCACCTCAGCCACAGCAAATCACAGAACATTCTTCCTGGGCATTCAGGTCTGAGTCCAGCACACACACAAAAAAAACCTCCAAACCCATCCTGTAACAGAGAGATTGGTCAGCCCAAGGGGCAGAGCACTGCTGGTGGAGAAGGCAAAGAGCAACTGCTGGGCTGGTGCCTGGGGTGCATTCAGCTCCCTATCAGGTGCTTGAAGCTGAACTGGAGCAGTCTGCATTTGGCAACAGGATTCACTGCTGAAACAACCCCCCCCTGATATCAATCACAGCCTGGTTTGCTGTTGCCACAGCAGGCAGGGCTTGGATTGGGTGCTGGGCTGACACTGGGGGAAAGAGAGAAGAGAGAGAAGGGAGAAAGAGAGGAGAGAGAGAGAAGAGAGAAGGGAGAAGGGAGAAGGGAGAAGGGAGAAGGGAGAAGGGAGAAGGGAGAAGGGAGAAGGGAGAAGGGAGAAGGGAGAAGGGAGAAGGGAGAAGGGAGAAGGGAGAAGGGAGAAGGGAGAAGGGAGAAGGGAGAAGGGAGAAGGAGAGGAGAGGAGAGGAGAGGAGAGGAGAGGAGAGGAGAGGAGAGGAGAGGAGAGGAGAGGAGAGGAGAGGAGAGGAGAGGAGAGGAGAGGAGAGGAGAGGAGAGGAGGAGAAGAGGAGAGAAGGAGGGAGAAGGAGGAGAGGAGGGGAGGAGGGGAGAGGGGAGGAGGGGAGGGGAGAGAAAGGAAGGGGAAGGGGAAGGGAATAAGAAAGGGAGAAGAGGAGAGAGAAGAGAGAATAGAAGAGACAGAGAGGAGCGAGGAAAAAGGAAAAAAAAGAGAATAGTAGGGAGAAGAGAGAGAAGATGACAAGAGAGGAGAGAGAACTGCACTGTTCAGGCTCTCTCCAATCCCTTCTTTGCTGAGGTCCCTCAAGTGTTTTCAGTCCAAGCAGAGCAGATCTGAGCCTGAATGCTCAGAGTAACTGAGCATGGGCAAACCAAAACCATAGCAGGCTTTAAGTCCGCATCTCTATGAGAGCAGCTTCCTGTAACTATTTTTTCCTGCTCTGCAGCTAAAGAGCTATTCAAATGAACCCAGCAAGCCCCAGAGCTCCAGCAGGCCTTCAAACTTGCCAGGGGAAGAGAGAGAAATGGGGGTGGGGAGGAACTGTTTCACCACAAGAAACCTTCTCCCAAGAGAGTGAGTGAGCTCTGCAGGTCATACCTGATATCTTCATCTGTCACCATGAAAGCTTTGCAAAGTGGCTGTGAGGTGTTCAGCCAGACCCCAGGGTTCTTCTCCACAGCTGCAGACAGCTGCCCAGTGATGGGCATGGTGCTGGTGTGCAGGGCACTGGCTATGGCTGACAGCAGGGTTTCATCTGTGCAGCCAGGGCCCACCCCTGCAAGTGGGAGGAAAAGTCTTCAGCAGGGTGGCCCAAGGCAGGGAGCAGCAAATCAGGCCCAGAGGCATTACTGAAGCCTTCCATGAGCAAGCAGAGGCTGTGCTTTGAAAGCCACCACAGCCCAGATCTCAGCCCCAAGGCACTCTCACAGCAGCTGCCCAGCTCTCTCCAAGGGTTACAGTGAGGTATCTGCACCCACCCCACTCCCTGGTCTGCTGCACACCCACCCCAAGGAGCTGGGAATGGAAGCTGCTTCCCTCCTGCTTCTGCACAAGGAATTAACCTCCCCCAGGCAAGTTCAGAAGCTCTGCTTCAACATCTCCTCAGGACAAAGGGCACCAAACCTCCCAGCCAGAGAGCTACCTGCTGGAGCTGGAATGGTTCTCCCCACTGGGGAGCACTTGGGGAGCCAGGAGGTCTCACACTACACCTGCCTGGCATCCCAGTGCCACCCCTGGAGGCAAGGACAGGCTCAGGTTACCTTGCAGGCCCTTGGGCAGGTCCATGGTTTTCACCAGCTCCTCTGCAATGTCAAAGGCATTCAGACCACTTAATTTCTTCTCCCAGAAGAGCTGACATCAAAGAAAAGGCTTGGTTGGCACAAGACAACTGCACAAAGCAGCTGCTTGCTCCCCAGCCAGGGGAGGAGGCTGCAGACAACCTTCTGCTGGAGCTGGCAGCTGGGAGTGCCAGCAGGGCACAGCCCTCACTGCCCACCAGCCCCACAGTGCCCTGTCCTGAGTTACTGCCCACACAGAGGCTTTCCTCTCCTTCCCCCAGCTCAGGAGACTTCTTTGTCCTCCCCCTCTACTCTGCACATCTGGAGTACTGTGTCCAGTTTTGGGCTCCCCAGTTCTCTTGAAGTGGGGGGCAGGGATATACTGGAGAGTCACTGGAGGCTGTGAGGATGATGAAGGGACTGAAACATCTCTGATGAGGAAAGCCTGAGAGCCCTGGGGCTGGGTTAGTCTGGAGAGGAGAAGGCTGAGAGGGATCTGATCAGTGTCTGTAAATACCTGGAGGGTGGGGGGCAAGCAGGGGCCAGGCTGGGCCAGGCTCTGCTCAGTGGTGCCCTGTGCCAGGCCAAGGGGCACAAACTGGACCCCAGGAGGTTCCACACCAACAAGAGGAGAAAGTTGTTTGGTGTGAGGGTGCTGGAGGGCTGGAGCAGGCTGCCCAGAGAGGTTGTGGAGTCTCCTTGTGTGGAGAGCTTCCAACCCCCCCTGGGCATTGTGCTCCTGGGCAAGCTGCTGTGGGTGCCCTGCTGGAGCAGAGGGCTTGGACTGGATGATCTCCAGAGCTCCCTTCCAACTCCACCATGCTGGGATTCAGAGATTCTGTCCCCTTTTCATACCTGTCAGAACTCAAGTGTAGAGGAACCCACATCACTTTTCCAGTTACCAGCACCCACAAGGGAAACAAAGACCACAACAGGACAGGTCCTGGGGGTAAGGAAGCTGGCCAGGAGCCAGCAATGGGCACTGGCAGCACAGAAGGCCAAGGGCAGCCTGGGCTGCACCCAAAGCAGTGTGGCCAGAGCTGGAGAGAGAGGATCCTGCCCCTCTGCTCTGCTCTGGGGAGACCTCACCTGCAGGGCTGGAGCCAGCTGTGGGACCCCCAAGACAAAAGAAACATGGAGGTGATGGAGAGGGTCCAGAGGAGGCCACAGAGATGCTCAGAGGGCTGGAGAACCTCTGCTGTGGGGACAGGCTGAGAGCTGGTGCTGTTCAGCCTGGAGAGGAGAAGGCTCCAGGCAGGCTGGGGAGGGAATGTTCAGAAGGGCTGTGGGGATAGGCCCAGGGGCAGTGATTTGAAACTGGAGCAGGGCACAGTTAGGTTGGACATCAGGAGGAAGTTCTGCACAGGGAGGGTGGGCAGACACTGGCACAGGTTGCCCAGAGAGGTGGTGGAGGCTCCATCTCTGGAGACATTCAGGATCAGCCTTGCTGTGTCCCTGTGCAGCCTGCTCTGGCTGGGGCTGTCCCTGCTGCCTGCAGGGTTGCACAAGCTGCCCCTGGAGGGTCCCTTCCAACCTGATTCATTCTGTGATTCTGTGATCAATGTGGTCCTGAGGGCCATGGCTTAGTGGTGACCTGGCAGTGCTGGGTTAAGGGTTGGACCTCATGATCTTAAAGGTCTTTTCCAGCCAAAATGATTCTGTGATTCTGTGACAGTCACAGCTGAAACCTCCAGGATCAGGGATGGACCAGCAGGACCAAGGCAGGGGTTGTGTCCAGGACTGGCACTGCTGAGGCCACAGCCTGAGTGCTGGCTTCAGTTTTGGGCTCCTCACTCCAAGAAAGACATTGAGAGGCTGGAGCAGGTCCAGAGAAGGGCAAGGAGGCTCATAAAGGGTCTGGAGGAGTGGCTGGGGGAGCTGGGATTGTTCAGCCTGGCAAAGAGAAGCCTGAGGGGAGACCTCATTGCTCTCTACACCTCCCTGAAAGGAGACTGGAGCCAGGTGGGGGTCAGGCTCTTCTCCCAAGTAGCAAGGGTGAGACCAAGAGGAAGAAGGTTAAACCTTACCCCAGAGAGGTTTAAATTGGCCATGAGGAACAATTTCTTCCCTCAAAGGGTAGTCAAGCCTTGGAAAAGGCTGCCCAGGGCAGTGGTGGAGTCCTCATCCCTGGAGAGATTTAAGAGCTGTGTAGATGTGGTGCTGGGGGCATGGTAGTGTTGGGTTAATGGCTGGACTTGATCTTAAAGGCCTTTTCCAGCCAAAATCATTCTACCATTCCATAAAAACCTCTAATTCTCAGCAACAGCCTCCAATGGTGTCACCCCATAAGGAAAGCACAAGCAGGGTGGAGGAAGCTGTGCTACAAGGAGCAGGGACAGGAGCAGTGCAACTGCAGAGGTCAGGGTGCAGCAGCTGTGGGCACCAGGGCTGAGCTCTGCTGCCTAACAGCTCACAGCCACCTGCAGCCCCTGAGCAACCTCTTCCCAGCAGGGCAAAGATCTCTGCCCAGCTCAGTTTGGCACATCAGTGGCACATCTTCAGTGTCCTTCTTTATTAACCAGCCAAGGGATGCCTGGGAACAGCTTCACAGACTGCATGAGGTTGGAAGGGATCCTCCAAGGGCACTTTGTGCAAGCCCCCAGCAGGGCTGAGCTTGGATGTCTCCAGGGATGGAGCCTCAGACACCTCCCTGGGCAACCTGTTGCAGTGTTCCAGCAGCCTCCTGGTGCAGAACTCCTTCCTCACACCCAATCTAAACCTGCCCTGCTCCAGTTTCAAACCATTACCCCCCCAGCAACACCACTATGAGCAGAGGTCTGCTGCTGCCTAAGGAAAGGGCTTATAGTGGTAGGACAAGAGGGAATGGATTGAAGCTTGAGGAAGGGAGATTGGGACTAGAAATGAGGAAGAAATTTGTTCCACTGAGGGTGGGGAGAGACTGGCACAGGTTGCCCAGGGAGGCTGTGGCTGTCCCCTCCCTGGAGGTGTTGAAGGCCAGGCTGGATGAGGCCTTGAGCAAGCTGGGCTGGTGGGAGGTGTCCCTGCCCATGGCAGGGGGTTGGAGCTGGATGAGCTTTGAGGTCCCTTCCAACCCAACCCATTCTGTCAATCTATGAAACCCTGCCAAAACTCTGCCACCCTGCTCAAAACCCTCACAAAGAGCAACAAAACTCCAACCCCTGCTCCAGCAGAGCCTCCCACTTCAGGAAGGGCCTTTTTAAGCTGGCATAGAAGGTTAGCAGTGTGAGAGGTGAGAGCTTTGCAGGGCAGCTGTAAACGTGACTGCAATCCCTCTGCCCCTCAGAGTGATCTCTTGCCATTTTAATTCCACCAGTTCCAAAAGCCCCAATAAGGAACACTGCTGAGTGTCTGAAGGGGGGAAGGAAGCTGAGCAGCTCCTTTCCCTGCTATCAATATGGACTCAGTAAAGGATCCAGGATCCCTGGTGGGAGCTCCATGCAGGCAACAGGCTGGCAGCTCAAGGTGATGTTAATGACACAGGAACCCTTCCCCAGGCTGCTCTGAACAGGCAGAGCTGCTTTTAACCACTGCCCAGCTTCAAAGCCACCCTTCTCCCATGCTCTTTTTTTTTTTTTTTTAATCTCCATCCTTTCACCAGCTGCAATTAAGCTGAAAGATTTCCTTTAATTCTGAGGTATTCCCTTGTTGGCAAATAGAGAGCCTGGAGAAGAAACCCACTTTGATTTGCTATTAATCAGGGCATCCCAAGTGGAGTTTGTGACCTTATTCATCCAGGTAGAATGAATCACTAATGATACACAGACCTGACAAAAAGGGCCATGCAGGGGGTGGGGAAGAGTCCCTCAGACCACATCAAACACCAGAGTGTGTGTGGTCTGTAGAGGAACAGGGATCTCTCCACACACAGAGCCCCTGCACAGCTGGAACATCTCTCACTGATTCCAATTACAATGCCAATGGCTCCTGAAGTGGCTTCAGCAGCTGCTGGAATGTGCAGGGAACTTTTTCTTTCCAGCAGTAAGGAAATGAAGGCTTGACTAAAACAGAATCTAAACAAAGGTTGGAGGTCAGTTCTAGGACCTGCATTAGCAATGAGGTTTGTCCTGATTTGAAAAGCTGGGGGCACTGCAAGATGTTTCTGAAACACCAGAGGCTTCACATGGCCATGAGGTTCAACAAGGCCAAGGGCTGGGTCCTGTACCTGGGTCACAGCAACCCCAGGAAGGCTCCAGGCTGGGGCAGAGTGGCTGCAAACTGCCCAGCAGAGAAGAACCTGGGGGTGCTGGGTGGCAGCAGCTGGAGAGGAGCCAGCAGTGCCCAGGGGGGCAAGAAGGGCAGCAGCAGCCTGGCCTGGAGCAGCAGTGGTGTGGGCAGCAGCAGCAGGGCAGGGATGGTGTCCCTGGATGGGCACTGGGGGGGCCACAGCTTGAGTGCTGGGATCAGTTCTGGGTCAGTGCCACAGGGGAAGAAAGAGACTGAGGGGCTGGAGGGTGTCCAGAGAAGGGCAACAGGGGGAGTGAGGGGTTGGGAGGCTGTCCTAGGAGAAGTGGTTGAGGGAGCTGGGGGGGTTTAGTGTGGAGAAGAGGATCCTGAGGGAGACCTCATTGCTCTCTCCAGCAACGTGAGAGGAGGCTGCAGGGAGGTGGGGGTTGGGCTCAGGTGATAGAAGGAGAGGAAATGGCCTGAAATGTGCCAGGGGAGGGTTAGGTTAGAGAGGAGGAAAAATGTCTTTGGTGGAGGAGTGGTGAGGGCTTGGCACAGGCTGCCCAGGGAGGTGGTGGAGTGCCCATGCCTGGAGGGGTTCAGGATGTGTAGATGTGGTGCCTGAGGACACAGCTCAGTGGTGATGGTGGTTGGGTTACTGTTGGGCTTGATGACCTTGAAGGTCTTTCCCCCCCTCACCACCTCACTGCTTCTCTATTCCCTGTGCAAAGGAAGCTGCTGGCAGGGATGTGGTGTCCCAGGGCTACCAGCTGGCATCTCCCAAAGGCCAAACAGACTTCACATCATCATCATCATCAGCCTCCCAGCTTGAAGGATTGCTGACCACAGCTCATTCCTCCCTCTCTGGGGTGCCTGAGGATACAGTTTAGTGGTCCTGGTAGCTGGGTTCTGGTTGATGATCTTCAGGATCTTTTCCAACCTCAATGACTCAATGATTTAGCATCACAACACTCAAGTGGCTTCTTCTGGGACCCTCCTAGGAGCAAACCCAGGGGTTTGTTGGTTCTGCAGGAGCTACAAAGGCCTTACCTGGCGGGGTTGGTCCACAGCTTTCTGAGGGTCACTCTTCACCTTGTTGCTGGGGTGGTTTGTGATCTTTGTGACAGGCTGCTTGAAGATGGAGGCTGTCTGCCGGACAGGCAGCGCCGTGTTCAGGTCAGGCTTGCCCTGGAAATTGCAGGCAAAAGGAGAAGGAAAGCTCCCCCCAGGCATTTCCAACCTGCTGACATGCTTCAATAACCACACAGATGGACAGCAGGGACAGGAGCAGTTCATGGACTCCAAAACTTCCCTGGTCCCAAGCTCCCAGTGGATCCCAGGGATGAGTGGTGTCCCTCAGGGTCACTGCTGGCACCAGCTCTGTTCAGCAGCACTGTCAGCAATGTGGGCAGTGGGATTGAGGCACCCTCAGCAGGTCTGAGATGACACCAAGCTCTGTGGTGCTGGTGACACACTGAGGGGAAGGGATTCAGACAGAAGGACCTGGACAGGCTGGAAAAGTGGGGACCATGTGCTGCCAGCACAGAGCCAGCCTGTCCTGGGCTGATCCCCAGCAGGGTGGGCAGCAGGGGCAGGGAGGGGATTCTGCTCCTCTGCTGTGCTCTGCTCAGGCCCCGCTGCAGTGCTGGGGCAGCTCTGGAGCCTGCAACACAAGGACCTGGAGCTGGTGGAGCAGCTGCAGAAAAGGTCATGATCAGAGGGCTGGAAAACCTCTGCTATGGGGCCAGGCTGGGAGAGTTGGGGCTGTTTAGCCTGGAGAGGGTAAGGCTGCAGGAAGACCTCAGAGCAACCTTCCAGTACCTAAAGGGGCTCCAGGAGAGCTGGGGAGGGACTTTGGACAAGGGCTGGGAGTGCCAGGATGAGGGACAATGGCTTTGAGCTGGGATAGGGGAGATTGAGAGTGGAGATGAGGAAGAAATTGTTGGCAGTGAGGGTGGGGAGAGACTGGCACAGGTTGCCCAGGGAGGCTGTGGCTGCCCCCTCCCTGGAGCTGTTCAAGGCCAGGCTGGATGAGGCCTTGAGCAAGCTGGGCTGGTGGGAGGTGTCCCTGCCCATGGCAGGGGTTGGAACTGGATGAACTTTGAGGTCCCTTCCAACCCAACCCATGCTGTGATTCTGTGTCATCATGAAGTGGGATTTAGAGGCTGTTTTGTGAATCCAGGACCCATCCTCACCCACTCTGTTTCAATCCTGTTGTGAACAGCAATGAACAAATCAACAGACCTGGAATCTGCCTCTCTCTTTTCCCTTCAGTTCTGTTAAGAACTCAGTTTTTAAACACAGCTCCTAGCAGTCAGGTTTTCAGTCCATGACTGCATTTTGGGTCAGTTGGAGCTGAGGAAAGAGCTGGGGAAGGAGGAATGGCTCTGAGAGGCAAGCTGGAAATGGCTGTAGGCCACACTTTGTTCTGGAGGATGCAGGCACCACATCTGCTGAAGATATTTATTCATGAGATGGAGAAAAGATGTATTCAGGACAAATATCCTCCTGAACCAGCTGTGCGCTAATGCATTTGGAACTCCTAAGAACCATTCACTGAATGGTTTGGAGAGGATCTGCAGCTCCTGAGGTGGGTGTGAGCTGCTGGTCTGGGCACTGAGGCATCACTACAGCACCCAGTGCTGGGGGGTCAGAGGTTCCAGTGCCTCCCAAGATGCTGATTCTTGACTGCTTGACATAGTTAGGAACTAAGAACTCTGCTATTTGCCACATTTAATGTCTCAGTGCACAGAGAAGCTTTTGGGGTTCTGAAAAAGCTTTTAGCAGCCAACACATGGAACCACAGGATGGTTTAGATTGGAAGGGACCTTCAAGATCATCCAGTTCCAACCTCCCACTAGCCCAGGTTCCTCAAGGCCTCATCCAGCCTGACCTTCAACACCTCCAGGGAGGGAGCATCCACAGCCTCCCTGGGCAACCTGTGCCAGTCTCTCCCCACCCTCACTCTCAACAATTTCTTCCTCATCTCCAGTCTCAATCTCCTCCAGCTTCACTCCACTCCCTCCCATCCTATCAGTCCCAGCCCCTGTCTGTGCGGCCAGGGGAAGAGCAGAGGGAGAGGTGAGAGCTGCTGCTCCCATCCTTACCTTGGCTTGGTTGGAGCAGTCGTAGCGCATCCTCTGCCTGTTCTTGTTCATCTTAGTCATCAGCATCTTCCCTGTGCGGAAGTCAAAGCTGCCCAGGTCCATGGAGCTGCCCAAGTACCGAGCCAGCTGCGGCTTGCTGCGGAACTTCTTACCACTGGGGCTGGAAAAACAACCACAGCTGAGGGGGGAAGGGAGGGACCTCCAAAGCTCCTCCAGTCCAACCCCTGCACTCAGCAGGGACATCCTCTACCAGAGCAGGTTGCCCAGAGCCTCGTTGAGCCTCACCTTGAATATCTCCAGGAATGGAGCCTCAACCACCTCCCTGGGCAACCTGTTGCAGTGTTCCAGCAGCCTCATAGTGAAGAACTTCTTCCTGATAGCCAATCTAAATCTGCCTTTCTCTACTTTGAAGCCATTGCTCCTGGTCCTGTCCCTGCAGGCCCTTGCAGTCTCTTTGCATCCTTCTTGTAGCTCCTTCAGGTACTGGCAGGCTGCTATTAGGTCACCCTGAAGCCTTCTCTTCTCCAGGCTGAACACCCCCAGCTCCCTCAGCCTGTCCTTGTAGCAGAGCTGCTTCAACCCCCTGATCATCTCTGTGGCCACCTCTGGACCCCCTCATGAAATGAAACCCCTCTGGGCTGTAACAGCAGCTCAGGACAGGCAGGTTTTAGTTCCTTCAGGAAAAACCAAATCTGTGTTGAGTTTTGAATCACAGAATGGTCTGGGCTGGAAGGGACCTCCAAAGGTCATCCAGTCCAGCCCCCTCTGCAGTCAGCAAGGACATCTTCCACTAGATCAGGTTGCCCAGAGCCCTGCTGAGCCTTCCCAAAACAAAGCTCACACTGAACTCTAAATGGATGTTCCTGCTTTGAGATGAGCTCTTCCTGAGGACTGTGGAAGAGACAAATCCACTGCAGACCACATTAAAATGCTTTTTATACACAGAGAGGAAGATTCAGCCCAGGTGTAAGAGCAGAATTCCCACCCTCAGAAGGGAGCACAGATGGGCTGATCACTCCCTTGTCTCAAACAATAAATGCCCATTTCCAAACTTAATTTCTTCTCCCAGGAGTGTCACATTTGAGTAGCACCACAAACATCTCCTTGGATTCCTTCCCCCCCTCCCCTTCCTAAATAGCACATTCAGGTTTGGTGACCACTCTTTGGTAGTGTTCTGAGCACTTCAGGATGAGACAGCAGCAAGGAAAAAGAACAGAAGTTAAGTGCTGACAGGATGCAACGCAAAGAATGACAAGGCTCAAGTGATGCAAAAATCACAGAATGGTAGGGATTGGAAGGGATCTCTGGAAGGGGCCTGGAGCATCTCTGTGAGCAGCAAAGGCCCTGTTGAGCCTGGAGAAGAGCAGCCCCAGAAGGGATCTAAGCAATGCTCAAAAAGAGATAAAAAGTGGAAGGCAAGAGGCTGGGGCCAGACTCTGCTCAGTGGTGCCCAGGGACAGGACAAGGGCACCAGTGGGCACAAACTGGAACCCAGGAGGTTCCATCTGAACAGGAGAAAATTCTGTGGTGTGAGGGTGCTGGAGGCCTGGAGCAGGCTGCCCAGAGAGGTTGTGGAGTCTCCTTCTCTGGAGTTTCCAACCCCCCCTGGGCATTGTGCTCCTGGGCAAGCTGCTGTGGGTGCCCTGCTGGAGCAGGGGCTTGGACTGGATGAGCTCCAGAGGTCCCTTCCAACCCCTCCAGTCTGCAGTTCTGGGAAACAAGTTGATCTCATCCCTAACCTACCAGAGGGTGCTCTGCTCTCAACATAGCAAGGCTGAGGTATGTGAGGTCACATCCCAGTGAGTCTACACTAACAGGCTGCCCACTGAAGTGAGATCTGTTGAGCTCAACACCTCTGTTCACAGCAGCGTCACAACATCCAAGTGAACCTGAAGTGACCTCAAGAATCACCTACACATCATTGCCCTTTCTGCCAAAGGGATCAGTGCTGGAGACAAATCAGTATCAGTGAGGTCCAAATGCTTTTGGAGCTCTGGGTTTGGAGGGTCCCTTCCGGTATTCCTGAAGCCAGGAATGCAGATAACTGGTTGCAAGGTTTCTGTTTGAAGGCCATAATTAAATAAAGTTGTTACAGGCTGAGAGGACAGAAGAAATAGCATTTCAGCAGCAGATGTGCTTCTACCACAGGGGTGGGAAGAGATCAGCAACCTCTCTAGGGTCCTCTCAAGGGAAAAAGCCTCTTTTTTTAGCCCATTAGCTGCCTCTCTGGAGCCTTCATTAGAGGAAAGGGCTGAAAAAACAGCACTAGCACAGAATTTCTAGCATGGGACAGTGGCAAACCAATTAGTCCCTGTCAGGTTGTACAGGCAAAAAGCCAACCCAGATCCAGAAAAAAAAAAAAAAAGCCAGAAAGAATCAAAAGTATTGAAAGCTCCTCAAAAACTGAGAGACAAGGTTAGTATGAGTCAGACTGAAACTGAGAAGTGAGAAACTCTCTCTCTGAGGATTTAGGACTGAAAGGTTGTGGTCAGCCCTCCCCACAGCATCTGCCTAGAAAGCTGCTGGCCCTGAGAGCTCCCAGGCTGCTTATCCTGCCCCATGTCTGCACCCTGCCACCACCACCACTGCTCAAGGTGTTCAGTGCACAGTTAGCCAGATGGGGAAGATAATCCAATCCATCCTTAGAGGGCAGAGAGGAGGAACCACATCAGCACTGCTTGCTCCTCAGATGGAGCAGCTCACTTGGAAGCTGTATGAACACTTGGGCCAAAAGAGTCACAGAATGGGTTGGGTTGGAAGGGACCTTCAAGACCATCCAGTTCCAACCCCCTGCCATGGGCAGGGACACCTCCCCCCAACCCAGCTTGCTCAAGGCCTCATCCAGCCTGGCCTTCAACACCTCCAGGGAGGGGACAGCCACAGCCTCCCTGGGCAACCTGTGCCAGTGTCTCCCCACCCTCACTCTCAAGAATTTTTTCCTAATCCAAAGCTGACACGGAGAGCAGGAATAAGCAGACAGAGATGAGGTCCTGTTGTGGTTTTTCTGGGATAGAACTCTTGGCCAGCTTGAGGCCATGAACAGTTTTTGGAGTCAGCCAGGGATGCTGCCCAGAGATCCCAGACCACGAAGATGTAAAGAGGGAAATCTGCTGAGGAGAGCTTCCAGCTCAGGCTCCTCCTGCCCCTGCACCTCTTCCTGCTCCTGCAGCCTGCTCTCCCCTGTAGAGTGCCTGCCGCACCTTCCCTGGGCTGAGCAGGACTTTGTGTGCTCTCTACAGGTACTGGGATCAGTTTTGGTGTTTCATTAAACCCATTTTCATTTCAGTCCTCAAGCCTCCCCTCATTTTTCATTTCAATCCTCAAGCCTCCCCTCATTTTCCCAGTTCCCCTTCTCTGTTGTGTAGGGGTTATTGGGTGACAGAGCAATTGCTGGAGTTTAGCTCCAGATCCAGGCTAGATGTAGACAGATCTTTTATTTCTTTTTTTCTTTTTTTTTCAAGAATGGTCTCAAATTTGCCTCAGAAGTTGTATGTCTCAATCCAGAAAGAGGAGTAACCAACTCAGGCAGCTTTTAGACCAGAGCCATCACCAGTGAAGCCAAGAAGAGAAGCTCCTGCTGCATGAGGAACATGACACTGCTTCCCCTTCCAAGCTCTGCAGCTCTGATTTATGGTTTAGTGTCTTACTAATTTACCAATAATACATCACAGTGAATTGTGCACTTGAGGAGCAGTGCAACTTCCAGAGCACAGAGCCAGACACACTCAGAGACGGTATTTTAAATGAGCAGAGCCCTTCAGGTTTTTTTGTTGTTGTTGTTGTTCTGGATCTGCTCTAGGAATTTTGCAATGGATCTGAAAGCTGGTCCAAGTCCACAAACATCCAAAAAAGTAAAAACCCACCTGAAATGACTCAGGGTCCTGTCTCTTCCTGGGGAGGCTTGGCCCATAGGAAAAGCACTGGAAAGTTGAAAAGAAAAAAAAACCCAAGCTTTTATTCTGATGATGTCTTGAAAAAGACAAACCCATTCCCATCTTCTCTGGACCAACAGCACACTGGGGAGCAAAGCTGCAGCTCCAAGCTGGGCAGTGAACTTGCTCAGCAAACACACACAGAGCAGCTCTGGGGCTCCTGGGGTCCCTCTGGCAGGAACAGGCTTGATAGGACACAGCCACTGAAAGCACCTATAGACACCTGAGAGGGTCAAATGGGGAATTAAAAAACCCAGAAAGGCAGCCAAAGCCCCACCAAACATGAGCTGAAGGCTCACTGCTGCAGGGCACAGAAGCACTAAAGCAGAGGACTTAGCAATTCTGAACACTGCTGAAATGCTTGTGTGCCCTAAACGCCACAGAACAGGCACTTTGGCTCCTTCCACTGCAGAGCAGAAGCTTTTGAAGAGACCCAGAAGAGAGACATCTTGGTACAAAACTGCCGAGCCCAGGCTCCCCAAGGGGGCTGCAGGCACTGCTCCGGGAGCAGGCTGCGCTTGGCTCCCAGCGAGCAACCCTCAGCCTCCCTGCGTGCGGGGAGCAAGGCAAAGCAGAGCTGCAAAGGATTTCACGTGCTGGCCCCTCAGAACCGCCCCCCCAACCCCCCAGGGCATGATCTGCTGCCACAGCACCAACAAAACCAAGGCCGAGAGGCCCCGGGGCTGGCGGGACCCAAGCCGAGCCGCGGCGATTGCTCCCCACAGGCTTGCGGGGCGCGGACGGAGCCGGCCGCAGGCAGCCCGCGGGAGGGGGCAGCGCTGCCAGGTGCCTGCTGCTCTCCATGTGCAGCTCCCTCTTTGTTCCCTGCCTTATGTTCTTAAGGAGCGAGAGCGGCTGCCAGCCCAGGGCCCTCTCCCCTCCTCCCTCCTTACACGAAGTCTCCTCCCCTCCGCTCTCCCCATTTTGCCTACCAGGAGCTGCACAACTTAGGAAGCAAAGGGACAAAAGACAAAAAGAAGCCCCCGACCAAAGCCTGCCTGTTACAGAAAAGGAGACAGGAACAGCCCAGGCAAAGAGGGGGATCAACAGGGCATGGCCAAGGTCTCGTTTCCTTGCAGAGGGGCGATGAGCATCATGCAAAATGTTTCTCCTTCTCCTTCTCAATCGCACATGGAGCTGGGGGGGGAGGGGGCTCAGCCCACCCCGGGCTCCTCTGCTGCCCTTCTCTCCCCAGCTCTGCTGCAGGCAAAGCCCAGCCTCGGGGGAGCCCTTGGGTGCTGCAACCCTTCTGATACTGCTTCCAAAAGTGAGATGTGAAACCTGGGACACCTCCCACGCTGCTCCTCTTCTCTCACAGCATTTTCAGGTCAGCCCTCGCTGCAAGCAGCTGCACCAAGCCCTGCCTCCATGGTCCCACACCCAACGGCTACGGCACCTGGGCCAGGCTGGCACACACACACTCACAGCTTTCACCAGGACGTGAACAAGCGAGTCCAGGTGTCTCCTCCAGCTGCCATCACCCACACCACATCTTCACTCATCCCTCCACAAATGAGTGTCCCCAAGCTCTGCATGGAGCAGACCTGAAGAATCACAGAATTGTCAGGGTTGGAAGGGACCTCAAAGATCATCCAGTTCCAACCCCCCATCCGGTTCCAACCCCCTGCCATGGGCAGGGACACCTCACACCACAGCAGGTTGCTCACAGCCACCTCCAGCCTGGCTGCAAAAACCTCCAGGAATGAGGCTTCCACCACCTCCCTGGGCAACCTGTGCCAGTGTCTCACCACCCTCCTGGGGAAGAATTTCTTCCTAACATCCAATCTGAATCTCCCCACTTCTAGTTTTGCTCCATCCCCCCCAGTCCTATCCCTCCCTGACACCCTTAGAAGTCCCTCCCCAGCTTTCTTGCAGCCCCCTTCAGATACTGCAAGGCCACAAGAAGGTCTCCTCAGAGCCTTCTCTTCTGCAGACTGAACAACCCCAACTCTTTCATTCTGTCCTCATAGCAGAGCAGCTCCAGCCCTCTGCTCATCCTCATGGCCCTTCTCTGGACACCTTCCAGCACCTCCAGATCCTTCCTGGAACAGAGGCTCCAGAACTGGACACAGAGCTCCAGGTGTGGTCGGAGCAGAGTGGAGCAGAGGGGCAGAATCCCCTCCCTGGCCCTGCTGGCCACACTTCTCCTGCTGCAGCCCAGGCTCTGCTTGGCTCTCTGGGCTGCAAGTGCTCACTGCTGGCTCCTGTTGAGCTTCTCCTCCCCCAGCACCCCCAAGGCCTTTTCTTCAGGGCTGCTCTGCAGCCATTCCCTGCTCAGCCTAGATCAAGCTGTCCCCTGCCACCCCTGGGGCATGGAGCTGGCCCTGCCACCACAGCTGTCCCAGGCAGTACTGATGTGCACCAAGGGATGTTCCCTGCCCCACAGAGCAACAGGGTTGTCTTTGTTCATTAACTTGGGCTCTGACCACACAAGGAAAACCCACCCCAAACCAAAGCTCCTTGGTGCACACACTCTCAAACTTCTACTTCCCCACTCCCACTGCCAAGTGGCAGCCTCATAACACAGGATTGAGCCCAAAATGTAAGCAGCCACGTTTAAAAGGCTCATCTCAAGCACCATGAGAGCTTCCCCGGGGGAGCCATGGGGAAAACTGAGACACTGAGAAAGAGCAAAGCAGGGGCTCAGTGAAAGTGTTCTCCACAGCTTGAGAGTTGAAAATAAAAGCAGATAGACTCCAACGTGTTTGGGGGGTGTTAACACTCAGCTTTTCACATAGGTGCGGCCTAGGTAAGAAATTCACAACACAATGAGCTTCACCCAATAGTTCTGTGAAGTTTTAAGAGCAGTGATCCCAACAACTCCCAGAGGCAAAGGTTGAGCAGTGACCCCAAACTTCTCAGACACTTGGTCATTCAGCAGAAGGACAGCACTAAAATCTCCTTCCCTCTTTGAGGAGAGTCTTTGTACCATAGAAGTGTTGAGAGCAGAAGAAACCTTTGAGCTTGGGTTGGATTAGATGATCTCCATTGGTCCCTTCCAACCCCTAACATCCTGTGATCAAGTCCAACTGCTCTCCTGGAGCTCACAATTCCACCACTGCTGCTAAGCCACTGCCACTAAACCACATCCCTCAGAACTAGGGGCAGGTAGCCAGAACTCTCTCAAAGACAACCAAACACTTCTACTAACTCCCTGATACCCTTCCCCTCCTGAAATCCTGCATCCCTGCTTGCTCCAAAGGTAGCCCACAGGCCACACCACATCAGCCAGGTACTCTCTTGGCTTCCCCAACTTCTCAGCCACAGGCAGTCGAAAGAATCCACTCCAGTTAAAAGAAAATCCTTCACAATCAACTGGACTGTTTGTAAAACCCTGCCCGGGGACTCACACCTCCAGGGGAATTTAATTCCAGCCAGCAACCAGCTCACAGAGACTCACATCTCAGGGGCTGAAGCCCTGTGCCTTGTTGCCCAAAGCAGACCTCAGCCAGCAGAAGCCTTCAGGCACAACACATGCTGCCAGTGCTCAGGGGGACAACAGGAAACCTCCAGACAGAAAGCACCCAAGCCCTAAACCACAGCTGGGAAGAGCAGCAACTGCCACCCTGCTGAGCACCCTGGCACAGCGCAGACTCCCCAGGCTGGTTGGGGCACAGGGCAGGGCTGGTTTCCAACCCCTGCCTGCAGCTCCCCACAAACACTCCATGCATGTGCACCTCCAGGGCAAACGAACAAAGAATTATCCAGGGCAGAGCCACCTCTGAACCACCACACACCTATGGGGGGGGAAATCTGATCAATGCTTACAAATAACTAAGGGGTGGGTAGCAGGAGGATGTGGCCAGACTCTTCTCAGTGGTCCCCAGTGAAAGGACAAAAAGCAGTGGGCATAAAGTTGAACAAAGGAAGTTCCATCTAAACATGAGGAGGAGTTGCTGTACTTTGAGAGTGGCAGAGCCCTAGAGCCGGCTGCCCTGGGAGGTTGTGGAGTCTCCTCCTCTGGAGACTTTCAAGCCCCCTCTGGATGTGTTCCTGTGTGACCTGTCCTAGGTGACCCTGCTCTGCAGGGGGGTTGGACTGGATGATCTCCAGAGACCCCTTCCAACCCCTATCATTCTGTGTTTCTGCATTCTGCCACTCCAAGGTAATACAAAATGCAGCAGTAACTAGGAATTGGTGCAGCAAGGCCTGGTTATCCCTTCAATCTCTGTCCAAATGGATATGAAGGAAAAATCCTTTAGAACTTGGGATTTGCAAATAGGCTGCCTGTCCTCTCCCTCCTCCTCTTGTTTCATCTCAGCTCCGAGATGACAACTTTGCAAGGAAGTTCTCAGAAATGCAGGGAGGGATCCTCTAAGCTTTCAGCTGCATCTCCTCCAGCTCCAGGGGTCTTTGCCTCTCTTGCCAGCTTCTCGCTCTCAGGGATGGCATTTGCCAGCTGCCTCAGTGCCCAGCACAACACCACTGTTCTCACCACCATCATCTGCTTTAAAAACATCAAACCTAACACACGAAGTTGATCGCCCACATCTTCTTCTTTTTTTTTTTTTTTTTTTTTTGCCAACTAGAAAGGCCAGATGAGGACAACCTGGGTAACTTCTGCTACACTCCTCCCGACGGACCCAAGTTTCACACATCAGCTGGCGGGGGTGCACCCAGGCTGCCTCTCACGGGTGCGGGAAGGATCCATATGGGCCACCTACAGCCCCGTGAGCCATTCCCTGGTATTAATAGAAACCTCCCGCAGAGTAGGAGGCTCCCGGGCCAGATGCTCCCCGCGGCAGCAACCCTCGGGGTGAGGCACCCCGAGCCCTGCCCCCGGACTCTCACTACAGCAACAGCAACCACCGCGGGCAGGCCAAAGCTTCCTGCTTCAGCACCCCCTCCCCCCCAATTCCTCGACAGACAGAACAAGAGCGGAGAGACCCCCGGGAGCAGGCGGAGGGGGGTGGGCGGGCAGCCGCCGCCGCCCGTGCCCCGGCTACTTCCCCGGCACCGTATTTCGTCGGCGTTTTCAGCATTAAGCACGTTGGCTGGGCTCGACCCGCTCCGAAGGGACGCGCGGGGTCCCGAAGCCCACTGCCCACTTCCCCGCGGCTCACGGCCTTACGGCAGTTCGCCAGTAGAGACCCCCCCGGGACCCCAGCGCCCGCCCCTACAGTACCTATCGGTGCCCCGCGGCCCCTACAGCCCCGCCAGCCCCCCAGGCACGGCCACCTGTAGCGAAAGGCTGGGCCGCCGCCTTCCCCGGTGCCTGGGCCCGGCCCCCCGGGGCGGGCTCCTCCTCTCGCCGCCCCACCGCGAGTCAGCGCGGCCCGACCTCCCCCGGGCCCGGGGCTGAGCCGCCGCGGCCCGAACGAGCGCTCCCACCTCTTCCGCTCCATCGCGGCTCGCTCCGGCCCGCGGCCACTCTCTCGGGGCTCCGCCGCCGCCTCCGCCGGCTCTTCCCGGCCGCTGCGCTCTCCTCCCGCCGCCGGCTGTTCCGCGCTCCGCCCGCTCCCACCGCGCCGGCTGCTGCCCGCCCGCCCCCCACCGGGAGGCGGTGCCGTGGCTCCCTCCCGCCTTCCGCCCCCCCACACCGAGCGCAGCCTCCGCCGCCTTCCGCCGAGCCCTGGCGCCGCTCCTCCGCCGCCTCCCGCCCCCCGCACGCCGAGAGCGGCAGCTCCGCTCCGCCCGCCTCGCGGTTCCGCTCCCGCCCCGCCCACGAACCGCCTCCCGCCGCGACTGGATCCCTCCGCCCGCGCACGCCGCGGACATATAGTCCCTCCCCACCGCCCCCCTGGGCGGGAAATCCGTTTTGTCGCGCACGTGGAGTTCCCCGCCTCGGCCTTCTTTCGGTGTTCGGCAGCGCCGCTTTGGGCATCTTCTCCCGGGTGCGCTGGCGGCTCAGCCCCGCAGCCCCGGCAGGGGCTAGGGATGGGACACGGTGCTGGGCACCTGGGACCCAGGACTGGACACTCAGGACATGGGGTTAGAGATGGGACACGCAGCTAGGGACACAGGGATGAAGACAGGACATGGGGCTGGGCACCTGAGACATGTGGCTGAGGATGGAACCCAATGCTTGACACTCACAACGTGGGGCTGGGCACCTGGGGATGAAGGTGGGGCACAGGGCTGACGACAGGACCTGGGGATGGAAAGCTGGGGCAAAGGTCTGAAGATGGGGCACAGGGCTGGACACTTGGGACACGGGGATGAAGATGAGGCACAGGGCTGGACACTCGGGATATGCGGATGAAGATGAGGCACAGGGCTGGACACTTCAGGACATGGGGATGAAGATGAGGCACAGGGCTGGACACTAGGGACATGGGGATGAAGATGAGGCACCAGGCTGGACACTCGGGACACGGGGATGAAGATGGGGAACAGGGCCGGACACTTGGGACATGGGGATGAAGATGGGGAACAGGGCTGGACACTTGGGACATGGGGATGAAGATGAGGCATAGGGCTGGACACTAGGGACACGGGGATGAAGATGGGGCACAGGGCTGGACACTTGGGACATGGGGATGAAGATGAGGCACAGGGCTGGACACTTGGGACATGGGGCTGTGGACACAGGGCTGGGCAGCTGGGACACAGGACTGAAGGTGGATGCTCAAGACCATGGGGCTGAAAACAGTGCAGGGCTGGACACTCACAACCTGGGACTGGACACCTGGGACATGGCATTGGGCACTGGGGACAGGAGGCTGGAGATGGGTGACAGCTGGGGGGACAGGGCTGAAGGCAGGACCTGGGGCAGGATGCCTGAGACACAGGGCTGAAGATGGGACATGGGGCAGGACATCCACGACACAGGGCTGGAGATGGTGCCCTGTGACAGGCCAAGGGGTAATGGGCACAAAGTGGAGCATTTTAAGTTCTATCTGAACACAAGGAGGAACTTCTGTAATTTAAGGGAGCCCTGGAGCAGGCTGCCCTGAGAGGTGCTGGAGTCTCCATCACTAGAGACATTCAAAACCTGCCTGGACATGTTCCTGTGTGAGCTCCTC
Organism: Indicator indicator; assembly: GCF_027791375.1. Taxonomy (NCBI): domain Eukaryota; kingdom Metazoa; phylum Chordata; class Aves; order Piciformes; family Indicatoridae; genus Indicator; species Indicator indicator. Next base: position 506,412 of record NC_072045.1, on the reverse strand, counting down.
TAGGTGACCCTGCCCCAGAGCCCTACCATGCTGTGATTCAGTGAACACAGACCAGCAGGATCCTGAGGTGATCACTGTCCATGCCAGGGGCTTGAAGCCTGATGGTGATCCCCTGGATCTCAGGGCTCGCTGCTCTCCTGGCCATGTGAGTGAGAGCAGCTCCAGCCACTGCCTGCTTCCTGTGACCCCAAACTCCCTTGGTCTGTTTGAACTTCCAGGGCTCCCTCCAGCCCACATCTGCAGACCAAGCTGTCAGGAAGCTTTAATTGTTCTTTTAGAGTATTGTGAACTGTAACTGCTGGAGTGGGTCCAGAGGAGGCCACCAAGATGATCAGAGGGCTGCAGAACCTCCACTAGGGGGCCAGGCTGGGAGAGTTGGGGCTGTTCAGCCTGGAGAAGGCTCCAGGGAGACCTCAGAGCAGCCTTCCAGTACCTGAAGGGGCTCCAGGAGAGCTGGGGAGGGACTTTGGACAAGGGCTGGGAGTGCCAGGAGGAGGGACAATGGCTTTGAGCTGGGAGAGGGGAGACTGAGAGTGGAGATGAGGAAGAAATTGTTGAGTGAGGGTGGGGAGAGACTGGCACAGGTTGCCCAGGGAGGCTGTGGCTGTCCCCTCCCTGGAGGTGTTCAAGGCCAGGCTGGATGAGGCCTTGAGCAAGCTGGGCTGGTGGGAGCTGTCCCTGCCCATGGCAGGGGGTTGGAGCTGGATGAGCTTTAAGGTCCCTTCCAACCCAACCCATTCTGGGTTACATTCAACACCACGAAACAGAGTGCCAGCAGCACCTGCAGTGTTGACAGGAGGGATCCTTAAGGTACCTTCCAAGCCAAACCATTCTGTGATTCTTTGACTCATTCCAAACTCCCTTACTCAGGAAGCAGCAGGAGCAGGAGGACACTTCATGGGTGAGAGGAAACTTCTAATGCCCATGGGGTGAGGTGTCCAGAGCCAGGAGCAGAAAAGAAGTTGTTCCCCTAGGCAGGTGTGCCTGCGCACCTGCTTTGTGCAGGAAGGCTTTTGTGTTTAGGATACTCAGTGGTGGGGATTTTGCCTTTAATTTCATCCATAGGGAACATCCCATATCCTGAGGCCTCCATCTCTCTGGGGATGGGTTTGTTTGGCTGGCTTGAAGGTTGGCACCTTCTGGGCTCACTCTTCCAAACCCTTTTGCTCTGCTGCTGCTGTTATTTCCTGTGATCCTGAACACACAGATCAGGGAAATTGTCATCAAACCACATTCTTCTCATAAATGCACTTTTGGTTAAAAAAAAATACAATTCAAATCCCAAGTGCCAAACTCACACAGTTCTACCCCAAAACTGGCACTGAGATGTAGCTTCTTGGCTGAAGATGCAGTGCAAGGGAGCCCAAGGCCTGCAGTGATGTGGTTTGCTCTCCTTCAGCCCTGGGAGCAGAACTGGATGGGGGTGAGACCCCAGTAGGTCCTGACCCTGCATCCTGATGATGACCTGCTGGATCCCACCAGAGCCCTGCCCTCTGCCCCAGTGCCCCTCAGCCAGGGATGGAAGCACTCTCCTTGACACCAACCCCTTGATGCCAACCCCTTGACTGTTTCCTCCTGCACTGAGTGAAATCAAAGCCATGAGGAGGAGAGAAGCTTTCAGTGCAGGAGGTGGTGCAGGACACCCCCTCCCGTTTGCATGTGGGGTTAAAGAAGCGGAGTGAGTGGAAGTGAGCCCAGAGGAGTGCAGTGAACAGCAGCAGCTGTGCACAGAGGGATCTGTGGGGGAAGGGGAATGAACCAGGGTTCTTTAGTCTGGAGAAAGCAGCTGAGGTCTCACAGCTCCTGGACTCTGCACTGGTGAGGCCACACCTTGAGTCCTGGGGTCAGTTTTGGGTCCCTCACTCCAAGAAGGACATTGAGGGCCTGGAGCAGGTCCAGAGAAGTGCAACAAAGCTGGGGAAGGGTCTGGAGAACAGGGCTGGGGAGGAGCAGCTGAGGGAGCTGGGGGGGTTCAGTGTGGAGGAGGCTGAGGGAGACCTCATTGCTCTCTCCAGCTCCCTGAGAGGAGGCTGCAGGGAGGTGGGAGTTGGGCTCTGCTCCCTAGGATCAGTGACAGAAGGAGAGGAAATGGCCTGAAACTGTGCCAGGGGAGGGTTAGGTTGGAGATGAAGAACAATTTCTTTGCTGCCAGAGTGGTCAGGGCTTGGCACAGGCTGCCCAGGGAGGTGGTGGAGTCCCTGGAGGTGTTCCAGAACTGTGTGGCCATGGCACTTGGGGCCATGGTTTGGTGGCCATGGTGGGGTTGGGTTGATGCTGGACTGGATGATCTCAGAGAGCTTTTCCAACCCAAACAACTCTTATGACTCTATGAGAGCAGACCCTGCTGTGTGGTGGGGATGGAGCAGGCAACCTCCTAATGTCCCCTGAACCTCCAGCTCAGAGTTACAGCAGTTAGGAACTCAGTGCCCCCTTTGAGCTGACACAGCCACAGCCTGCAGAGAAGACCTCTGCTCTCCTAGGACTGCATGAAAAGTTTGGGTAGAAACTGCCTCTGGAGCCCAAGGGAAATATCCCAGTGATCCTTTGGGAATGCTGCCAGGTTACAGAGGATGAGCTGAAGGTGGATTCAACCATCAATGTGTGCTGTTCCAGCAGATCACCCAAATCAGCTGCTGTCAGCCATGGAAGCCAGCAATAGGACACCTGAGAGAAGAAACTCTGCAGACAACTGCAGGTGAAAGCTTCCTGCTCTGCAGACAGATAGCAGAGGGGCTTGGAATCACAGAAGTGGTTAGGTTGGAGAAAGCTTTGAGCACCACAGACAACTTCTGACCTGGCACTGCCCCATCCACTTGTTTCAGAGCAGGACTCTGGGCAAAATCCAACCTCTTAGCACTGCAGGGAGGCAGCATCTGAGGCAAGTCCAGAAGACAACCATAGGAGGCACCAGCACGGGCAGAGTGCAGCAGACTTGCAGTGCTGAGTGGCTGCTGTAGAATTGCTTCATGGAAAAGTCCTTTCAGCTCCCCCAGTCCAACCATATCCAGCTCTGCCAAGGCTGAGGCTAAACCATGGTCCTCAGCACCACATCTCTGGCTTCTGAACACCTCCAGGGATGGGCATTCAACGACCTCCCTGAGGAGCCTCTTCCAATGTTTGAGAACCTTTCAGTGAAGAAGTTTCTCTAATATCCAACCTAAACCTCCCCTGGCACAACTTGAGGCCATTTCCTCTCATCCTGCCACTTGTTCCTTGGGAGAAGAGCCCAACTCCCACCCGGTTCCAACCTCCTTCCAGGGAGCTGTAGAGAGCAATGAGGTCTCCCTCAGCCTCCTCTTCCCCAGGCTGAACTCCCCCAGCTCCCTCAGCTGTCCCTCCCCAGCCCTCTTCTCCAGACCTAAAAGGTGCCTTGTCCCAGCTCCACTTACACCTTTCATGATTAATGTGGAGACACCAAGCTGGACAAACCCTCAGGAAAACCAGGCAGGAACTCAGACCTTGCTGAGTGGCTCTGAAGGGACACCACTAACCCAGAGCTGAAGAGCTTTTGGATTCCCCTGAACCCACAGCACCCTGAGCTTGGCTGCTGCTGTGCCCTCTGGTGGAGCTTGCCAGGGTTTGAAGCTTGTCCTCCACTGGGTGGTTCTTGATTTTTAAGCAATTTAATCAGGTCGGAAGGGACCCTCCAAAGGCATCTTGTCCAACCCCCTGCAGGCAGCAGGGACAGCTCCAGTCAGAGCAGGCTGCACAGGCTGATCATCCAGGCTGATCCTGAATGTCTCCAGGGATGGAGCCTCAACTGCCTCCCTGGGCAACCTGTGCCAGTGTCTCCTCACCCTCACTCTGCAGAACTTCCTCCTGATATCCAACCTAAGTCTGCCCTGCTCCAATGGTTTCAAACCATTGTCCCTGGTCCTATCCCCACAGCCCCTTCTGAACAGTCCCTCCCCAGCCTGCCTGGAGGTCTCCTTCAGATATTGAAATGCAGCTCTGAGGTCTCCCTGCAGCCTTCTCTTCTCCAGGCTTAGCAGCCCCAACTCTCCCAGCCTGTCCCCATAGCAGAGGTTCTCCAGCCCTCTGATCATCTTGGTGGCCTCCACTGGACCCTCTCCAGCAGGTCCATGTCTCTTTTGAGTTGAGAGCTCTAGACCTGGCCCCAACCCTGCAGGTGAGGTCTCCCCAGAGCAGAGGGACAGAATCCCCTCTCTCCAGCTCTGGCCACACTGCTTTGGCCCTGCTCCAGTTTCAAGCCATTGGTCCTTGTCCTATCACCACATTCTGAACAGTCCCTCCCCAGCCTTCCTGTAGGTCCCCTTCAGATACTGAAATGGAGCTCTAAGGTCTCCCTGGAGCCTTCTCTACTCCAGGCTGAAGAGCCCCAATTCCTTCAGCCTGTTTATTCATCCAACATAAGTGGTTAGAGCTCATTCTGGAAAACAATTAACTGTTAGAGAAGAGGCAGTGCCAGGACATTAAGAATCAGAACAATCACTTGTCATACTTAAGTGGAATTATCTGAATTGTAACAGAAATTCACTCATGAACGTGCAAGATCTTCCCAACAGAGGATTTCTGCTCCTGTGGAAGGAGAAACACACAGAATTGAATCAGCCCCAGACTGATCCTGGGGTTAATCAGAGACAAAGCCAACAGCTGAAAGCCTGCAGCAAACACAAGCAGCTAAAGAGCAACCAAAGGGCAAACAAATCCTGAGCCTCTGTGCTCCCTGCAGTGCTGCCTGTGCAGGGAAGCTGCTCTTTGGGGTGCTCCTCTCCTCTCAACAGCTCCACATGATGCTGCCCCCCAAAAGACAGAGAACTGCTTGAGAGAGTCCAACACAGGGCCCCAGAGCTGCTGCAGGCAGTGGAACATCTCCTGTGAGGCCAGGCTGAGGGAGCTCTGGGGCTTGGGGCTTGGAGCAGAGCAGCCTGAGGGCTGCCCTCATTGCTGGGGATAAAGCTGTGCAGGGCTGGAGCCAGGCTCTGCTCAGGGATGTCCAAGGACAGCACAAGGGGCACTGGGGGCAAGCTGGAGCAGAGGAGCTGCCAGGGGAACAGAAGGGAAAACTTTGTCCCTGTGAGGGTGGCAGAGCCCTGGAGCAGCTGCCCAGAGAGGTTGTGGAGTCTCCTTCCATGGAGACTTTCCAAATCCACCTGGATGTGTTCCTGTGTGATCCTGCTCTGGCAGAGGGGTTGGACTGGATGATCTCCAGAGGTCCTTTCTAACCCCTAAAGTTCTGTGATTCTGTGTAAGAAGCTGCAGTCTGACAGCTCAGGGCTGCCCAGCGTCCTGGGAGCAGTGGGCAGCACATCAGAACCTCAGCAGAAGGTCTCCTGAAGTCTCCAGGTGTGGGAGCAGAGGTTGGGCCATCCACGGGACAAGCCCAAACCAGGTCACTTCTGCAGCAGCAGCAGCAGCAGCAGCAGTGTGTGATGCCCATGCTGTGCAGGTGTGTCCAACAGGAGAGACTCCAACTGTTCCCAGCTGAGCTCACAGCCCTGGTGAGATGTGAGCACAGGCTGAGGGAACAGCCCCTGCTGAGGCCTGCCTGGGGGGAGCTGATCAACAGCAACATCCCCCAGTGCAGCACAGGGCTCTTCTCAGCAGGAGGGGTTGGAAGGGAGCTCTGAGATCATCCAGCCCAACCCCCCTGCTCCAGCAGGGCACCCACAGCAGCTTGCCCAGGGGCACCATGCCCAGGGGGGGTTGGAAGCTCTCCACACCAGGAGACTCCACAACCTCTCTGGGCAGCCTGCTCCAGGCCTCCAGCACCCTCACAACAAACAACTTTTTCCTCCTGCTCAGGTGGAACCTCCTGGGGTCCAGTTTGTGCCCATTGCTCCTTGGCCTGTCCCTGGGCACCACTGAGCAGAGTCTGGCCCCAGCCTGTTGCCTCCCACCCTGTAGCTATTGATCCATTGATCTGCCAAACCTCCATTCCCAGTGCTTCAGGGCACAGTGGCCTTGGCATTCTGGGGTCAGCCAGGAGCTGGGGAGCACTGCTGGAGCAGGGGATTAGGACAGATCAAGGACACAGCACAGTTATCCTCCACATCACCAGCTTCTGCATGTCCTCTGGGATGTGGCAGGGCAGCAAAGTGAGTTTTGCATCTGAAAATTACATTCCCTTCCCCCCCCAATTAATTATCAGTGGCACTGCTGAAGACATCATTCTGTGAAAGCAGTGTGCTGCCTGGTGCCACTCTCTAAGCTGGTTTGACACAGGATTTACAACACTCTGAAACCTTCAGCCCTGGAGGTGACACCCAGGCAGCACAGCTCACAACCAAGATTTCTCCCTCAAGAGATCTAAGCCTCTGGGGCTCTGAGCAACCTGCTCTCGTGTGAGGTGTCCCTGCCCATGGCAGGGGGGTTGGAACTGGATGATCTTTGAGGTCCCTTCCAACCCTGACACTTCTGTGATTAGAGCCAAAAGTCACAGGGAGGTAAAATCTGGCACTGAGCAGAGAGCAAACAGTGATCCTGGTCTCACACAGAGCTAAGCTGGTTGGCAAATTCTGCTCTTTGCAGGCAGGGATGAACTTCTCCCTCTGAGTCTAAGCTGTCTGCTGTGGCAGAGACCAGACCAGGAGCCATCCTTGTACTTCCTTTGAGCAGCTAAAAAGTTTTCCATCTAAAGGGCTCTGGTTGTTTCATCACCAATTGCAGCTGGCAAGTATCTCGAAGTACAGATAAATCTTCTTTTCCTACTCAAACTCCACATTAAAGGGATGAGCAGCTCCCTGGCCCACTGGTTTTTCACCTCAGTACACAAAAAGCCTCCCAGTGTTTGGGGTCTTGGCTCCCTCCAGCCCCAGGTTGCAGCCAGGCTGCTTGCAGGCAGCACACACTGCTTCAGCTGCTGTGAGCTGGCTTTAAACCACATGAAGGAAGCAATTCTTTACTGGGAGGCTGGTGAGACCCTGGCCCAGGTTGCCCAGAGGTGGGAGATGCCTGAAACCATTGCAGATGAGGTGGTTTCAGGCTCTGAGCAACCTGCTCCTCCTGCAGATGTCCCTGCTGACTGCAGGGGGCTGGACTGGAGGACCTTTGAAGGTCCCTTCCAACCCAAACTATTCTGAGGCTGTGGTGCCAGGAGACTCTGCCATGCTGGCTACAAGAAGTTAACTGCACACAGCAGCCCACAGCTGCTGCTGCTCGAGGGATGATCAGCTTCCAATCCACACACCACCAAGAACAGCTCCAGAACAGCTCCAGAGTGATGAACAACAACTCCCCAGGGACAAAGCAAAGGCTCCTCAAGCCCAGCAGCACAGCAGGCACTGGCTGGTGCCTGAGGAACCAGCACAAGAGGAGGCAAATGTGCAGAAGCCCTTCCTTGGGGCACAGCCAAACATACTGAACACAACCCAGCTCCCAGCCAGGAGGAGTTTGGTCTAAAGAAGGTAACACAACCCCCCTGAGAGTATCATTGACTTGGTTTATTTTGCACATCAGGCTTATAAATTACTCCCCTCAGGAGAAGATCTGCTGTGAAAGTGACCAGAGGAGGGGTAGCAGGCAGGCTGACTGATGAAGTGATTGTTCACAACCAAGTGCTCACAACTGGCCATGGGAGGAGGAGGGAAGCCACAACCAGACTCTGGAGTGGGCATTTCAAGGTCACCTCAAAGCAGGGTCTCAGCAGATGGAGGGCTCCAAACCACTCTCTACAGCAATACAATTCCTACAACAGACACAAAGCAGACATTAAATGGAGCTGCCTGCAAGGGGCCACAGCAGCCAACAGCTCAGGCAGGCTTCAAAAGCCTCCAGTGTCCAGGGCAGGAGTCCTGCTGGGCCCTTTGAGAGCAATCCCAAGCCAGCACAGAAGCAGCCTCCTTCTCTGTTCCTCTTTCCAGGTGATCCAAGCACAATGACACAGCAGAGCTCTTGCTTCAAAACACTGAGCACACACTGGGGACTCAGCAATGGATCCATGCTCCAGGCCAGACCATTTTAAGTAAAGAGAACCCTGACTAGGTCATTAGCAATAGGAAGTACCTGAAGGGGCTACAAGAAAGTCAAGAAGGGACTTTCTACATGGGCTGGGAGTGATAGGACAAGAGGGAATGGATTGAAGCTTTGAGCTGGGAGATTGAGACTGGAGATGAGGAAGAAATTTCTTGAGACTGAAGCTGAGGGTGAGGAGACACTGGAACAGGTTGCCCAGGGATGTCCCCTCCCTGGAGGTGTGCAAGGCCAGGCTGGATGAGGCCTTGAGCAAGCTGGACTGGTGGGAGGTGTCCCTGCCCACGGCAGGGGGTTGGAACTGGATGATCTTGAAGGTCCCTTCAAACCCAACCCATTTTGGATGTGATAAACAGAGTCTCCACCATGGCAAATCCCATCAACAAGAAAGAAACTCTGCGTTTCTTAGGCATAGTGGGATTTTGGAGACTGCACATTCCTGGATACAGTCAGATTGTGAAACCTCTCTATGATGTGACTCGAAAGAGAAACAGTTTCCAATGGGGTCCTGAGCAACAAGCAGCCTTTGACCAGCTCAAGCGAGAGGTAGTCCAAGCGATGGGTCTGGGACCTGTCCGAACTGGTCCAGACATTAAGAACATTCTGTACACGGCCACCAGTGACAATGGTCCAACCTGGTGCTTATGGCAAAGAGCTCCAGGGGAGACACGAGGACGTCCTCTTGGTTTCTGGGGTCGTGGCTACAGAGGCTCAGAGGCAAACTACACTCCAACAGAGAAAGAGATTTTAGCTGCTTATGAAGGAGTGAAAGCTGCTTCTGAAGTGATTGGAACTGAGTCACAACTTCTTCTAGCTCCTAGATTGCCAGTTCTGAATTGGATGTTCAAAGGCAAAGGTTCTTCACCACATCATGCAACAGATGCTACCTGGTCTAAGTGGATGGCTCTGATAACACAGAGAGCTCGAATGGGAAATCTCGAAAGGCCTGGTTTGGTGGAGGTGATCACAAACTGGCCAGAAGGCACAAGCTGTGCAAAACCTCCAGAGGAGAGAGTAGCTCGTGCTGAGGAAGCTCCTCCTTACAGTGATCTGTCTGATGATGAAAAGAGATATGCTTTGTTCACAGACGGTTCCTGTCGTCTTGTTGGGAACAAGCGGAGATGGAAATCTGCAGTGTGGAGCCCAACGCGCAGAGTTGCAGAAGCGAGAGATGGAGAAGGAGAATCCAGTCAATGTGCAGAGGTAAAAGCTGTCCAGCTAGCTCTTAACATAGCTGAACGTGAGAGATGGCCAAAGCTTTATCTCTACACCGACTCGTGGATGGTAGCCAATGCCTTGTGGGGTTGGCTGAAAGACTGGAAGAAGAATGGCTGGCAGAGCAAAGGAAAGCCAATCTGGGCTGCAGATCTGTGGCAAGACATTGCTGCTCGCATTGAGAGAATCCCAGTGAAAGTGAGACACATTGATGCTCACATTCCTAAGAGCAAAGCTACTGAGGAACAACAACACAACCATCAGGCAGATCTAGCTGCAAGAGTTTCCCAGGTGGACACAAACTCTGATCCTGATCCTGATCTTGACTGGAAACACAGACGTGAGCTGTTCTTAGCTCGGTGGGCCCATGACTCGTCAGGACATCAAGGCAGAGATGCAACCTACCGATGGGCTCGTGACAGATCCATTGACATTTCCATGGATGCTATCACACAAGTCATCCATGACTGTGACATTTGTGCTGCTATTAAGCAGGCAAAGCGGATCAAGCCCTTGTGGTACGGTGACCGATGGTCCAAGTACAAGTATGGTGAAGCCTGGCAGATTGACTCCATCACTCTACCTCGTTCTCCATCTGGTAAGCAGTATGTGCTGACTATGGTAGAGGCAAGCACTGGATGGCTGGAAACTTATCCAGTTCCTCATGCAACTGCACGTAACACCATTCTTGGCCTGGAGAGACAAATCCTGTGGAGACACGGAACTCCAGAGAGGATTGAGTCAGACAATGGAACTCACTTCAAGAACAATCTTGTAAAAAACTGGGCCAAAGAGCACGGCATTGAGTGGATATTCCACATTCCCTACTATGCACCAGCTGCAGGAAAGATCGAACGCTACAATGGTTTGCTGAAAACCACTCTCAAAGCCATGGGGGGTGGATCTTTGAAAAACTGGGAGAAACATTTAGCACAAGCAACCTGGTTGGTGAATAGTAGAGGTTCAGTGAATCGAGCTGGACCTGCCCAATCAGATTTGTTGCGAAAGGAGGAAGGTGATAGAGTTCCTGTTATCAGAGAAAAGAATCTGTTAGGCAAAACTGTTTGGGTATTTTCTCCTTCAGGAGAGGCCAAACCTGTCCGAGGGGTGGTTTCTGCTGAAGGTCCTGGTCACACCTATTGGGTGATGCAAGAAAATGGTGAAATTCAGTGTATTCCACAAAGAAATCTAACTTTGGCTGAGAGAGGTTAAATTCAGAGTGTTGCACAGATACAGCATCGCGCCCAAGAGGAGAGTCCATGAGATCTACGGTGCACGAACCCTGAGAGCCCTGAGTCACCTGAGAGTCCCTGTTCCTTCCTTCGCTCCATCTGCGAGGAAACAAGCTGTTTGCTGTTTTTCCTGTGATTTGACTCTTTTGAATCATCTACATCTGAGATAGCCGGAATGGACTATGGTCTTTATTCACCTATTGTTGTAGGTATTATTTTAAATTAGATAAATGGTAGTAGCAGTCAATGGAATTGTTTAGAAGGGGTGGACTGTGATGGTTTGAAACTGTCTTTTTAATTTTTCCTTGCAAAGTTCAGAACAGAGAAAGTGAAAGAATGTAAATAAGTCACTATTGGGTGTAAGAAAGCAAAATAACGATTGTTCTAAACACTTCCATTGGATAGATAGAAATGTTTAAGAACTATTACCCAAAACAAAGTAGGCACTCTGCACATTCTGCGTTCGGCAGTGGGGGCAGTTGCTGGGCTGTCTGGCTGCTGTTTCTTCTTCTCTTCTGGCTGAAGATAACACGTACTGACCTTGGCAGCTAAGTTAACAACTTTCTGCTTAACTAACTCTGCTTCTCTGTCCAGGGGGGTCTGGGGGGAAGCTCCTGGGAGAGAGAGAGGCCCCTTTGGGAGGGTCCCCTTGGGGGGAAGCAAAGGGAGATCGGTTGTGCTTTTCTGTTGATTGTATATATTTGTGAATGTTGTGAATTTTGTATATTTGTACATATTCATTGCATTTCATCTGCTTGTAAATACAGCTTTTCATTTGCTTCCAGACTGGGCTAGCCTGGTTATTGTCGGTGGGGGGGAATTTCAGCTCACACCGACACAGGTTACATTCAACCTGAGAAGGTTAAGGCAGAGTGCCAGCAGCACCTGCAGGGTTGGCAGGAGGTTGGAACTGGATGATCTTCAAGGTTCCTTCCAACTCAAGCATCCTCTAGGAATCTAGGAAGTGGCCTCAAGCTGCACAGGGGAGGTTAAGGTTGGCCATGAGGAACAATTTCTTCCCAAAAGGGTTGTCCAGGCCTGACTCAGGCTGCTCAGGGCAGTGGTGGAGTCCCCATCCCTGGGGGGGTTTTCCAAGCTGTGGAGATGTGGTGCTGAGGCCCATGGCTTAGTGGTGCTCTGGCAGTGCTGGGGTAATGATGATGATCTGAAAGGTGTCTCCCAATCAAAACAACTCTCTGCTTCTATGATTTAATTGCCTCTGCAGGCCTTGAGAGCTCTCCCACTGCCTTGTCTCTAAGCATTTGCAGTCACTCAGGATGCTGCAGGTGCAGCTGACTGCATGCAAAGTGTCTTTCACTCCTTGGTTGCAGGATGGATCCATGTGACACCTTTTGCAAATGGGGATGGATGGCACTGTGCCATTGCTTAACCTGCAACAAGAGTCCCTGCAAAGAGAGGCCTGGAGGAGTGCAGGCTCTGTGCTGACTCTGACCTCCAGGCTCACTGACTTCCCCATCAAATCCTCTTGCTTCAAGGCAGGTCTCTTACTTGAGCAACATTTCAATGTTCTGGTCAGAAGAAAAAAGTTTTGAGCTGCATTTAAGATTCCTCTGGACCTTTTCCCATCAGCATCCTTTAATACAAGCAAGAAGCTGCCTACCTCCCTTCCACCTCAGGCAAGGAACTTGGGAAGTTCTGCTTCTTACAGAAAGTCATTTGGTGGCCCACAGAAGGCATCCCCTGAGTGCTGCTCCAGCTTTGGGGCTGGTCAGTCTAAGATTCATCTCTCAAAGACAGTGGAAAAAAGGAGAAAAAAAAAGTCTTGAGAATGCCAAATTCCCAATGAATTTGTGGTACACAGTAACCACAACCAGCTCTGAACATCCAGCTTCCCTTTACTAACATTCACAAGGAACACAAAGGAGCCTGAACCTGTCCAGTCATGAGCTTGGAGCCATCCTGCTTGGGAAGAGAAGGCAACAGATCTCTTCAAAAGCTCCAAATTACCACAAAAAAAAAAAAAAAAACTTGATTTCAGTCCTCAAGCACCACATCACATTGTGAAAAATCCACTGCTTGAAAAATAACCATTTGAGAGATGTTCTTAGTAACAGTTCATCCTCCTGGCACTCTGTGAAGCCTCTCATTAAAAATATTCACTTAAAAAAATTCCAAACAATCCAACTGAGCAGTTCTGGTTTGAACCAAGGATAGGATTGTGTCCTGGACAAACAGGACACAAACACTGACCTTAGGAAGACTTTTGACACTGTCTCCCATGACATCCTAGTGAGCAAGCTCAGGAAGTGTGGGATGGAAGAGCAGAGAGTGAGAGGGATTAGGAACTGGTTACAAGATAGAGTTCAAAGAGTGGTGATCAATGGTGCCAGGTCCAGCTGGAGAGCTGTAACCAGTGGAGTCCCCCAGGGATCAGTGCTGGGTCCAGTGCTGTTCCAACATCTTCATCAATGACATTGATGAGGGGACAGACAGACAGACAGACAGAGTCTGCTCGGCAAATTTGCTGATGATACCAAACTGGGAGGCTTGGCTGAGACACCTGAAGGCTGTGAGGCCATTCAGAGGCTTGGACAGACTGAGAGCTGGGCACAGAGGAACCAACTGAGGCTCAACAAGGACAAGGGCAGAGTCCTGCAGCTGGGCAGGAAGAATAAACTGCAGCAGGACAGGTTGGGAGGGGATCTGCTGGAGAGCAGCCCCAAGGAGAGGGACCTGGGAGTGCTGGTGGACAAGAAGTTCTGCATGGGACAGCAATGTGCCCTGGGGGCCAAGAGGCCAATGGGATCCTGGGGTGCATTCAGAGTGTGGCCAGCAGATCCAGGGAGGTTCTCCTCCCCCTCTGCTCTGCCCTGCTGAGACCTCACCTGGAATATTGCCTCCAGTTCAGGGCTCCCCACTTCAAGAGGGACAGGGATCTTCTAGAGAAAGTTCAAGGGAGGGCTGCAAGGATGCTGAAGGGACTGGAGCACTGCCTGGTGAGGAGAGGCTGAGAGCCCTGGGGCTGCTTAGACTGGAGAGGAGAAGGCTGAGAGGGGATTTAATAAATGTTTATAAGTATCTGAGGGCTGGGGGTCAAGAGGGAGGGGACAGGGACAGGCTCTGCTCAGTTGCACTCTGTGATAGGACAAGGGGCAATGGATGGAAACCACAGCACAGGAGGTTCCATCTCAACATGAGGAGAATTTTTTCACTGTGAGGGTCACAGAGCCCTGGAGCAGGCTGCCCAGAGAGGTTGTGGAGTCTCCTCTAGAGACTTCCAAGAGCCATCTGGATGCATTCCTGTGCGACCTGTGCTGGACTCTATGGTCCTGCTCTGGCGGGGGGGGGGTGTGGACTGGAAGATCTCCAGAGGTCCTTTCCAACCCCTACCATCCTGTGACACATCAACTGTGACAGGAGTGCAAAGCCAGGAGATGCACAAACAGAACTTACCATTAGAGGGAAGCTTAATCTTCAGTTTTATACTTGCCACCGACGTAGGGAACATACTGAAGGATCAGCTTCCAGTCTGTGAACCATATCAAACCAGTAACACCTACCCCACCCCATGTGACGAGGGTGGGAGTCCTGAGGAAGAGACACACAGGAGCAGGTAAACACCAGGCACAGGCCACTCTGCAAGGCCTGGCAAACGCTCATGGCTAAAGGCACTCAAGAAGGTCATTTCAGTCCAGAGAAAAAGCTTGGCAGAAGCCTTGAACGAACCTCACATGCAGAGGGGTGTCCCAGGGAGGGCATTTTACAGGAAAAGGCTGACATGCTTTTATTTAACCAGGGAATTACCACGTTAGCAAAAGCCACACTTATCTGCTGAACGATTCAACTGCTCGGATGCTGGCCTGCAGAACTCTCCCTTACACGACCCTGCCGAGCAGCACCCGCTGGCGCTGTGACAAATATTTAAGCTCCGAAACGCTCTGAAGACAGCTCGAACAATCCGGAGGCCAAATCCAGCGCAGCAAAGCACCGCCAAGCAAATCAACCAACACAGCCCTCCCCTCCCAGCCGCTCGGCCACAGCCCTACCGCTGCTCCGCACCGGCGGGGCCGGCCCCGGCGCGGTCACGGATGGCACACGGAACACACAGCCGGGGAACAACGCTGAGGAGAACGGAAAGGGCTGGGGAAGGCCTTTAGGCTCCTTCAGTGCCGCGGCCCGCCCCGCACACCCAAGGCCCGCGGTGAAGGATCCCGGTAGTCGAACGGGCAGCCCCGGGCCGTGCCTCACCAGTTCTGGAGGAGCTGGACATAGCGCGGCCCCAGCAGCTTATTCAGCATCGCTCTGCCAGCGCCGCTCAAAGTCACCCCCGCTGCGCGCCGCCGCTCGAGGACCCCGCGGGCCGCGCGTGCGCGGGGCAGGGCTGCCCCAGGCGCTGCCTGTCCCGTGGCGCTGCCCGTCCCGCGGCGCTGCCTCTGCAGCGGTTCCCGTTCCCCCACGCGGGAGAGGGGACACAGCCCCGAGGGGACGGAGTGTCCCACAAGGGAGAGGGGACACAGCTCTGAGGGGATGGAGTGATCCACATGGAAGGGGGGACACAGGGAAGAGTGAACACAGCACCGAAGAGACGGAGTGTCCCACGCGGGAGAGGGGACACGGCCCCGAGGGCAGGGAGTGTCCCACACGGAGAGGGGACATGGACTTCGAGGGCATGGATTGTCCCCACGCAGGCCATGGGGCACGGACCCCAACGGGGCTGGCAATGTCCTTGCTCTCAGCTGGGTCAGTCTACCGCTCCATGCTGGAGCCAAGTGTCCCTTCCCAGGCAGCTTTCGCAGTGTCCACCAGTGCCCTGCCCGCCCTGCCCGGGGTTTCAAGTCAGGTTTTTCAGCAGCCCTCGATCCGCCAACACTTCCCCAGAGCTCCCCAGGCTCTGCTCCAAGCCAGCTCAGCCTCTTGGGAACCTGCATAAGGTCCTGGGGACGCCTGAGCCCGCAGCGATCGTCTGCCCCAGCCCTGGGGCTGCGCTGCCAGCGCCTCACGCAGAATCACACAGCATGGCAGGGGGCGGAAGGGACCTCTGGAGATCATCCAGTCCAACCCTCCTGCCAAGGCAGGGGTACCTAGAGAAGGTCACACAGGAACACATCCAGGTGGAGTTTGAAGGCCTCCAGAGATGCAGACTCCACCACCTCTCTGGGCAGCCTGCTCCTGGGCTCCACCACCCTTCAGTTGCAGAAGTTCCTCCTCATGTTCAGATGCAGCTTCTGATGGTCAGGTCTGTGTCTGTCACCCCTTGTCCTGAGCCTCAGGGCTGCCAGCACTCCCCTGCAGGACCTGTGCCCAGCAGCCACCCCAGCAGCTGTCACCTCTGCTGGTTGCTGAGAGCCAGCACTCAAAAGAGCAGAATTCCAGTTCCTGCTTTTCCTCACCAGGACACAGAAGACCATGGTGTGACTGACTCAAGAGCACATTTCCCTCTGTTCCAGTGTCTCGCTGCCCAGGTGCCAGCAGGGTCAGCTGGGTACTGAACCATGAGGGTTCTGGGTTCCTTCCTTTGAGCTGTTTCCCTGCTGCCCATGCTCCAGCTGGCACATGAAGGATGCAGGCAGGAGAGCCTGGTCTGCTCCTGCAGGAGTCAGAGCCTCTGCCACAGCCTCCATGGTACTGAGGGTATGGAGAGGCAAGAGAGCCTGGTGAACAGGAGCCAGATGGGGCTTGAATTCCTTAATGTCTGTGGTATCTTCATGAGTGGTCTGGATGAGGGCATCACAGGATCCTCAGTCAGCTGGCAGATGACACCAAACTGGGAGGGAATCTTCATCTGCTTGAGAGTAGAGAGGTTCTACAGAAGGATCTGGCCAGGCTGGATCCATGGCTGAGGTCAATGGGATGAGGTTCAACAAGGCCAAGGGCTGGGTCCTGCACCTGGGTCACAACAACCCCAGGAAGGCTCCAGGCTGGGGCAGAGTGGCTGGAAACTGCCCAGCAGAAAAGAACCTGGGGGTGCTGGGTGACAGCAGTGCCCAAGGGGGCAAGAAGGGCAGCAGCAGCCTGGCCTGGAGCAGCAATGGTGTGGGCAGCAGGAGCAGGGCAGGGATGGTGTCCCTGGATGGGCACTGGGGAGGCTCCACCTTAGATCCTGGGCTCAGTTTTGTGCTCTCACTCCCAGAAGGACATTGAGAGTCTGAAGCAGGACAGAGAAGGGCAACAAAGCTGGGGAAGGGTCTGGGGAACAGGGCTGGGGAGGAGCAGCTGAGGGAGCTGGGGGTGTTTGGTGTGGAGGAGGCTGAGGGAGACCTCACTGCTCTACAGCTCCTGAGAGGAGGCTGTGGGGGTTGGGCTTCTCTGCCCAGGATCAGGTGATAGGAGAGGAACTGGCCTGAAATTGTGCCAGGGGAGGGTTAGGTTGGACACAAGGAACAATTTCTTCCCCAAAAAGGTTGTCAAGGTCTGTCCCAGGCTGCCCAGGGCAGTGGTGGAGTCACCTTCCCTGGAGGGGTTTCAAGCCATGGAGATGTGGTGCTGAGGGCCATGGTTTAGCGGTGCCCTGGCAGTGCTGGGTTAAGGGTTGGACTAGATGATCTTAAAGGGCCTCTTCCAACCTAAACAATTCCATGATGCGCTGATTCCCTGGAGTTGTGCACACACAGGAGAGTCTCAGCTTTCACTGAGCAGTGAAAGTTTCCTAGATGCCAAAAAACATCAACAACAATAGCAAAATAACCCAAAATTTAAAAGATGATGGAGTCACTCCTGCTGATCTCCAGAGAAGCCTTGGGGCTGGGAAGGCCACACCTCTGCTATGAGGCCAGGCTGGGAGAGTTGGGGCTGTTCAGCCTGGAGAGGAGAAGGCTCCAGGGAGACCTCAGAGCAGCCTTCCAGTACCTGAAGGGGCTCCAGGAGAGCTGGGGAGGGACTTTGGACAAGGGCTGGAAGTGCCAGGATGAGGACAATGGCTTTGAGCTGGGAGAGGGGAGACTGAGAGTGGAGATGAGGAAGAAATTGTTGAGAGTGAGGGTGGGGAGAGACTGGCACAGGTTGCCCAGGGAGGCTGTGGCTGTCCCCTCCCTGGAGGTGTTCAAGGCCAGGCTGGATGAGGCCCTGAGCAAGCTGGGCTGGGGGGAGGTGTCCCTGCCCATGGCAGGGGCCTGGAACTGGATGGTCTTGAAGGTCCCTTCCAAGCCAAACCATTCTGTGACTCTATGACTTGTTCCAAACTCTGAAGCTCTGAATCTTTGTGGCCCAAGTGTTGATGCAGTTACAAATTGAGAGCTGCTCCAGCCGAGGAGTAATCAATGCTGAAGTTTTTCCTCCTCCACTTCTCTCCTCCTTCCAACCCAACCCAACCCAATCCAACCCAACCCAATCCAACCAAATCCAATCCAACCCAACCTAGTCCAATCCTACTGAACCCAATCCAATCCAACACAATCCAACCCAACCCTACCCAGTCCAATCCAACCCAACCCAACCTAGTCCAATCCTACTGAACCCAGCTCAATCCAATCCAATCCAACCCAACCCAACTCACCCCAATCCAATCCACTCCAATCCAATCCAATCCAACCCAACTCACCCCAATCCAATCCAATCCAATCCAATCCAATCCAATCCAACCCAATCCAATCCAACCAAATCCAATGCAACCCAACCCAACCCAACCAAACCCAACCCAACCCAACCCAACTTATGGATTTAGCAAACCCTTTGACTTACAATGGCAGGCTCACAACATCTGCAAGACAGAGATGAGGGAGGTGAGGGGATGGGACGGGAGGGTGGGAGGAGACTCAACCCCCCCCAAACCCCACAAAACCAACCCCCAAGAAAGTGCTATTGTTATAAAATGTCACATTTATTGCTACATTACTGTTATATACAGGACAGTTCTCAAAATCTACCTTTTAAAAAAGTTAGGATTATTTAAAAATTCCAAATAATCCAGCCAGCTGTTTTTGTCTCTTTTTTTTTTGTTTGTTTTTCTTTTTTTTTTGACACTTGTATAAAATTATTTTAAAAAAAGGAAAAAAACAAAACAAAACCAAAACCACAATAATTCCATTATCTTGAGGCACTCAGAAACACAATTTTTTTTTTTTATATCCCACAACTGTGATTCAGTTCAAAGGACAACTCAGTTCCCCCTCCCCCCCACTCCCAAATATTTTTTTTAATTTTTAAATTTTTTTTGTTTTTTCTTTTTTTCTTTCTTTTTGTTTTTCTTTGTTTTTTCTTTCTTTTTGTTTTTTTCTTTCTTTTTTCCCTTTATTTCTTTTTTTTTCTTTTTAAATTTTTTTTAAAATGTATTTTATTTTTTATTTATTTTTTTGTTGTTGTTTGCTTTTTTTTGCTGGGCTAGGCATATATATATATATATTTACTATATATATAGTTCAAAACTATAATGTGTATCTGATTTAAGAAGAGAAGGATTTCAGCCACTTTTTAAGTACATCTTGGATTTACAGGTAGGCAGCATAAACATCCAAAAAAAAAAAAAAAAAAAAAAAAGCAAGGGCCAGGGATGGGGTTTAAAGGCCAAAAAAAAAAAAACCCCAATCACCCCCAACTCCCACTCCCACCCCAAGAAAAACCCCAACAAAACCTTTCTATGGGGTTGAAAAATAAACCAAAGTCTGCAGGCATCTCCCCTCTGCTCTCCCCCTCCCCCATTCCCACCCCAATCCTACAAAAATAGATTGAAAGAGACCCCCCCCCCCAGTAATGCTTTGTGCCCCCCCCAGCTGGAGCTCTCTGCTGGAAATGAGTCATTGCCCACAGCCTGCTTGGGGTCACCCCTGCTCCGCTTCTGTGGGTGCCTCTTTCTCCTCTCCTCTCTCCCAGGGGCTTAACCACGGCTGGCAGGAGGGCAAAGGCTCCCTGCAGCTCCCCAGCAAGGCCTCACGTTGCAGGGTTTGCCCCCAGGGCTGGTGAGTTTCAAGGGGGTTGGGAAGATGTCTCACAGGGATGGAGGTGTCCCCAGCTTGCTGCTGCAGGAGCTGCCAGGGGAGCTCCATGGCTGCCCCCAGCACCCAGCACAGCCCGGGCTGGAGCACAAAGCCTTTGGCTCTCCTGCACTGCTGCCCACAAGGTGGAACTAGGCCTTGAGTCTTAGTCCCTCTCCTTCCCACGGGGTGGGGGCTTGGCTGGACCAGGGTGGGTACTGCAAGACCTGAGGAGCAAGAGGCAGAGAACCTCCACTGTGGAGGAGGGCTGCCCCTTGGCCCTGAGGGTGTATGCAGGATGGAGCCAGGAGGATGGGCAGAGACCACCTCCACGGGAGCCCTGCAGACAAAGGCACTGCAGCTGCTGGCTCTCCAAAGGGGTAAACTGCCCTCAACATCAAACCAGGACCCCCCCATGCCTGCCAGCAGGGCAGGGAGAGAGATCTGTGCCACACAACTGAGCTGCAGCAGCCACCTCCCAAACCCTCCCTCCTCTGCCCCAGCAGACAGGCAGTGGGTGGCACAGTTCTGCCCTGGGAGGAAACCCACGGTGGCTGGGCATGAAGGAAAGAGCCCAGAGGTGCTGGCTGGAGGCACTGCACAGTGCAGGAGGAAGGAAAAGACACTCTGAAGCTTGAGGAGGTTGAAGGAAGACCAGCCAAGCCAAGCCAAGCCTGAGAGCAGTCCAGAGGGGCAGGCAGCAAGGAGCTGGGACACAGCTTCTCCATTCAGGGGCACTGGGGGAGATGGTGCAAGATGAAGGATGCTGGCAGGGAGCCACCAAGCATCGAGCAGAAGGCACAGGAGGGTAAAGGGTGAATGGAGGAGCCCTAGGACAGGCCTTGCCCTCTCCAGTTCAGTGCTCAGCACCTGCAGCATGAGTTGGAAAGGCTGTTCCAGTGGTCTCAGCCCTTGCCTACCCCCCAGCTCCACGGCACAGGTCTCAAAATGCTTTTGGAGCTGCTGGAAGTGAAGCTGGACCCTGAGGGCAGCAGGGAGCAGGAACTCAGCAGCCATGAACAAGAGCAGAGGGAATGGGCTGGGCTGGGATCTGGAGAGCCCTGGGGAGAGGGGAGGGGGTTGCATAGGATTCAAGAGGGCAAAGACCTTGTGCAAGCTGTGGTATGGAGAACAGGTCTTGGCTATTGCTGGTGTCAAGCAGGAAGAGGGGAACCCAGCGGCCAGGGCTTGCTCCAGCTCAGCCAGCACTGCACCTCGGGGTGAGCACTTGGCCTGGCCCAGCTCCAGAACCACCTTGGCTTCATTCACCTCCTTTCTAAAACTCCAGCCAGGGGCTCACCAAAGCTGGAGCTGGTCCAGAGCCACCAGCACAAACACAGCAGGGAGGGCCTGGCACAGGCTCCACTGGCACTGACCTCAACGGCCCCCCCAGGGCAGAAGAGCTCAGGATATGAGGGGAGGGGATTGGGGGTGTCAAAAGCCTCCTGCTTCTCAAGGCACCCCCCAGCTGCTAAGATGGAGGATGAGCTGCAAGGTCCCAAGGCCCAAAGGCTCTGCTGGCTTCAGTGGGTACAAGGGTGAGACACAAAAGACCTTTGAGAGCAGCTTCTGCAGCCAACCTGAAGTTGCAGACTTCTGGGGAAGTCCCAGCCTGGCTCTGTCCCCTTGCTGCTCAACCACAGCCAGGCACCTCTAGGAAACCAGCTCAGCACATGGGCTGGGGGACAAAGCTGCTCACAGGTCGCAGCTGGGCAGGTTTCACATCACACTTCTGCAAATCTCTGCTGGGAAGAGCAAAACCCTAACAGCAAAGCAGCCAAGTCCCTGCTCCTGGAGTGGTGGTGCACAAAGTGACCAGCAGCAAGGTGACCCTGGTGCATGGATTTGCTCCCCACAGCCAGATGTGGGATCCTGGGGTGTCCACCTAACTCCACTGCCCTGATTCCTGCCTCCCCTGGCTCCCAGCCAGAGCTCAGTGCAGGCAGGAGGGGCACAGAGTGGGATGCAGATGTCCCAGGTCCTGTCTCTCCCACCCACAGCCCCCACAGGATACCACCAGTGCAAACTGTGAAAGCAGGGGAGCAGAGGAGCTGCTTGCAAAGAGCTGGAGCTGAACTGGAGCCAGGCACTTGCTGGGCTGTGAGGTCTGACTGGCAGCTCAGACGCAGGAGAGTGACTGCCAAGGCAGGGCTGAGCTGGAATTCTGCTGCCCAGGGTTGGGAGCAGGAGCAGGCAGCCACCAGCTCCCCTCCATGCAGCAAGGTGCTGGAGAGGCTGCAGCTGTTTTGCTCTGGGGCAGGTGAAGAGGGAGAAGAACCAAAAAGCTGCAAGTTTTCACTGTTAATAATTTCAGACACTCTCCAGCACCTGGCAGCCTGCAGCAGCTCTGGGCAGGATATGCAGGGGGCTGCTGAGGGGGAGGAAAGAGGAGAGGGGTCCCAGGGGCTGGGGGGCCTGAGGACTGCACCCCTACTACACAACAAATCTCCCATGGCAGCTGTCCCCACGGGACCTCAGCTCTGCTGCTCAGCTGTGATGCAGCTCAGCTGGAAGAGAGAACTCTGAACATGCAGCAAGCAGGAGGCAGCCTCTGCCCTGAGCTGCTGAAGGAAGATTTGGGGGGGAACTCTATGGCCCCCAGCGATGAGGGACATGCAGCCCAGGAGAACCCACACGTGCCAGGCTGAGAGAGGAAGCAGAGAACTGAAGGGCAGCCTGCAGCATGCCACCCATCTGTGACACCTCTCTGCACGACCACAGGAACAGGGACAGGCAGAGAAGTTTGGGGACAGAAGTGCTCTGGAAGATCCCAAAGCTAAATGGCAGCAGAGATGTGGGCTGGGGAGGGCGCAGCCCCCAGGACACCTGGAGATGAGTTTCACTGCCAGGCTGCTCTTGCAGGGGGCACTTTGGGGGCAGCCCCTGGCAGTGCTCCATGCTGGAAAAGGCTCTTTCCCTGGCAGGCTGCAGACACCACACTCACCCCGAGCCCAAGGCAGGGGCAAGCCAAAGTCATTTTCCCTGCTGCACTCTGCAGTTGCCCTCTCCACAGAGATGCCACCAAGGCTGTGTGGGGCTGGCACACAAAACACTCTGTGCCATCCAGGCACAGCACTCCCAGCTCCTGACACTGCACCTGCCTTGGCTGGAGGAGCCAAGACTTTCTCCAAACCCTGCCACTGGGAGTTCATGTCCCAGGAGCTTCAGCCAAGGAGGTTTTGCAGTCAAGGCAACAGCACCAAAACCACCGAGATGCAGCTGGAAAGCCTCATCTCTGCCTGGTGCTTGATGCTTTGGGGGTGATGGGAAAGGCTCTTTCTCACTAGGGGTCCCCCTGGGCTGCAGAACATCAGCCAGGACTTGGGAGGGCATTGGAGGAGTTCAGCAAAATTTTTGAGCAAAGAAATCTTCTCCACTTTCCAGTTTTGTTGTTTCTGGGTTTTTCTTCACTACCATCTCTTTTTCTGCCCCTGACTGCCACCTCATAGTCCTGTTGCAAAACCAGAGTGCTGGGGAAGCACTTCTTAGTTCATTTGTATGGTTTCAAGCTTGCCAGGGCTGGGACATTGCTCCATCCACCCACACTTTCCCACTCAGCGTCCTGGGGCAGTGGCACTGAGCCAGCAGAACACCCTGGGCAGCAAATGCCCAGCCTTGGCACTGACCCGAGGCAGGGCAGAAGCAGCAGCCTCTTGCAGGCTGCAAAAAGCAGCTGATGAGCTCCCAGTTCCTGCCCTGGGGCATGAGCTGGGGTTGCCAGAGCATCCAGCCCTGGCTGTGGGCTGCAGAGGGGCACTGCCCCCTCCCTGTGTGTTTTGCCACCCTCAGACTGAACTTGCTGCAGCTTCTGCAGAGCAATGCAGCCTGGCAGGATGCTTCAGGAAGACGAAGCTGCTGCTGCAAGGAAGGCTCCAGAGGTCAGGGCTGTCACACCAGGCAGAGGGGAGCCACATCCATCTCAGGCTGCTCAGTGCTGAAGCAGGCAGAGGAAACCAGAGGAGGGCAGAGTGGGGTACCCTGAGCAGCTAATTAGGCTGGAAGATGGCTGTGGGCACAGGCGAGGAGAAGACTTCCTGGGCTGCAGGGACCACAGCCACTGCCCTTTCCCAGCCCTCTCTGGGAACAGAGCTGGAAGCTGCTGTGCTCTCAGGTCTCACTCCACAGAAGTGATGGTGGCAGCAGTGGCGATGTGGGCAGGAAACGGCAGGAGCACCCAAAAGCCTCAGAGCTGTGCTTGGAGCCTGCAGAGCCCTGGGGCAGTGCTGGTGCCAAGGGCAGCAGGGAGAGGACTCATTCTGCTCCATGGCTCCTCTCTGAGATGCCAGAGGGGCTGAGCCCATGGTACCCAGCTGTAGGTAGGAGATGGGCAACCTCCTGAGCACTTCCAGATGGTTTTGTTGGAGCACAAAGGAGCACCAGGAGGTGATGCCAAAACCTGGGGCATGCTAGAAAGTGCCACAGGACCTGATGCTGGTGGCCAGTCCTTCCCTGTCCTGTGCCAAAGCAAGGCAGCTTCCCCAGGAGCACAGGCCAGAGGAGCAGAGAGAGCTGGACCCTGATGCTGGGGGGTCCTACACACTCACTGCCCCCATGGTCCCCCCAAGCCAGCACTCGTGTCCCATCGACTGCTCTCCTGGCTGGGCACTGCCAGGCAGATCTGGGCAGTGCCCAGCCCCAGTCCAAGAGCTTTACAGCCACTGCTGATTTGGGCTTTCACATGCCCCTGAGAGCTGACATCATCTGCCTGCAGAGCTGGGCAGAAGTGGGCACAGAATGTTTCAGGAGGGGAAGGAGAGGGAAAAAACAAGAACAAAATCCTGCTGGATGCTCTTCCATTGCCAGCTCTGGAGCCAGCTCTGCCACAGCTCAGTATTGCCCAGCACCTCTTTGCTTGCTTCCACACCTCTGGGGCACCCTGTGATGGGGCTGCTGGGGTCTTCCTCCTGCTGGAAGTGGTCTGGAGTAGCACTGGGAAGCACTCAGAGTGAAGGGATCCTTGGCCCAGCTTGGCTGCTGGAGCCCCTCATGCAGGACGGGTGCTCACTGCTCCCCTGCTTGGCAGCATGGAGCCCACATGCAGGTGCCAGTGGCTGCTCTGTGTCCCAGGGCTTGCCTCCAAGGATGCTCTGGAGAGATGACAGTGCGTGAAGCCGGGATGTGAAACCCTGTCCCCAGGCCTGCAGCAGCTTGCCCCTTGGTGGTGGTGGCTCCAGCGCGGAGAGGCTGCATGGAGCTGGGATCCTGCCTCTGGTGCTGGCTTGCTGAGGCTGAAGCAAGCACACGTTGGGTGGCTGCTCCCCTTCCTGCCACCACTGTCCATGGGTCCATCTACTGCTGCCTTGGCTCTGTCCACCTCTGCCTCTTCCCAGCCCTCCAGCTTTGTTCAGTTCCTCTTTGTTCAGTGCTGCCCTGGAAGCTCCTCCGGCAGCAGGCGCCGGGGTCGGACGCGTGGGCAAGAGGCACTTCCCTGTGCCCTGGGCCTTCCTCTGCCATCCACATGGCTGCTTTGTCACCACAGGAGCACCACAGTCCTCTTCCACTCCCCAAGGCCTGCTCTCTCCCATCACAGCCGTGGGGCACCTCCTCTCCCAGGCAGGACTGCAGGCTCTGGGGGAGGTGCAGCAGTAATGCAAATCTGCAGAGCCCCCGGATGGACCTTGGGCACCTCCCGGGAGGGAGCAGGAGCAGCTCTGAGGGACACTGCTGCTGCTGCAACTTTGCTGTTTGACTTCCTTTTCCCAAATCAGAAGTGGCCAAAGCAAAGAGCTGGTGAATTCAGCACAGGAGTTGAGTGTTTTGTTTTTTTTTTTACAATGGAAAGTACAAGCCAGGTGAGGAAGGAGCTCTCCTCCCTGTGGCTACATTCGCTTTTTAGTGGCTTTCTGAGCCCAATCTGAGAATTCCTCTCTTTATATCCAGTCTCTCTTAATACAATTTTAATATTCTGGTTGATCCTAAAGATGCAACAACTTTTAACTAGAGAAACAGCAGCAGAAAAAAGCATTGGGGTGGGGGAAGGAAGGAGAGGAGAGGGGAGGGGTACAAGACATTTTTTGTGTTTTTGTTTCTTTTTTATACAAAAAAAAAAAGAAAAAAATTTCCTTTTTGTCACTTACAAAACATATGCAAAAGAAGCTAAAAAACCCCCCCAAAACAACCCCAAAATAAACCCAAAAGGCATTTTGCTATTTGTTCTACATTAAAAAAAAAATCTCATAACTAACGTTCCTCTTTTTTTTTTTTTGTCTGGTTTTTTTCTTTTAGCTTTTTTAAAAAAAAAAAAAAAGGAAAAAAAAAACCCAAAGAAATATCTCAAGCTTAGGCACAATTTTTGCTGCTGGCTGCTTGTGAACAAGCCAAGAGAACACTCCCACCCCCCTAACTGAGTGATATGTATTGACTGTTCTGCACTTTATACTTAAGGCAATTTTTTTTCTTTTCTTTCTTTCTTTCTTTCTTTTCTTTTTTTTTTTTTGACCAGAAAAAAAAAAAAAAGGTTTTCTGTTGTTTTCTTTTTTTTTTTTTTGACTGCTTTCCACCCCCTTACGTCACGCCAGGATCTGTCCACCTTGTGTCAGTATTTTGCAGGACTACAGTTTATGGTTCCAGAAGCTTGCAGGTCACACCCAGGTTTTTTTTTTTTTTTTCTTCCTACAGATCTCTGTGTCCAGAGGAACAAAAAGATCTATTAAAAAACAAAAACAAAACCAAAAAGACTGAAGTGAGAGAAATTTAAATGAGAATGAAACTACTTCTTGTGGGCAGCTGCTGGGAGTGCTGCTGGGACTTGAAAAGCTGGAGGTGAGCTGGCACTGAGTGCTGCCAGCCCTGCCCCAGCCCTGTCACAGAATCACAGAATTGTCAGGGCTGGAAGGGACCTCAAGGATCAGCCAGTTCCAACCTCCCTGCCATGGGCAGGGACACTTTCCACTAGATCAGGTTGCTCAGAGCCACATCCAGCCTGGCCTTAAAAATTTCCGGGGATGAGACTTCCACCACCTCTTTGGGCAACCTGTGCCAGGGTCTTACCACCCTCATGGGGAAGAACTTCTTCTGTCTTAGGCTGATCCCCAGCAGTGTGGGCAGCAGGGGCAGGGAGGGAATTCTGCCCCTCTGCTGTGCTCTGCTCAGACCCCCCCCTGCAGTGCTGGGGCAGCTCTGGAGCCCTCAGCACAGCACAGACAGGGACCTGGTGCAGCAGGGCCAGAGGAGGCCACAGCAATGCTGGCAGGGCTGGAAGCCCTCTGCTGGGAGCCAGGCTGAGAGAGTTGGGCTTGGGCAGCCTGCAGAGGAGAAGGCTCCAGGGAGACCTTCTGGTGGCCTTGCAGTGCTTCAAGGGCTGAGCAGAAAGCTGGGGACAGACTTTGGAGCAGGGCCTGTTGGGACAGGACGAGGGAGGATGGTTTGGAACTGCAAGAGGGAGATTGAGAGTGGAGAGAAGGAAGAAATGTTTGACCCTGAGGGTGCTGAGAGCCTGTCCCAGGTTGCCCAGAGAGATGGGAGCTGCCCCATGGCTGGCACCACTGCAGGTCAGGTTGTTTGGGGCTGTGAGCTACCTGCTGTGGTTGGGGATGTCCCTGCTGGCTGCAGGGGTTGGACTGGATGAGCTTGGAAGGTCTCTTCCAACCCAAATCAGTTGCTGATTTAGTTCCAGTCCCTGAACTGAGACAGGAGACCATCCCTGCCTGAGTGGCTGGTGTGGAGGAGCTGCTGAGGATTGGCTCAGCCATGGTGTCCTTGGGGGAATTTTGTCTTCTGAGCATTTCTTTGCATTTCTGGCTCCTCCCGTAAGGGCACCAGGCAGAGGAGCCACTGGTTTCCAGCAGCCAGCTGGGGCAGGGAGGTGCAGAGCACCCTCCCTCTCGGCTCCAGGGCTGTGGGGCAGAGCTTTGGGTGTCCATGGATGAGCAAACTGTGTGGAGATGCTAGTCATTTACTGCAGGTCAATTAAACAGGTAAAGTAAATGAAGAAGGAGGTTGGCTGGTGCCAAAGGAGAGGTGCTGAGCAGCCAGAGCAGCAGTGGGGCTGGACCCGCAGCAGGGTGCTGGGAGAACAGGGTTGGGGATGGTACCTTTACATGTGTCCAACAGGGTTGTGGCCATCTCCTAGACCAGGATGTGAAGCTGAAAGTGTCATCTGGGGATCTCCTACCACTCCAGACACTTTCTCTTCTTCCCGACGCTTCAAGCAGGCTGCTTTAGGGTTCAGGTTGCGCTCTGGGCCAAAAACAGCAAGGGAAGGAGGGAGGGGGGAGAAGCAACCTCAGTCTGGGCAACAGTGGCAGCGTCCCAGAGTGACAGAGAGTGAGGACAGAGGCTGAGGACAGACAGAGACCATGCGAGGAGACAACCTGAGTGCAAGCTGCCCTTTGCAGTGGCTGTGGGAAGGTGGCTGGAGCCCTTCTGGAGCCGAGCCAAGGGAAACGCAGAGCCCCCAGCTGAGCACTGACTTTTCCAAAGCTGCTCCAATGGGATCAAGCTGCCCAATTCCCATTAAAGCATGAGGGCAGACTCACAAGAGAGCAGCCTCAAATCCACCCCGGGGCCAAGGCTTTGGCAAGCTCAGCTGCACCCAGGGCTGGCGACGCAGCCGCAGAAGCTGGCGGTGCAAGCAGGAGACGCAGCCGGGGATGGGGAGGGGGAGAGGGTGGAGGATGCAGAGAGACGTAGAGAGGGGTGGGGGAGAGGAAGGCCCCGAAATGCACCTGCCAGCTGGTACCATACCTCGTACTTGCTGCTCCAGGCCCAGAATGACCTGCACTGCTTGCTGCAGGATGATCAGTTTGGTCTGTGCTTTGTCCGTTTTTAAGTGCATCTGGCACATGCGTCCCAGCTCTTTAAAGGCCTCGTTAATGTCCCGCACGCGCACCCTCTCCCTGGCGTTATTGGCCATCCTCCTCTCCCGGTCCCTCAGATCTTTGTCCTCCAGTGACAAGGCCTCGTCTGTACTGCTGGGTTCATAGTACCACAGGGGTTAGTCAGGAGGGGGGGGTTGGCAGGGAGCTGTGTGTGTGTGGGGGTGGCTATCAGGTTGCCGTGCTGGGAGTGCTGCTGCTGCTGTCCGCTGCCAAGGGCTCCAACGAAAGCCAATCGCCTTGGGGTGCTGCCTGCTGAGCGGCCACGGGAAAAGGTGATGCCAGCATGGGGCTGGAAGGTGCTGCCAGGGATGGGGGTGGGCAGTGTGGATGCAGGATTCGTTCCCCGCCCTGCACACACCGACCCCCTCTCTGCAAAAATTTGCCTTTCTCTTCGTTTTCGGATGAAAATTTAAAGTTCAGCCATTGGTTGAGACTGGAGGTGAGGAAGAGATTCTTGAGAGTGAGGGTGGGGAGAGACTGGCACAGGTTGCCCAGGGAGGCTGTGGATGCCTCCGCCCTGGAGGTGGTTCAAGGCCAGGCTGGATGAGGCCTTGAGCAAGCTGGGCTGGTGGGAGGTGTCCCTGCCCATGGCAGGGGGTTGGAGCTGGACAGGCTTTAAGGTCCCTTCCAGCCCAACCCAGTCTGTGAATCTATGAAGCTATGAAAACCATCAGATTCATCCTCCCAGGAAAGACCTTTTGGCAGAAATCAAACTCCTCTTTGTAGGATTTCCTTCCAAAATCCCATCTGCAGCAAACCCCTCTCAGGGAGGGCTTTCTGGCAGCCTGGCCCAGCCACCCTGTTAGGGGCGGGGGCAGCACAGGTGGCATGAGCCAAGCACCCTGGCTGCTGCTGAGGGTCAGTTCGTATGCAGACACTGAATCCAGGTCTTAGAGCACAGCCACAAGAGCTCTGGAAGTTGGGGGGAATTTTCTTTTCCAAGCACAGTCAGGAGCTTTGGGAGAACCTCCATTGCTGGCAGCACCACAGGGGTGCCCAAAACAGGCAGGGAGAGGGGAAAGGCAGAGTTGTGCTGGCAGCATCTGAAACCGTGGCCTTGCCCGCAGCCCATCCCCTCCAAACCCAATTTAGGCTCCAGACGACCTTCTCCCCCAGAGCAAAAGTTCTTGCAGGAAAGACACCTATCTGAGGAGGGTCCTCAGGTGAGACCTGGCACTGGGACAGACTGTGGCCTTCAGCTCCAGGGGAGCCACGCAGGGAGAAGCCTTCACCGAAGAGGGGTCGCAGAGTCAGAGCCTTCCTGGGTGTGCTGGAGGAGTCTGGAGGGATTCCAGATGGTGCCCAACAGCATGGAAGGGGAGCAAGGGCTCCTCAGGTCTGTGTGGGACAGAGGGCTGCCCACTGTCCCTGCCTGCATCCTCTCCTCACTGCCTTGTCCCTGCTCGTGTCTCCTCACTGCCCCAGCTGGCACTGCCACCTTCTCTCCATGTGCCCAGGATGGACATGGGGCGTGCAACCACCCCAGCAGGAGCCCAGCTGGTTCCAATGCAGGTCAGCAGCTGTTGGTTCCTGGCTGGTGGCTCCCTGCAGCAAGGCCACATCTCCAGCAGCACCTTGCATGCTACATCTGGGCAGGAGGGAGACATTTCCCTGCCACCAGCAAGTGCTGCTGCTGCTGGTGGTTTGCTCATCCACATGGGGTCCTCCAGGTTCTAAAGACATGCAGTGCCTTGGCTGCCTTGTGCCCTGCTCAGAGCAGACACTGACCTGCCTGCC
Source organism: Indicator indicator (assembly GCF_027791375.1). Lineage (NCBI taxonomy): Eukaryota > Metazoa > Chordata > Aves > Piciformes > Indicatoridae > Indicator > Indicator indicator. The sequence goes on along the minus strand of NC_072045.1, from coordinate 476,610 downwards.
TGGCCCCTCACAACCCCTCTCAGTCTTCTCCTTTCTCTCTCTGCTGACAGCAGTGGGAGGATCCTGGCAGCCGCAGCTGGGCACGTGGGCACCTGATGGCCCCACTCCCACCGCAGCCCCCCAGTAGGGGAGGTAGAGTTTGGCTTCTCTCCTGCAGAGCAGCCCAAAGGCCAAACCCCTCAGCGGTGGACTCCCTGGCTGCCTGCACTCACTCCTGCTGCCAGCAGCTCGCTGGGGGCTGTGTTCCAGAAGGCTTTAAAAAGGGACAAGCGTGGGAGACCAAAGTGACCACAGTGCCAACTCTGCCTACAGCCCCTGTGCCCCTCCCCCAGCCCCTCGGCTCCTGCCTCCAGCCGCAAGCAGCAAGTACAAGGTAGAGAGTGGGACCACCGAGAGGTGACGGCTGGGGACTGTCTGTAGGAGATTGGAAAGAACAGAACCAAAAAAAAAAGAAAAAAAAAAAAAGAAAAAAACCAAAACAAAAACCTTGAAATAATAATAATAATAATTAAAAAAAATTAAAAAGGAAGGGGAAATTAAAAAAGAGACAGGAAAAAAATATACAATGTTATGAAAGGCAAAAAATTACAAACTGAAGAGAGGCACAAAGGACTCCAACATCAATGCAACAGCAGAGGCCAGCAGAGAGGAGCAGAGCCAGGCACAAACCACCGATGAGTTACAACAGCCTCTGCAGAGAGAAAGGGGTTAACCTGCCAGGCACCCCTGCAGAGAGAAAGGGATTAATCTGCCAGGCACTGGCCAGGGCAGCAGCAGGAGCATGCACTGGGGGATGCAGGAGCAAAGCAGCAAAGCCTCCGGAGTGGGAAGCCAAGCCCTGCGCCTCCCTTCCACCAGGACTCGAACCCTGGGGCCAGCACAGGTGGCTGAGATGGGCACACACCAGTGTGGGAAGGGATGCCCAGGTGATGGGGAGAGCCTACAGGTGCCCACCTGCAGCTCCAGGCTCTGCTAGAGATGCACAGCACTCCCACCTTGCAGCTGAGTTGGCACCAGCAGCAAGGGCAGGGCACCAGCAGCAAGGGCAGCTCAGCTCAGTGTCTCCATCCTGACGGCACTTTCATGCCTCTGGCAATGCCCAGGGGTTTTCCAGCTGTCTGCAAACCCAGGGGTGCAGTGGTGGGGACAGCACAGAGCCCTGTGCCAGGTGGGCAGAGAGGACAGGGCATCACTCGCTGCTGCAGCTGTGGGCAGAGGCAGGCTGAGTGATGGGAGCAGCCCTGGCAGAGGTGGCAGAGCTGGGCCTCCTGCGGGAGGTTTGCTGGTTTGGGTTGGTTTTATTCATTTTGCTCACAGGCTCACAGGATGTTAGGGGTTGGAAGGGACCTCCGAAGATCGTCGAGTCCAGAGCAGGGCCACAGAATCCAGCACAGGTTGCTGAGCAAAGCAGGGACGGCGCAGGTGCCCCCTCGGGGAGCAGCATGCAGCAGACGCAGTGGCAGTGGGGGACCAGAGAGAGAACAGCAGGGATGCAAAAAAGAGGGAGGGGGTGGGGGAGGGGAAAAAAAAAAACCAAACAAAAAGGAAACAAAACAAAACAAACCAAACCCAAAACAAAACAAACAGAAAAAAACAAACCAAACCGAAAAAAAAAAAAGGACATCACCAGCCTGGGGAACCCAAGGCTGGAGGGGAAGAAGAGAAGACAGTGCGAGGCACCACAGCACAACGGCACAGGAGACAGACAGACAGACAGCCCCGTGCCGACCAGGTACGTCAAATCATCACCACTCCGGGCCCCTGACTGACCTCGGACTTGTTGCTCCAGGTTCAGTATGACTGATACGGCCTGGTGGAGGATTAGCAGTTTGGTCTGCGGTTTTTCGCTGTTTAGGTGCAGCTGGCACATGCGTCCGAGCTCTTTAAAGGCCTCGTTGATGTCCCGGACCCGCAGGCGCTCGCGGGCATTATTGGCGACCCTCCTCTCTCTCTCTCTCTCGGCTTTTTGCTCTGGGGGAAGAAGATCGTCCTCCTCATCCTCATCTTGACTAATGGTTTAAAATAAGAACGAGACAGGGACATTCCTCGCGTGCACTCTCAGCACTGGGCAACTCACAGACAAAGCAACACAGGTTCACCACCACCCCCCCTGCCTGTGCCCCCCGCTGGGACGGTGCCAGTCCAGTGCCAGCCTGGTGCCAGCCCAGTGCCAGTCCAGTGGCAGCCAGGTGGCAGCCTGGTGCCAGCCTAATGCCAGTCCAGTGGCAGCCAGGTGGCAGTCTGGTGCCAGCCCAATGCCAGCCCAGTGCCAGCCAGGTGCCAGCTCGATGCCAGCCCAATGCCAGCCAGGTGCCAGCCCGGTGCCCGGCATGCAGACGCTGGGGGCACGCAGGGACACTGTAGAGAAGAGGTTAAGGATCTTCTTCTGCCTTGGTCTTGTGTTTGGTTTGGTTGTAAAGAGCAAAGGAAGAAAGCACAACAATGCGACTCAGGCCTGAGCTGGCTGCCCAGGTGTGTCCCAGGACGGCTCAGAGAAGGTGTGGGGCCAGCTCTGGTGTCCCAGGCTGGTGTTTAGGAAGTCACAGCCCTCTGGCTCTGGGGCAGGAGCAGGGCTGGTGCTGCCCCTCTGGGCACCATCACCCTGGCGAGGTCCCCGAGCCGGTGGCAAGGTTGCAGACAAGGACTCTACCTGATCCACTGCCACAGATTTGGGTGGGTAACAGAGGATACAGGATTCCAGAGCACAGTGGAGATGACCCAGAGAAGGGAGGAGGTCAAAACCTTCCCTGCTCCCACCAAGGGCAGCTGAGATCTTGGTCCTCTCCATGCACAGCCACAAGCAACACCGCAGGGGTCTGTGCCCTTAACATGCCACAAACGAGGGCGCAGCTCAAGTGAGTATGGTGCAAGCCCTCTGCTTTATGGGCATGGGCAAGCCCTGTGGCCACGGGCACAGGAGCCAGCAGGAGGGGGGCAGTGACTGTTCCCCAGCACTGCCAGCCGAGGAGAAGCAGCATGAGGGAGCCCAGGCTGTGCCACCTGGGTGTGAGGACACAGAAGGTTTCCACGGTGGGCAGGGGCTGGGGGTCTGTGCTGCAGGATGATCCCCAGGCCACACTGGGCTGAGCCCAGTGCCTGGTGGGTCCCCACAGCTGTGCCCCAGCCCCAAAGGCCCTCAGCTGGTAATGGAGTAAGTGAAGGGAGAGACCTGTTCAAAGAGCACCTTGTTCTGTTCCGGGAGGGCTTCAGCTCCTTCTTTTCCTCCTCTGAGTTATCTGCCACTGATGTGTTCTCCTCATCCTCCTTCTCTTCCCTCTTGATTTCGCTGGTGCCCGAGGAGACACTGCTTCTGCCCAGCCCCCCAGACAAGCCTGCTGAGGAAGCAGAGCCACACAAGGAGGTTGGAGTGGTCTGGACCATGTGGAGGGCTTGGGGGTCCATCACCACCAGCATGCAGCATCCTGGACTCATCCTGCACTGCTGGTCCACAGCAGGAGCTGCAGGGGTGCTGGCTCTGCCCCACCACTGCTCCCTGCTTTTCTCCCCCCAACTCCCAGACCCTCCAGAACCAGAGCCAGAATCAGAACCTGAGCCCAAGCTCCCTGAGCAGAGCAGGGCCTGTGGGCTCTGTGCACCCACAGCTAGCAGGAGGGGCAGGATCAGGCAAGTCAAGCCTCTGGAAAAGGCTGAGGGCATGAAGTGCACCACAGATGCCCTGCAAGGGCACCCATCACCCCTCCAGGCTGCTGCTGCTGCTCAGGGCTGGAGCTAAGGGGTGCCCTGGGTCCCCCCAAGCTGCCTTACCGCTGTATGTGTCCTGCTGCCTGCTGAGGTCAGGGAGTGAGCTGGGCTGGGACGGAAGTGAGACGTGGTTGTGGAGCATGCTGGGGTTGCTGGACAGCCCATCTTCGGGGTGACCTCCTCCCACCTACAGCAGAACAAGCAGAGCAAGCCTTGAGGAGGGGAAGTGTCACAGCTGGTGGCATGAGGACAGCACCCTGAGCACAGCCATTTGCCTTTCCTCACGTGCTTCCCCCCACCCACAGTGTGGGCATGCAGGAGGGGAGAGCCACCCTGCTCCAGCACCAGCTCTGCTCTGGGGACAGTGGTGGGGACATGGCTGAAAGCAGCTCTGTGCCATGAACATCAGCTGGACCAAGCAGAAAGCCCCAGCAGTGCCCCCTCACCATGGAAAAGCCTCTCCCTGCTGGCAAGGCTGGCACACTGGAGAGGACACCCTGCCTGGGCTGCATCAGGCACCAACACTTCTGCCACCTCCCCAGTGCCACCAGAGGAAGGCACATCCCAGCTGCGTGACCTTCACTCTGAAGGGCCTGGATGCCAGGGAGCCCTTCTGAGCCTGCACCCTAAAGACTGGGCAGAGACCTGGCTGCACAGAGCCAGCCCTGCAGCTGGTAGCAGCTGGCAGCAGAGTACACACAGAACTCCTGATGTGGCAGCAGGGTCTGGGGAAGGGAAGCACCGCTGGATCTCTAGAGACAGGAGATGCAGGCAACCAGCTCTGCCAAGGACATGCTTCTGTGACCGGCCTCAGGACAAGGAGGGACCCTGGTGACCCACCTGGAGCCTGAGCACCCACCAGTACCCTCTGTGTGCCATGGATGTGGTGCCTGCCCCAGGGGTTTGGAGCAGAGAAGTCCTGGTGATACCCTGCACCAGATCCCTCCTCTCCTCCCTGCATCCCCTGGGAACAGCTTGTAGCTGTGTTGAGGGATTTCCATCCATGTTGCAGGGAAAGAAGAACAGCTTCCAGCACCTCTGCCTGTCCCAGGAAGGGCAAGGAGTGAGCTGTGCCTGAGAGCCATCACTGAGCTGAGGATTCAACCCCCTGCACCTCACCAGGTCAAAGCTGTTGGCAGCTGACCCAAGCTGGACACTCCAGGCTACCCTCACACCAGAGGTAAAGTCCCTCTGGATAAAGGACCTGGACCTGCTGGAGAGGCTCCAAAGGAGGCCATGAAGATGATCAGAGGGCTGGAGAACCTCTGCTATGGGGACAGGCTGGGAAAGTTGGGGCTGTTCAGCCTGGAGAAGAGAAGACTCCAGGCAGACCTTAGAGCTGCATTTGAGTATCTGCAGGGAACCTCCAGGCAGGCTGGGGAGGGACTGTTCAGAAGGGGCTGTGGGGGTAGGCCAAGGGGCAGTGGTTTGAAACGGAGCAGAGCAGACTTAGGTTGGACGTCAGGAGGAAGTTCTACAGAGTGAGGGTGAGGAGACATTGGGACAGGCTGCCCAGGGGGGTGGTTGAGGCTCCAACCCTGGAGACATTCAAGGTCAGCCTTGCTGTGTCCCTGTGCAGCCTGCTCTGCCTGGAGGTGTCTCTGCAGGGGGGTTGCACAAGATGCCCTTGGAGGGTTCCTTCCAACCTGATGCATTCTGTGATTCTATGGAAGCCGGGGGGAGCACTGGGTCCCCAGCATGTCCCCACCAGCTGCCATGATGCTTCCACACTTACCAGGCTTGGGTGCCTGCTCCCCAGGGACATGACTGAGGCAGGGAAGGCCTGGCCCAGGCTGCCCACAGTGGCACTGTGAGCTGGTGCTGCGCCCAGCAGCCCATGCATGTCCCCGTGGTTGCTTGGCATGGCAGCGGTCTGGCCCACGGCGTGATTCCTCAGCACGTGGATGGCTTCATCCAACCTGTCTTCCATCTTGTTTTGCTGGAAGGACAGGACAGAGAGAGGTCTGTTAGTGCCTGCAGATCCAGCAGCCTGCTGCAGCTCTCCTCACTGAGGAATGGCTGGTGGCAGCTTGGGATTTGGCTACCAAGGCAGGGATGGGGAGAAATAACCTCCCCCCAAGTCAGGGCCATCTCTTAAAGGCAGAAGGGGTCAGGAAGGGGAGGCAGAAACCAGCCAGGAGTCTGCTGGGCTGGGTCATACCCACAGGGACGTGCAGGGGCTGTAAAGATGGGGAAGGAGCAAAGCTCTGGGCTCTGCCAGCAAAGTTCTGGGGGCCAGGAAGCAGAGTCCAGCTCTGCCCAGCTGCTTCCAACCAAAGGTCCATCAGTGACTGGGCATCCTCCTCGAGGGCCCAGAAGTCATGGGGCGAGGGCTTTGCCCCCAGGGGACAGGAGGGATGGCAGAGGACAGGAGAAAGCAGATCTGCAGCACTTACTAAGGTGTGGAGGCTCCCTTCGTAGCTGGGAGATAAGGCACCTTGTCCGCTCGCCCGCGACCACTGCGCCGTGCCTGCAACTAACGGAGACAGCTTGGCACCGGGTACGGCCGCCGCTAGGGGGCGCTGGAAGCTGCGGCACCGCGCTGGGAACCGGACACGGCGCTCTGCGTGGCACTGTATGGGCCACAACAGCACCGTATGGCACTGCCAGGGCAACCACCGCACCGTATGGCACTGTATGGGCCACAACAGCACCGTATGGCACTGCCAGGGCAACCACCGCACCGTATGGCACTGTATGGGCCACAACAGCACCGTATGGCACTGCCAGGGCAACCACCGCACCGTATGGCACTACCAGGGCAACCACTGCACTGTATGGCACTGTATGGGCCACAACAGCACCGTATGGCACTGCCAGGGCAACCACTGCACTGTATGGCACTGTATGGGCAACCACTGCACCGTATGGCACTGCCAGGGCAATCACTGCACCGTATGGCACTGCCAGGGCAACCACTGCACCGTGTGGCACTGTATGGGCCACCACCGCACCGTATGGCACTGCCAGGGCAACCACCACACCGTATGGCACTGTATGGGCAACCACTGCACCGTATGGCACTGCATGGGCAACCACTACACCGTATGGCACTGCATGGGCCACCAAGGCACCGTGTGGGCCATCACAGCACCGTATGGCACCATATGGGCAACCAAGGCACTGTATGGCACTGCTGGGGCACCACTGCACTGTATGGCACCGTATGGGCCACGAAGGCATTGCATGGCACTGTGGTAGCATACAGACCTTCACAGCACTGCATGAGCCACCACAGCACTGCATGGCACCACATGGGCCATCATGGCACTGCATGGCACCACAGAGCACTACAGACTCTCCCCTACCACCAAGGTACCACATGGCACCACACAGGCTTCCACAGCACCACAGTGGCCACTATAGCACCACATGGCACCACATGGGCCACCAAAGCACTGCATGGCACCACAGAGCACTACAGGCTCTCCTCTGCTCTACCTCATCAGGAAACTCTGCCCAGGCCTTCAGACCTGGTGAAGGTTTTAACCTTGCCCACCCTGGGCTGCCTGCCCCCACTCATGCTGTGCTCACCCCAAGCCCAGGGAGCTGCAGGCTTCTGGGTGTCTATGGCTCTGCACTCTGGCACCAACCAGCCTTTCACTGGGTACTGGGAATGGTTTTAACCATTTGGCTGCTTCCCAGTTCCCACTGTGCTCCTGCCACGGGAGAGCGCCAGGGACAAACTCTTCTGGCCTCTCTCTCTGTGACAGGAGCAGGTCTGGGGGGGTAGCAGGGACACTTTGACCACCTGTGGCAGTGCTGCAGCCTGGGCCAGGCTTGGTCTCTGGCAGAACCTCCTCCAAAAAAACATCTTCACATTTCCTTGTTCTTCCCCTCCACTCTCCTGCTTTTAGAAGCAAAGGGGATTGATTTGCTGAGGTTGCCCAAAGTGTCTCCAGTGTGGGCCTGGGGCTGCCCTCGGGGTACACTGCATTGTCTCTCCTGCACCCAAACCTGATGCCCCCCTTTGCAAGCAGAGGGATGGTGGCACCTACCTGCAAGCCCCTGAGGGGAGCCGACTGGTGTGGAGGGGTTTGAGGAGAAGTTATTGCTAGAGTGATCAGGGGAATAGATCTGCAGGGAGACAAAGAGGGGCATGGTCAGCACTGCCCACCCCTGCCACAGTCTCTCCCTCCCCAGCAGCAGTGAAGACCCCCCAATGGACCACCCTGTGGCATCTCCCTTCCCACAACCACACCTGGCATGAGGATCCAGCCCACCAGTGCCCCACAGCTCCTCCATGAGCCCCAGGGGCTCTGTCCCCAGTGCCATCACCCTGCAGGTACAACCTCTGCTCTTCAGGTCCCACCTCAGGGGGAAGTGAGAGCCCCAAGGAATTACAGCAGGGTGCAGGGCTGGCACCCCCCTGCCACCAAGCACAGCTCCTTGCACTGAGTGGGACAGGGGCAGCCCCAGGCTCTGACTGCCCTGTGGGACCAGTGCCCCTGGTTTGAACCAGCACATGCAGGGCCACAACTGGTGGGACCTCCAAGTCCTGCTGCAAGGGCCACGTAGGATCATCTTGTCAGACCAGGACCAGTGCCAGTACCAGCACCAGTACCAGTGCCAGGACCACTGCCAGTGCCAGTACCAGCCATAGAGCTGGCTCAGGGCCATGGGTCTGTGTGGCCACCAGGATGTCATGCTGCAGGTCCCCCAATTTGCACAGGGCCAGGACAGGATGGTGGCACACTGAGGGTGGCCAACCACCCCCTCAGGGGCTGATGTGACTTTGGGCTGCAATCATTCAACATGTCCATATTCCCTGTTGCCCAGGGAGTTCCTGTTACAGAGGGGAGGTCCAGGGAGGAGCTGGGAGAGGATGAAGGGTCTGCTGAAGCTCTTACTGAAGCTAGTGCCTTCCCGAGGGCATCTCCAGAGCTCCCAGCTGTGGTTCCTCTGTTACCTGCCGAGAGAGGACACAAACATCACTGCCAGGGCACCCTGCTGAAGCCTGCCCAGGTGCCCAGCAGCAATGACCTTGCTGTGTCCCTTCCTCAGGTGATAACTGCACACAGAGAATCCTAAGATTGTGTTGTTGTGAAAAGCCCTCTGAGATCACCCAGTCCAACCCCAACCCAGCCCCACCATGGCCACCAAACCATGGCCCCAGGTGCCATGGCCACAGGGGTCTAGAACACCTCCAGGGATGGGCACTCCACCACCTCCCTGGGCAGCCTGTGCCAAGCTCTGACCTCCAGCAAAGAAATTTTTCCTCCTCTCCAACCTAACCCTCCCCTGGCACAACTTCAGGCCATTTCCTCTCCTTCTGTCACCTGATCCTGGGGAGCAGAGCCCAACCCCCACCTCCCTGCAGCCTCCTCTCAGGGAGCTGGAGAGAGCAATGAGGTCTCCCTCAGCCTCCTCTTCTCCACACCAAACACCCCCAGCTCCCTCAGCTGCTCCTCCCCAGCCCTCTTCTTCAGACCCTTCCTCAGCTTTGTTGCCCTTTTATGGACCTTCTCCTTCCCCTCAATGTCCTTCTTGGAGTGAGAGACCCAAAATTGAACTCAAGATTTGAGCTTTGGCTTCACCCCTGCCCAGTCCAGAGGGACAATCCCTACTCTGCTCCTGCTGCCCACACCATTGCTGCTCCAGGCCAGGCTGCTGATGCCCTTCTTGGCCACCTGGGCTCATGGGTGACACACAAGGGACAAAAGGTGTCTGGGTACACTGGACACAGGTATCACAGCCTCAGGGGTTGGCACAAGACTGTGATTTTGCTGTGGAGCTCTGTGCATGGCAGCGGAGCGAGGGCCATGGGTACCTACCCATGATGGTGTCGGTGGCGCTGATCGGGGGCGTGTGGCTGGAGACGCCGTAGGGTGTGGAGGCCGAGGAGAAGCCAGACACAGAGGGCAGCCCCCCGTTCACCTCCCCTGAATGCAGCTGGTAGTTCTGGAGAGAGGGGAGAAGGGTCAGAGGGGCACTGCAAAGGCTGCCAGGCTCAGCAGCTGGGCTGCGATTCAGGTCCTCCTTGTTGGCAGCCACCCCAAGCTGACAGCTGCAGGACAAAGTGCCAGGGTGCCACTGGAGCCCCCCACAACAGCTACAGAACAAGGTGCAAGGGTGCCACTAGTGCCCCCCACAACAGCTATGGCATGAGGTGCCAGGGTGCCACTGGAGCCCCCCACAACAGCTATAGGACAAGGTACCAGGGTGCCACTGGTGCCCCCCACAACAGCTATGGCATGAGGTGCCAGGGTGCCACTGAAGCCCCCCACAAAAGCTACAGAACAAGGTGCCAGGGTGCCACTGAAGCCTCCCACAACAGCTACGAGAAGAGGTGCCAGGGTCCTAATGGAGTTCCCTGCAGCAGCTACCAAACAGGGTGCCAGGGGAGCCCCCCACAAGAGGTACAGGATGAGATGCCAGGGTGCCAGTGGAGCCCCCCAGAAGAGGTAGAGGAGAAGGTGCCAGGGGAGCCCCGTGGGCACACGTTACCATGCGTTCGTGCTGATGTAAACTGTTGAAGCCGCCAGACTGCGGGAGTGGGGAGGAGGAGCTGCCCAGCATGGCACCGTAACTCGACTGGCTCATGGCACCTGGTGAACTCCACAGGTCTGGCGAGTTATGGAGCCCATCTGGAAGGAAAAACAGAGCTGAGAGGGGCAGAGATGCCAGGGTGTGTCATGCAGCCCACACCAGGGCAAGCTCACCCGGGCTGGGGGTGCTGTGTCTGTCCCCACCGTGTCCTGCCCACACTGAGCATCACCTGCTGAGCACATTGGAGCCACCTCAGGGCTGCTTCCTGCCCTGTGCACCCCTGCCCCAGGCTCCATCCCTCCCCCAGGCTGTGCAGTTCCTCCCATCACCCCTAAGGGCTGGGCAGCCCTGCTCTGGTCAGCTTGAGGGACACCAGGGCTGTTTGTCACCCACCTGCCATGTAAAAGGCTCCGGGATACACAGTGCTGGGAGGCTTTGAGGGAGTATATCCAGCTGGATCCCTGCTGTAGTCATCACCTGAGTTGGATGGATACACCTGGGGGGCAGGAAAGGCATTGAAGAGCAGAGCTCAGCCACCCCACGGCCCCACAGTCTCCCCATGGCTCACCCCACCCCACGCAGCTTTCCTCTCGCTCATGGCAGCAGACGACAGAGTCGATCCCACAGCCAAGCTGGGGTGGGGGGAAGCGACGTGGCTCAGGTGGCAGCGGTGCCCACTGGCACAGCTCTGCTGGGCAGCAGGGCAGGGCACAGGGACGTCACAGAGACACACCCCAGCTGCCTTCCCGTAAGAGAGCAGGATCCCCACAGCCCCCTCCTGCAGAAGCTGCCGCTGCCAGCAGAAGTTTCAGCTCTCTGCTCCAGTTCCTTCTTCTGTGGTTATAACTTTTTCTGGGTAACCACAAAAACCATCACCTCTGCTGCTAACCCCATGGCCCAGGGCGGGCTGGGCACTGCAACAGGGACCACTGAGGCTCTGGGACCAGCTCATCCCCGTGCTGGAACAGCCACAGTGCAGCACAGCCCCAGCTCCAGCCCTTCACGGACACCCGAGGGGACACTGAGGCACAGGGGAGAAGTTGAGGGCTGAGCCCTCAGAAGGGATTGTCACAGAGGAGGGGACAGCCCTTGGCCAGCCCTCTGCAGCACCATTCAGCAATGTTCTTTACCAGCAGAATAAACAAAAGGCTTTTTTCACACCCCCCCTCTTTTATATCATCCAAAGCCATCATCCTAGGAAACCCTCACTGAGCATCACCCTGAGCTGGCACAAAAACATCCTTTGGGGGTTTGGGTTTTTGGTTTGGGGCTTTTTTTTGTTGTTGTTGTTGCTTAAAGCAGAAATTCAACACGCAAAGAAACTGAAATGCCACCCAAAATGACATGAGAACTGGGGTTGCAGCTTATTTTCAGCCCCATTGATTCATTCTGAAACCACCAGTCTCTCAGTTTTTGAAGCACAGAGCAGAGGAGGTGGCAGGGGGGGGCAGGCAGGCGCTGCCAGCTCTCTTTGGAAAGGAAACCTGCCCCCAGTTTCTCTTTCCCCAGCCAGCTCCTGCTCTTGACCTCCTGTTCTCACCCAGCAAGAAGGGATGAAATTGTTCTGTCTTGGAATTGCCCAGGACACCAAGGATTTCCCCTTTATTTTTTGGTGGGAGATAATAGAAAATAGAGGCTGCTATAGAAAAAAAAAAGCTCTGGAAAGCACTGCTGACCCCAGAGGAAGCTCCAGGAGAGCTGGGGAGGGACTTTAGACAAGGGCGTGCAGTGACAGGAGAGGAAAATGGCTTTGAGAGGGCAGATTGAGACTGGAGATGAGGAAGAAATTCTTGAGAGTGAGGGTGGGGAGAAACTGGCACAGGTTGCCCAGGGAGGCTGTGGCTGTGCCCTCCCTGGAGGTGTTCAAGGCCAGGCTGGATGAGGTCTTGAGCAAGCTGGGCTGGTGGGAGGTGTCCCTGCCCATGGCAGGGGGTGTTGATACTAGATGGTCATTCAGGTCCCTTCCAACCCAAACCAAGCTGTGATGATCTCTGGCAGCCCAGTTACAGAATCCCTGATTCCCAGCACGGAGGGGTTGGAAGGGACCTCTGGAGATCATCCAGTCCAAGCCCCTGCTCCAGCAGGGCACCCACAGCAGCTTGCCATGGGGCACAATGCCCAGGGGGGGTTGGAAACTCTCCATAAGGAGACTCCACAACCTCTCTGGGCAGCCTGCTCCAGGATTCCAGCACCCTCACACCAAACAAGTTTCTCCTCCTGTTCAGATGGAACCTCCTGGGGTCCAGTTCATGCCCATTGCCCCTTGTCCTGTCCCTGGGCACCACTGAGCAGAGTCTGGCCCCAGCCTCCTGTCCCCCACAAGTCTTTTAACTATTGATCAGCACTGAGAACATTCTGCTATCAATAAGCATGAGGTTTCTGCTTCCCTTGGAGCTGGGGGGGTTCAGAGCCTCGAGGGCAGCCCTTGATCAGCTCTTCAGCAGGACAAGGCAGAGCTGAAAGCAATTCCTGGGCATTGCTGCTATCGCCCAAGAGTGGGGAAGTGTGAAATAAAGAAAGGGGGAGGGAAAAAAAGGGATAAAATAAAGACAGGGAGGGAGGGAAAAGCCTGACAGACTCTGGCAGCTGCCCTGGGTGCCTGGCTCAGAAGAGAAAAATTCCCATCCCTTGGCCTTTTGTGTGGCATCACCGGGCACAGGGAGCCGCGCGTGAGCCGCGCGTGTGGCCGGGGAGAGCAGGGGAATGGAGGAGGCTGCGGAGAACAAGAATCCAGCAAATTGACTTTTCCTATAATTTGATTAAATAGCGGGAGCTGGGACAGGGAATCGAATGAAGCACGTCTAATAGCCCCACGCCATCTGCCAGGGGCTGGCACCTGGCCAGCGCGCCAGGCAGCTGTGCGGCAGCGAGCGGGCACGGGAGGGAGGAGGGGGGGTGGTGGTGCTGCTGCAGCATCCATTTAATAGAGCCAGAGTGAAAAGGAGGAGGGAAAAATAGCAGGGATGAGCCAGAGCAGGGCTGCAGAGCAGGGCGGGGAGTTTGCTGTGCTGTGTTTCCTATCTTGTTCGAGTGATAGGACAAGAGGAAATGGCCTCAGGTTGTGCCAGGGGAGGGTTAGGTTGGATGTGAGGAAAAATTTCTTCCCCCAAAGGGTTGGCAAGGCCTGGTCCAGGCTGCCCAGGACAGTGGTGGAGTTCCCATCCCTGGAGGGGTTTCAAAGCTGTGGACATGTGGTGGTGAAGGACAAGGGTTAGTGGTGCGCTGGCAGTGTTGGGTTAATGGTTGCACTTTACATTCTGAAAAGTCTGTTCTAACCAAAACAACGGGGACAGACCTTCAAAACAACAGGGACAGACCTTGGAGCAGAAGACAATAAGGGGTGATGGTTTGAAACTAAAAGATTCAGAGTGGAGAGAAGGGAGAAATTTTTCACACTGAGGTTGGTGAAAGTCTGTCCCAGGTTGCCCAGAGAGGTGGGAGCTGCCCCATCCCTGGCACCATTGCAGGTCAGGTTGTTCGGGGCTCTGTCCCTGCTGACTGCAGGGGGGCTGTACAAGATGACCTTTAAAGGTCCCTTCCCACCCAAACCAGTCTGTGATGCTACAATCCACCCTGCTCTGTCACTCCTATCCCCGTCTCCTGTTGGACCCCGGGGGGTGGGGGCACAGTGTGTGCAGGGTGCAGGTTTCATCCCAGGAGCAGCCCCAGCCCTTCCAAACCTTCCCTTTCCCCGCAGAGCACAGGGCAGGCTGTGCACAGCCACCTCTGCTCTTCCTCACATCCTCCAAGCGCGGAGCTGCGGAGCCCAGCCGCGCACAGAGCCGCGGCCAAGCCCCGCGGCCGCCGGCCAAGCGCCGCAGGAAGCTGTAAATCAGCGCCAGGTCCCTGCTCCCCAGCCCGGCCCCAACCCCCGCGCCGCCGGCGGCCTCGGGGACCTCCAGGTGAGGTCATTTCCTCCGGTGAAAAATTGCCAGCACGGCCAGAGAGCCTGAGCAGCCCCAGCGCTGGGATTCGAGGGGCTGCCTGGGCTTGGCCTGCGTTTTCGGTTGGTTTTTTTTTTTTATCTTCCCTGTTTTTCGTGCTTCAGGGATGAGCTGGGGTGGGACCTGAGGCAGCTCCAGGCGCAGCGGCCGGGCTGGGAACGCGACGGCTCCCGGCCCCTGCGCTGCGGCAGCTGCGTCCTGCAAGAGCTGCCTTTGGATCTGACAGAATCACAGAATCACAGAACTGTCAGGGTTGGAAGGGACCTCAAGGATCACCGGTTCCAACCCCCTGCCATGGGCAGGGACACCTCACACTAGATCAGGTTGCTCAGAGCCACATCCAGCCTGGCCTTAAAAACCTCCAGGGACGAGGCTTCCACCACCTCCCTGGGCAACCTGTGCCAGGGTCTCACCACCTTCAGGGGGAAGAACTTCTTCCTAACATCCAATCTGAATCTCCCCTCCTCTAGCTTGGATCCATTCCCCCCAGTCCCGTCACAGAATCATAGCATGGGAGGTGTTGGAAGGGACCTCTGGAGATCATCCAGTCCAATCCCCCTGCCAGAGCAGGGTCACCCAGGGCAGCTCACACAGGAACACATCCAGAGATGGAGACTTGACCACCTCTCTGGGCAGCCCTCTCCAGGGCTCTGCCACCCTGACAGCAAATGTTCCTCCTCATGTTCAGATGGAACTTCCTCTGTTCAACTCTATTCCTATTACTTATCCTGCTCTCTGGGGACCACTGAGAAGAGTCTGGCTCCATCTTCCTGCCCCCCACCCTTAGATATTTGTAAGCATTGTTCAGATCCCCTTCAGCCTCCTCCTCTCCAGGTGAACCACCCCCAGCTCTCAGCCTGTCCCCATGTCAGAGCTGTTCCAGTCCCCTCAGCATCTCAGCAGCCCTGCACTGGACTCTCCCCAGTAGTTCTTTGTCCTTCCTGACCTGGGGTGCCCAGAGCTTGGTATTATCTGGTAAAGCCACATGATGTGTGGTGGAGGCCTGGGGGTCTCACCCAGCCCTGGGTCCTTTGCCAGGGCGTAGCAGCCCACAGGGGAGCATGACACGAGTACTAACCCTGCTCTCCATGGCACCACAGAACAGTTATTGTTGGAAGAGAGCTTTAAGAACATCAAGTCCAACCCTTAGCTCAGCACTGCCAGCCACAGGGAGCCTCAAAGGGGCTCTGTGCAGCCCCAGCCCACATCACTGGCCCAGCCCAGCACCTTCTCTTCTACCAGGTGACAGAAGGAGAGGAAATGGCCTGAAATTGTGCCAGGGGAGGGTTAGGTTGGAGGTGAGGAAAAATTTCTTTGCTGGAGGAGTGGTCAGGGCTTGGCACAGGCTGCCAATTAGGGAGGTGCCATGCCTGGAGGTGTTCCAGAACCCTGTGGCCATGGCACTTGGGGCCATGGTTTGGTGGCCATGGTGGGGCTGGGTTGGTGTTGGACTGGGTGATCTCAGAAGGCTTTTCCAACCCAAACAATTCTCTGTTTCTCTATCACAAGAAATAACCTCAGAGTGGCTTCCAAGATAACCCCAGAGTGGCTTCCAAACTCAGGCACCTCCACACCCACCCACAGCCAGCACTGCTGCATCCCTGCCCATCATCACCTGCTGCATCCACCCTACCCCAGCAAGTGCCTCTCGTGCCTTTGGCAGGATCAGTCCAAATCAATATTCCAGCTGCTGACCTCTCCGAGTTTTCCGTGCAGCTAGGGAATTAGAGAGTAAAGCTCTTGATGTTAATCAGATGCTGATTAACCTATTTATTTTGCACGGGGTCCAGCCAGAACAGGGGGGCTGCTCCTGCTCCGCCAGGCAGGCAAGAAAGGGCCTTTGATCCGCTGCCTTTGAGGCCCCTGTGCTCCCTGTGCCGCCGCAACGCTGATTTCTCTCCCCAGGTGTGGAAGTTCAAAAACAAACCCAAGAAGCCCAGAGGTCACCCAGCAAAGGGAGGGCAGGGAAGGAGGCAGCCCCGGCCCCAACACCCAGCTCTGCGGTGAGGGCTGCGCAGGTGTCGGCTCAGACGGGAGGGAAGGGCTGAGCTCTGGCAAAGCTCAGCAGCTCTTCCTGTGGGAATTGGGGCCCCTCAGGGCACTGCCAGCCCCATGGGCAGGGGGGCCCCAGCACCTTTGAAATCTGAGGCCAATAAAGGGCCATTTGGTGGCAGTGATGTGTTCCCCACATGTCGGCTGAGCTTTAAAAGCTCCACGTTTCCCACAGAAACCTGACACAGAGGCATGGAGCAAACTCCCTGCTCAAACACAGGCCTGGAGCTGCTTTCTGCACCATGTGGGTCTGCATGGACTTGCACTCTGCAAGCTAAATCCAACAAGCCCTCGGTGCCTTCCTCTCCCTCCACCCTCCCACCAGCACCTCAGGGTCCATTTCTGTGGGCAGAGCCCAGCGTGGAGGTTACAGACTGAGCAGTGAGGGAACACCACAGCAGGAACTCTCTCCTACAGCTGCTCCCTGGGGAATGGAGCCCACTCCATAAGGCATTAGCATGGGCAGCAAGAGGCACAACAGGCTTGGTCAAGGACCCATCTCCAGCGCTGCCCCAGCCCCAGTTCAGCTCCCGGCAGGATGGAGCCTGCCCGTCCCCCCACAAGCACACAGAGGCTCCGGCCAGGAATGCAGCCTCGGCCAGACAGCTCCCCCAGTCCTGCAGGAACCCTCCAGCCTGCTCCAATTAGCTCTCCTGGAGATCCCATTACCTCTCACCACAAAGACACTGCTGGTTTATTCCCCCCAGCAGCCAGGGGAGCGTGGCTCACATAGTGCCGCAGCCCAGCCCTGGCAGCGCACACCTGGAGCAGCCCCAGCTGCCTGCCTGCCTCCAACTGCTTTGGTTTCCCTTCTGGAGTGAAATCTGATCCCACCCAATATTGCATTTCACTTGGGACATAATGTCAAACAGAGGAGAGCTGGTGAGGGCAGGAGGTGGTGGGTCTGGGTCTGGGTCTGGCCAGGGAGGTGCCACCAGCAGCTGCTCGTTGTCTCCATCAGTGCCTCAGCACCACAGTTCCACAGCACTTCCCTTGTCATAGAATCATAGAATGGGTTGGGTTGGAAGGGACCTTAAAGACCATCCAGTTCCAAACCTCCTGGCATGGGCAGGGACACCTCCCACCAGCCCAGCTTGCTCAAGGCCTCATCCAGCCTGGCCTGGAACACCTCCAGGCAGGAGGCAGCCATAGCCTCCCTGGGCAACCTGTGCCAGTCTCTCCCCACCCTCACTCTCAACAATTTCTTCCTCATCTCCACTCTCAATCTCCCCTCTCCCAGCTCAAAGCCATTGTCCCTTGTCCTGGCACTCCCAGCTCTTGTCCAAAGTCCCTCCCCAGATCTCCTGGAGCCCTCACTTCAGGTACTGGAAGGCTGCTCTGAGGTCTCCCTGGAGCCTTCTCTCTGAACAGCCCCAACTCTCCCAGCCTGGCCCCGCAGTGGAGGTGCTCCATCCCTCTGACCATCTTTCCTCCTACTTAGGAAGCCGTGGCTTGGAAAACCCTTCCCTGTCCTCTAAAATCCAAGCCTTCCAGGTTAGGGGTGCTTGGAGCATAGGGTCAAAAGCTCTCACAGCAAAGGGAGCAGGGATGGAGGAATGGGGTGGACACATCTGTGGGGAAAACATTCCTGCCACTTACCGAGGAGGGGAGTCCAGGAGGCACCTTCCGAACCTTCTTGGGCTGTCCATCTGGTTTGGAGAGAAGAGAGGACCTGAGTTTTGAAGGGTGTTAGTGTGGGGGGAAGCAACAAGTTACAGGTAAAAGCCTCCAAGGATGGAAGATGCAGGTACAGAGGGGGCTCGGGTCCCAAATGCCCTGTAGCCCATGGGGAACCATCAGTAGGGAAGGGAACCAGCCAAGGAACCATCAGCAGTGAAAATGTCTGAGGATGAACCTCTCCTCCTCGTCTCATCTGCACCATCTGACCCACAACCAGCTCACAGCTGGGCAGTCTCTCCCCAAACACCATAGCATGAGGTGCTCAGCACCCACAGGAGGGCTCTGCCCTCTGCCTGTTCTTTGGAAGAGACCAAGAAGCAAACTACTCCTTTGGGTAGCAGGGGGGATCAGTGGTGGAAACAACTGAACTTGAAGTAGGTTTGCAGAGAGAGGTTGCAGGAAGAGAACAAAGCCAGGGATGGGACTGGGTTCTCATCTGCTCCTTATACAGCATAATGCTTGGGCAAGGCTTGGGGCTGCAGGACCAATTCC
Organism: Indicator indicator; assembly: GCF_027791375.1. NCBI lineage: Eukaryota > Metazoa > Chordata > Aves > Piciformes > Indicatoridae > Indicator > Indicator indicator. Next base: position 458,251 of record NC_072045.1, on the reverse strand, counting down.
CCTCCAGCCCATCCCCTCAGGACACAGTGTCCAGGGAGAAGGGAGGACACTGTTCAGGAAAACATCCCAAGGAGAGGCTCAAGGGGATTTTAAAAATGGTTATTTTTTAGCTCCTAACTAAGGCAAGCCCCAGCTGGGGTGCAGGATGCTAGCACAGCAAGTCTGCCACACCAGGGACTCTGCTGGAGGGCAGCTCAGGAGGAGAAATTCATCACAGAGTGACCTGATGGGAAAGAGTCATTTTGCAGGCTGACACCAGAAGCCAGCAGTGATTTCAAGTGGCAGTACCAAGGTGGATGTCTGTTGCTGGAAAGTGCTGGAGCCACTGGAAGGGTTCTGGTTTCATTTGGTGGGGAAAGCCCACAATAGCAGCACTCTGGAGAGTGAGGGAGGAACTATGACAAGAAACAGAAGTTCTGGAGAACTAGGGCTCGGCTTCACTCCACACCTAAGCTCACACATGAGCTCAGCCTTCATTCAAAGCAAAATGGCTTATTCCAAGGTAGATCCAAACATGGGTCTGGATCCAACTCCTGCTCTGGAACGCTGAAGCAGGCAGGTGGGCAGGGAGAGGTCCTGGAGCAAACACTGCTCGTTTGCAGGGCACAGCCTGGAGCTCACACTGCTTCTGAATGGCAGTCAGGGGCTCCAAGAAGCCCCTCAGCCATGAAAGCAGCCTCCAAGGCAGCCCAAAAGTTTTCCAGGAATGACTACTGGGATGTAGTGTGGCTGGAGGCATCTGTAGGAGAACCTCAAGCCTCTTGCTGCCTTCACCTAATCTGACACTTGCCAGACAGAAGGAAGTTTTCCAACCTCTCTTTTCAAACCCCTCTTTCACTCCTGAAAGCCAACCCAATGTGGGCACCCACCCAGCCAGCAGCCCCTGCAGTTGCTTGACCAAGCTGCAGGACAAGCCAGAGTGGTGGCACCCAAGGGTGGCAGGAAGCCACTTACCTATGTTGCTCTCAGCACCTCTCCTGCGAGGATTGTTGGGGTAAGAAAAATATTGGGAGCCTCCTTTCACCCCAGTTGGGGACAGGGTGCTGGGGCTGGCGATCCCCATCTCACTGGGCAGGAAAGCAGTCTGCAGAGAGAGAGATAGAAAAGCCCTCCTGTGTCATCAGGCTGGAAAAGCAGCACACTGCTGGGGCGGACGAGAGCTGCCTTCAGCTGCCTCACAGCAATTCAGCTGAGGAAAAAGTAAACAAGCCGAAGGAGGGACAAAAAAAGTCAATGTGGGGGTGGGGGAACCTAAGTGCAGGTAGAAAAGAGCCTTTCAAGCTGTGTTTTCTTGTGAGGAGCTTCCCTACAAACCCAGGACATCAAGCAGCAGATGCCATCGTGGGGACCATTGTGGTCCCATGCTTCCCTTGCTGCCCACGAGGCAGGTGGGTCTGGAAAGGCTCCAGAGAAGGAGACTCCACAAACTCTCTGGGCAGCTGCTCCAGGCCTCCAGCACCCTCACACCAAACAACTTTCTCCTCATGTTGAGGTGGAACTTGCTGTGAGTGAGTTTAGGTCCACTGCCCCTCATCCTATCCCTGGGTATCACTGCAAAGAGCCTGGCTGCATCCTCCTGACATCCTCATCCCGACAGGATGAGACCTGACAGCTGCTGAAGGCAAAGAGGAGGTGAGGGGCAGGGGGGGCTCATTCTGCAGTGTTCCTGCACTCAGGACCAAACTCTTCCCTTGCTGCTTCTGAGCTTTGATACCAAGGGACTATGGTTTGTGCTGTGCTCAGTGCTTTGGGGGGCACACACCTAATGGGCACAGTGCACCTCAAAGGGCACATCCACCCTGATGGCCTCCTGCTGCCACCCCCACGCCGCTGCTGGGGACCCACTCAGGGCAGAGGACAATGACGGCACTCACCCAGCAGCAAGCCCAGAAAGCCTCTTTGCCAGGGGTCTGGAAGGTTCTCACCTTTCTGTCCTAGCAGGAAAGGCTGAGAGCTGAGGTTGTTCAGCCTGGAGGAGAGAAGGCTCAGGGGAGACCTTCTCACCCAGGGCATGAAGGGTAGAGACTCCCTGTGTGCAAGGAGTGCCAGGAGAAGACAAGGGGGGATAGGGATGGTACTGCTGGGGAGATTCCCATGGGACTGTAGAGGAAAATGTTTCCCCATGAGCACAGCTGGGCACTGGAATCATCTCCCAAGTGGAGGATTCCCTGCCCTGGACAGTTAAAGCCTCAGCTTGGCAGGGTGCTGGGGCAGCTCCTTGCAGCTGCACTGACACCTGGAAAGATTGGACCAGATGATCCCTGGGGTCCCTTCCAAGCTGGCATCCTGGGACCCATCTGCCTGTGCCTCTCCCAGTCCCCTCTGGCTGTAAATCCCAGCCCAGGGTCTGGCACTGATGGTTTCCCTCCCAGCCCCAGCGTGGATGATGCTGAAACATCTCTGCTGGAGCTGTTTTCTTCCTGCTAATTTTATAAGGGCAGAGTCAAATCCCTCTTTCCAAAATGAGGAAACTCCTCCCTTGTGTCTATCCCAGCTGACCTTGGGCACAGAAGCAAGCAGGAGCCCAGGGTGCTGGCTGGCTCCTGGGATGGGCCAGCCCACTGGCATTGCCCCTGGCACCCCAGGAGAGAGGGAAATGCATTTGATGGCATTTCAGAGGGCTGGCAAAGGGCCTTGCAGTCCATCAAAGCTGAGTTTTGACCCAGCTCCTGAGGGCAGCAGGTTGAAATAAAAGAGGATTTCAGGCCTTGGAGGAACTGCAAAGAACAACTCAGTGCTTGAAAACTCCATCTCCTCCAGAAAGGGGTCAGGGAGGGAAAGAGGATCTGCTGTGTTCACAGCTGGTGGAATTCCTGCAATCTGTTCCACTGCTCAGGTTACCTCTGCACGGGGAGCACTCAGCACCGAGGGGCCAGGGCACAGCCCCTGCTGCTGCCTGCCTCCTCCAGCGGGCACCTCTGCAGGGGCACTGCCACTTAAAGGCCATTTCCCTTGAGAAAGGGATTTTCTGACCCTTCCCTCTCCATGGGGATGCCTCCAGAGGTTAAAGGAGGGGGGAGCCAAGGGCGTTGTGGTGTTGCCACATCCCTGGAGACATTCAAGATCAGCCTGGATGTGTCCCTGAGCAGCCTGCTCTAGCTGGAGGTGTCCCTGCTGCCTGCAGGGGGGTTGGACAGGATGCCCTTTGAGGGTCCCTTCCAACCCAATGCAATCTGTGGATCTGTGGAAGGTGCCCCCCTCCCCCCCCATGCAGGACATCAGCCTACAGACAATTTCCCAGTGCTTTTCAAAAAGCAACAAACCCCACACCGAGTCCCACCCCATCCCCCCCAAAAAACTGCAGCCAGAAGCAACAACTGCTGTGGGGGCCACGGCCAGCCCTGCTTGCAGGCCTCCCAGCACCCTGCACAAGAAGGGTTTTGTCTCCCCCTCCACATCAAGCAGGCTTGGGGCTCCTGCTCTGCCACCCGACCCACGCCTGCGCCGGGGCCTCTCCCAGCCCCCTCCCCCAGCACCATTTGCCCACCCTGTTTCTGTTACCTTATATCTCCCCCCTCCTCCAGCAACCTCCCCCCACCCCCAGCAAAAGCAGAACATTAAAAAGCAAGGCTTGGCACCTGGCCCATTTTTATTTTAGCAGCTTCAGTGGTAAATTAAATCCACTCTGGCACGGCCAGGCAGCACAGCTGCTCCAGCAAAAGGAAACATCCTCAGTTCAGAGAAGAGGAAATTATGACAAATTTGTGTAAAATTAAAACATGTAATATGTGTGTGTGTGGACATGGAGAAAAGCAAAACCTGCCCAGCCAAAAAAGCTGCTCCCTTGGAATAAAATGGTGGCACTGTTTCCCTGGGGCCAGGCTCGGGCACTGCCAGGGCAGGCACAGGACACATCAAAGCTGAGGTGCTTGCTCCTGCCCCAAATGCTATTTCTGGCTGCTGGTGGCAACAGCAGACATCATCTCAGGGCTGCTGGATTGGATTCCTGGGCTCTGATTTACCCCTGTGGTATTCCCCAGAGGAAGCAAGGAAGCACAGCCCTGGTCACACCAGAGGGGTTCAGGCAGGGTGAGCCAGGAGGGCTCTTGCTGCCAGAGCAGCTCTGCCATGTTGTGTCCAGAATCATGGAATGGGTGGGAAGGGACCTTTAAAGCTCACCTAGTCCCACCCCCTGCAGCCAGCAGGGACATCCCCAACCAGAGCAGGTTGCTCAGAGCCCCAAACAGCCTGACCTGCACTGGTGCCAGCCATGGGGCAGCTCCTACCCCTCTGGGCAGCCTGGGACAGGCTCTCAGCACCCTCAGGGTCAAACATTTCTCCCTTCTCTCCACTCTCAATCTCCCTCTTTTAGTTCAAACCATCTCCCCTTGTCCTGTCCCAACAGGTCTTGCTCCAAAGTCTGTCCCCAGCTTTCTGCTCAGCCCTTGAAGCACTGCAAGGCCACCAGAAGGTCTCCCTGGAGCCTTCTCCTCTGCAGGCTGCCCAAGCCCAACTCTCTCCACCTTGATTGTGGAAATGAGCATCTGCTGCAGAACCACTCCAAAACCAAAACACTGCCCAGCATCCTCTGAAGTGATGCTGCAACAGCACAGGAACCATCTGCTGGAGTGTTCCTCCCTTTAACTGCTGAGTGGGGGGACAGAGGGATGCAGGCTGGGGTGCAGGGTGAGCATGCAGAGCAGCAGACACCCTCAGGGCCAGCAGCTGGAGCTGAAGTTGCCTCTCAGAGCATTCCTCTGCCTGTGGCCACCGTGCCACAAGGAAAGGTCTTGCCTGGATCCGACTCCCTGAGACTCCCTTCGAGGTCAGATCTGATTAAACACAGATCAGCCAGACACAGGATTAGCAGCAGTAAAAGAGGTGAGTCTGGAGAGGTTTGGAGCAGTGAGAAGCTGCTGCAAGCCCATCCCTGAACTCTGCCAACTCCTCTGAGCCAGCACCAAGCATCTGTACAAACCCCCAGCGCTCCACAGCCATCTCTGAGCAGAGCTGAGGCTTTCCAGGGCTTGCTGTAGAGAGGTTGAGATGCAACCCCCCAGCTCCCTCTCCATTCCCAGGCTCTCACTCCCAGCAGCTTCCAGCCAGTACACAAAGCAAATGGTCCAAGTGGATCTCCTCCTTACCTGGTTGAGTCCTGGGATCCCTGCGTCTCTGCCGAACGTGGAGTAGGAGGCTCTGTCACTGCCCTTCCCTACAGCACAGAAAGGCAAACAGAAGGGTTGGGGTGAGGCAGGGAAGCTTTGTGTCTCCTCCTGAGTGTCCCACCAAGGTGGGGGCTGCCTCCTGCCCCAGCTGGCTGCTAACACAGGAGCCTGTGTGCACTGAGGGACAGCAGGGCTGGGCTGGGCCACAAGGAGCAAACACTGCAGCGAAGCAGGGAAGTGCCTGTGGCCATGGCAACTGGCAGTGCCAGACCCAAGCCAAAAAATCCCCCCAGACACATTAGTAAGAGGCAGCTGAACTTGGCAGAGGCACCAAGAGAGCAAACTGAAAGGCAGGCAGGGAGGGACCAGACCTGCTGGGCACTTTCCACACCACAGGAATGAGATCACAGCAGCCTGCAGAGCTGGGCTCCTGCTCCCCAGGGCACTGGCACTGAGTGTGGCCAGCAGGGCTAGGGAGGTTCTCCTCTCACTCTGCTCTGCCCTGCTGAGACCACACCTGGAATCCTGTGGCCAGTTCTAGGCTCCCCAAGTCAAGAGGAACAGGGATCTGCTGGAGAGAGTCCAGTGGAGGCTATGAGGATGCTGAAGGGACTGCAACATCTCTGCTGTGAAGAAAGGCTGAGAGCAGCCCTGGAGCTGGTTAGTCTGCAGAGGAGAAGGCTGAGAGGGATCTGATCAGTGTCTATAAATGTCTGAGGGGTGTCAGGATGAAGGTGCCAGGCTCTTTTTGGTGGTGCCCAGTGATAGGACACTGGGGACAAACTGGAACCCAGGAAGTGCCACCTCAGCATGAGGAGAAACTTGTTTGATATGAGGGTGCTGGAGGCCTGGAGCAGGCTGCCCAGAGAGGTTGTGGAGTCTCCTTCTCTGGAGACTTTCCAAACCCACCTGGATGTGTTCCTGGGTGACCCTGCTCTGGCAGTGGGGTTGGACTGGCTGATCTCCAGAGGTCCTTTCTAACCCTTAGCATTCTATGATTTTATGACTTCCTTCTTCCCCTGTCCTGCTGGAGATGCTGCTTCCCCAAACCCCACCTCTGAAGAGCAGGCACTCAACAGCAGAGCCTTTCCTTCCTTCCTTTCCAAGCCCCCTCCATCAGGTGCCATGGGGCAGGCTCCTCCTGGAGCTCCTGGCAGCAGCTGCAGGTGAGCTGAGCCCACGTGCCCAGGTGCTGCCAAGTGAACTTTAGCACCCAGCAAGGCTTTTATCAAACACCCAACCCCACTCTGCCCACATGCTGCTCAAGAGAGGGGTTTCAAGGGGAAAAAAAAAAGCAGGATCCCAGGGTGCACACTGAAATGGTTCCATCCTGAAAGGGCCTTACAGTCAGATTCTGTCCCTGGGGCAAGCAGCACCCATGAGTGCCAAGGGACATCCCTGGGGAAGGACCCCACTGCCAGGGCACCAGGGGTGGGGAGGGACTGGCACAGGCTGCCCAGGGAGGCTGTGGCTATCCCCTCCCTGGAGGTGTTCAAGGCCAGGCTGGATGAGGCCTTGAGCAAGCTGGGCTGGTGGGAGGTGTCCCTGGCCATGGCAGGGTGTTGGAACTGACTGAGCTTTGAAGTCCTTTCCAACCCAACCCATTCTATCAGCCTTTGAATCCCTGGGGGAAAGGACCCCAGGGCAGGAGAAAGGGAACAGTTCTGCACTGTGCAGAAGCACAGCAGCCTTGCTCTGGAGCTTCCCCTCCAGCCAAAGCAGAACCAAGCTCTTCTCATGTGGGGGTCAGGCACTTCTTCAGTAAAACAATGTGAAAAACTGCTCTGAAAATCCAAGAGGGATTTTCCCTTCTGTTCATTGTCACCAGGGAAAGGAGGCAGGGAAGGGAGAAACAGGAGATGATGATCAAAAATGCTGTGGGAGGCAGGGCTGCATGGCCCTGCTCCAGCAGTTGCCCCAAGCCACCTCAGGGGACTCTGCCCAGGACAAGGCTGGGAGGTGCTGGGCTCTGCCAGCCCCCACCCTGCCAAAGCCCTTCCCAAAAAGGGGCAACTGCAGCCTGCATTGGCACATAAAATGGGGAGCCACCAGCAAAGCCTGCTGAGACAGGGCTTAGGGCACTGGGGGACATCTGCATCTCTGCACCCTGTTAAGAGGTTTTGGGGAGCAGATCAAAAGGGGGGGTGGGGAGAGCAAAATTCCTCAAACCAGACCCTTGAAGCACAGAGAGAGAAATGGGGGTAGGAGGGCATCTGGTTTGTATCCTTAGCATGGAAACCTTAAGCTCAACCTAAAATTTCATAGAATGGTTTGGGCTGCAAGGGACCTTCAGTTCCAACCCCCTGCCGTGGGCAGGGACACCTCCCACCAGCCCAGCTTGCTCAAGGCCTCATCCAGCCTGGCCTTGAACACCTCCAGGCAGGAGGCAGCCACAGCCTCCCTGGGCAACCTGTGCCAGTCTCTCCCCATCCTCACTGGCAACAATTTCTTCCTCATCTCCATTCTCAGTCTCCCCTCTCCCAGCTCAAAGCTCATCCTGGCACTCCCAGCCCTTGTCCAAAGTTCCTCCCCAGCTCTCCTGGAGTCCCTTCAGGTACTGGAAGGCTGCTCTGAGGTCTCCCTGGAGCCTTCTCTTCTCCAGGCTGATCATCCAGAGATATCCACAACCAGAGTGGCTTCCCCACCACTATCACCCCCTGCTCCTGCGATGCCAGTGGCCACAGTGCTGCAGGCCAGCCCCTGCCACCCCTCACCCCTGCTGACAGCTGGAGGCTGCTGCTGCAGTTTGGCTTCAGAGGCTTAAATGTTAAGTAAACAAAGGTCAGGATGTCAGAGCAGGGATCTCCTAAATGACCTAATTTCTAAAAGAGCTTAGCAGCTCCACTGCCCTCAGCCCTGGCCACACAAAGAACTCAACAGGTTGTGGCACCAGGAGGGTGGCAGCAGCTCCTGCAGCAGAGGAAGCCCAGGGTGATGCCACAACACTTGATCTGGTCACCAACAGCCAGGCTGATACCAGCCTGCTGCTGCCAGCCATGGCTTGGGTGGTGGAGCCCAAGCCAAACACCTCTGCCCTCACCAGATTGCCTCAGAGACTGAACCACAGGGCTCTTGGCACAAAGGCAGGAAGATGTAGGACTGCAACCCAGTGCCAAGTGTGGACCAGGAAGGTTCTGCAGAAGGCTCTGGGCAGGCTGCATTGATGAGGTTCAACAAGGCCAAGCTGTTCAACAAGCCACCTGGGTCACAACAACCCCAGAAAGGCTCCAGGCTGGGGCAGAGTGGCTGGAAACTGCCCAGCAGAAAAGGCCCTGGGGGTGCTGGGTGGCAGCAGCTGGAGAGGAGCCAGCAGTGCCCAGGGGGGCAAGAAGGGCAGCAGCAGCCTGGGCTGGAGCAGCAATGGTGTGGGCAGCAGGAGCAGGGCAGGGATGGTGTCCCTGGATGGGCACTGGGGAGGCTCCACCTTAGATCCTGGGCTCAGTTTTGTGCCCTCACTCCCAGAAGGACATGGAGGGACTGGAACAGGTCCAGAGAAGGGCATCAAAGCTGGGGAAGGGTCTGGAAAAGAGGGCTGGGGAGGAGCAGCTGAGGGAGCTGGGGGTGTTCAGAGTGGAGAAGAGGAGGCTGAGGGAGACCTCATTGCTCTCTCCAGCTCCCTGAGAGAAGGCTGCAGGGAGGTGGGGGCTGGGCTCTGCTCCATAGGAACAAGTGATAGGGAAAGATGAGAAAGTCTCAAGGTGCCCCAGTGCAGGTTAGGTTGGACATGAGGAACAATTTCTTTCCCAAAAGGATTGTCAAGGCCTGACCCAGGCTGCCCAGGGCAGTGGTGCAGTCCCCATCCCTGGAGGGGTTTCAAAGCCATGGAGCTCTGGTGCTGAGGGCCATGGTTTGGTGGTGCCCTGGCAGTGCTGGGTTCAGGGTTGGGACTGAATGATCTGAAAGGTCTTCTCCAACCAATTTTGTGATTCTTCTACTTTCATGCCCACTCCCAGGGATGTGCTGCACACTTGGGGCAGCTGGAGTCTCTGGAATGGGGAAAATTGGGAAGGGAGAGGAGAGCCTTGGCCAGCCCCAGCCCCTGCACCCTCCTTCATCACCCCTTCAGAAGGGTCAAACCCAGCAAAAACCTCAGCAGGAGAAACTCTACATTTATCTGGCTGGGAAAACAAAGGCAGGAGGCAGAGCACCAGACTTGCAGACTGCTGGCTCTGGTGACTCCAGCCCACTGAGATAAAAGAAGTCCACAAGTTGGGCAAGAAGCAGCTGAAGCTGCCAGCAGAAGGTGCTGTGCTGTTTCTGCTGCCAGGAGGTGCCAGCCACACAAGGAGCTGGGATTTGCCTGAGTCACCTTCTCACAGCCACAGCCCTGGGGCACTGCCCAGCAGGAAGGGTGGGAAAGCACAGGGAGAGACCAGGGCAGGGGTTGGGACAGAGGCAGGGCTCACACCAGCAACGTCCCCAGATGCCACCTGGCTCCTGACTGAGTTACTGAAATCCTGCAGATGGGGGTTCAGGGATGGATCTCAGGGGGTAAAACTGCCCCAAACCAGAAGCTACTGGGAATAAATCCCTTAATGGGAAAGGGCTTCCCTTGGAATCCTCCCTTGGATCCACCTCTGCAATTCCGCCTGCAAAGGTGCAGCCTGGTGGAGGGCACCTTGAGCCAGGTGCATCCAAAACCCAGCTGGGAGCATTCAGCATTTCCAGCTCTGCCTGGCACTGTGTGTCCTGGCATCCCACTCCTGTCTTTGCCACCCCTCTACTGCTTCCCCTGCCCCCTGCCTGCCCACGCTGCCTCCTCCTGCTCAGCAAGCCATGTCCCAACCTCTCTGCTCTCCCCAGCATGTTCCCTCTTGCAGGATCAGGCTCTGCTGGGCTCAGACAGGGTCTCCCCGAGGCTTGCCTTCACCTCAGGCTTCTGCAGAGAAATCCTCCCCCTTCTCTCCCACATTTGCTCCTAGAGACAAGGTGGCAGAACCAAAGCTCCTCCTTCCCCAGGCTGCCACCAGCTCCAGCAGCAGGGTTTGGTCTCAGCACTCAGGACCATCTCATCCTAAGGGCTGGAGCAGCTCTGCTGTGAGGCCAGGCTGAGGGAGCTGGGGGTGTGCAGCCTGGAGAGGAGCAGGCTCCAAGGGGACCTCAGAGCTGCCTGCCAGAACCTGAAGGGGTCCCCCAGGAAGGCTGCAGAGAGACTTCTCCTGAGGGTGTCTGAGCCAGGCCAAGGGGGAATGGTTTGGAGCTGAGGCAGAGCAGGGTTAGAGTGGAGCTGAGGAAGAAGTTCTTTGGTGTGAGGGTGGTGAGACTCTGGCACAGGCTGCCCAGGGAGGCTGTGGCTGCCTCCTGCCTGGAGGTGTTCAAGGCCAGGCTGGATGAGGCCCTGAGCAGCTGAGTCCAGCTGAGAGGTGTCCCTGGGCATGGCAGGGGTTGGAGGAGATGAGCTCTGAGGTCCCTTCCAAGCCAAACCATTCAGTGATTCTATGACCTCCAGCACAGCAAACCAGCTTTAAGTAAACTTGGGGGTTTGCCACTTCTCTCCCCAAGCCTCACACCCAGACATGTAACAATAAATCAGGAACAGGGACTGAGCTGTCCAACAGTTCTGTGGGAGGTGCTGGCAGCACCCCACGCTCCTGCCAGCCCACAGGGAGTTCACACCAGAGGCTCCACATCAGGGAATCACAGAATGCTAAGGCTTGGAAGGGACCTCTGGAGGTCATCCAGTCCAAACCCCTGCTCCAGCAGGATCACCCAGGGCAGGTCACACAGGAACACATCCAGATGGGGCTTGGAAGTCTCCAGAGGACACTCCACAACCTCTCTGGGCAGCCTGCTCCAGGCCTCCAGCACCCTCACACCAAACAAGTTTCTCCTCATGTTGAGGTGGAACCTTCTGGGTTCCAGCTCATACCCAGTGCCCCTTGGCCTGTCACTGGGCAGCACTGAACAGAGCCTGGCCCTTTCTTGACACCCACCCTGCAGATATTTCAGAGTCATCTCCCCATCCTCACACTCCAAAACAGATCCCCCCCAGAGCATCCCATGGCCCCCAGCACTCTGACACAGCCACCCACTGTGTGCCAGCCCCCAGCCCCTCAGCAGTAATTCCATTAGAGTTACAGCGTGGGGAAAAAGGAGGAGGCAAAACCCAGCCAGGGATTAGATGAGAAGGGGGGAGAAAAAAAGCAATGTTGAAAAAGCAGGAGCAGCACCAAGCCCCATCCTGGGCAGATTAAAGCCATTGTCCAGGAAGAAGCCAATCCCCAGCAGCTCACAATGCAGACCAGATTAGGAGCAGCCCTCTGAAAGGAGCTAATTACTCCAATAATTACTAGACAGAATCTCTTCTGCCTTATCAGTTCCCTCCCTGGTTAAGCAGCCCCCACCCTGCCTACCCCCTGCTGCCCATGGTAAAAGAGGGGCAGATTGGTGATTTGGAATGGACAGAAAAGGGCTCCTCACCCTCTGGCATCAGCCCCTTTGCCACCCTGGTGTGTCCTGGCACCACCCTGTGCAGGCAAGGATGGTCCCTGTCACCTCTGTCTAGTCAAGGCTGGGACACTCAGACCTCATCAGGACACTCAGACCTCATCTGGGTGCTTGGAACCTGTCAGGACACTCAGACCTCATCTGGGTGCTCAGACCTCACCTGGATGCTCAGACCTCATCAGGACACTCAGACCTCATCTGGGTGCTCAGACATCATCTGGATGCTTGGACCTCGTCTGGACACTCAGACCTCATCTGGGTGCTCAGACCTCACCTGGATGCTCAGACCTCATCAGGACACTCAGACCTCACCTGGATGCTCAGACCTCATCAGGACACTCAGACCTCATCTGGGTGCTCAGACATCATCTGGATGCTTGGACCTCGTCTGGACACTCAGACCTCACCTGGGTGCTCAGACCCCATCTGGATGCTTGGACCTCATAAGGGTATTTGGACCTCATCTGGATGCTTGGAACTTGTCACTCAGATCTCATCTGGATGCTGAGACATCATACAGAGGCTTGGGCCTCATCAGGACACTCAGACCTCATCTGGGTGTTCAGACCCCATCCAGATGCCTGAACCTCACCAGGATATTTGGACCTCATCTGAGTGCTCCGACCTCATCCAGATGCTTGGACCTCATCAGAATACTCAAAACTCATCTGGATGCTCAGATTTTGACAGAACATCCCTCACCCAAGGAGTAGCACCAAGGACTTCAAGCTTGGAAGCATCTGGATGCTTGGACCTCACCAGGATATTTGGACCTCATCTGGATGCTCAGACCATTTCTGGATGCTCAGACCTCATCTGGATGCTTGGACCTCACTAGAGTACAGGGACCTCATCAGGACACTCAGACCTCATCAGGACACTCAGACTTGGACAGAACATCCATCAGCCAAGCAGCAGCATCAAGAGCTCCAAGCTTGGAAGCTCCAAGCAGGGAGTGGTGGAGCTCACTGCCCCCTGCTCATCAATCACTGACTCCCCAGCAGCCTGGGGTGGTTTTCACTCCAAGCCCCAAGGGGATTTCATCCAGGGACCGAAGTCCTCCTTTTCTTTTTTGGTTGAATTGGAGCTCCCCCTCCAGTGCAACACAGACCTCCCTGCTCCTCCTCCTGCACACCAGGGCTCCAAAACGATGTCAGCCTTCAGGGGCAGTTGAAGCCTCCACCCTCAAAGGCCATGACCTCTAACTTGAGTTGGCAGAAACTCCCCAGCCCATCAAAGGCTGCTGAGAGTGGAGTCTCCCTCCCATCTGCTGGATGCATGTGGAAAACACAGCCCAAGCCATCATGTTTTAGCAGCATTTCTCCAACCAGTGCTGGACTCCAGACCCTGGTGCCCAGCAACAGGCCAAGGGGCAATGGCTACAAACTGGAACCCAGAAGGTTCCATCTGAAGAGGAGGAGGAAGTTGTTTGGTGTGAGGGTGCTGGAGGCCTGGAGCAGGCTGCCCAGAGAGGTTGTGGAGTCTCCTTGTGTGGAGAGCTTCCAACCCCCCCTGGGCATTGTGCTCCTGGGCAAGCTGCTGTGGGTGCCCTGCTGTGGCAGGGGCTTGGATGATCTCCAGAGGTCTCTTCCAAGCCCCCCACGCTGGGATTCTCCAAAATGTTTCTTCAGCAGCTTCTGATCCTCCTTGAAGAAAGGGAGGAGCAGCCAGAAAGAGCTACAGATTCTGATTGTGGAGATGATGGTCTCATGCACCTTTTGCCTACCCAGCACCATGGGACATCTCCACCCTGAGCTGCTCCCCACAGTTTAAACCCCACCAGCAGCACTCCCCTGCCCCATTAGAAGATACTTGCTCAGCTCAATGTCCCTGGAAAGGACCTTGCTGGAAACCAAGACCTGGAAGCTGAAGCCACTCATCTCCAGGACTCACTTTTGCCTCCAGCTTTGGCACTGCTCTCACATTGCTGTCTGCCAAAGCTCTGGGATTTGTCCTGCTCTGCCTTCTCTACCTGGGCTGCATGCAGAGGAGTTTGTCCAGCAGATCCAGGGAGGTTCTCCTCCCCCTCTGCTCTGCCCTGCTGAGACCTCACCTGGAATATTGCATCCAGTTCTAGGCTCCCCAGTCCAGGATGGACAGAGCTCTACTTGAGAGAGTCTAAGGGAGGACTACAAGGATGCTGAAAGGGTCTGGAGCACTGCCTGGGGAGGAGAGGCTGAGAGCTCTGGGGCTGCTTAGTCTGGAGAGGAGAAGACTGAGAGGAGATCTGATCAATGTCTATCAATAGCTGAGGGCTGGGGGTCAAGAGGGAGGGGACAGGGACAGGCTCTGCTTGGTTGTGCCCTGGGATAGGACAAGGGGCAGTGGATGGGAACTCCAGCACAGGAGGTTCCACCTCAACAGGAGGAGGAACTTCTTCACAGAGCCCTGGAGCAGGCTGCCCAGAGGAGTTGTGGAGTCTCCTTCTCTGGAGCCTTCCCAGCCCCATCTGGATGTGTTCCTGTGTGACCTGTGCTGGATTCTATGGTCCTGCTCTGGCAGGGGGGGTTGGACTGGATGGTCTCTGGAGGTCCCTTCCAACCCCTAACATCCTGTGAGCCTGGGATCCTGTGATCCTCTTTCTCTCCCCATTTTGCCACTTGAAAAGTTTTCAGTCGCAGCTTGGTGAAGAGGAAGAGAAAATGCCACCCGTGGTCTTCCTCCAGTCCATCCTTCTCAGCACAGAGGCAAAACAAAACCTACTGCTGTGCTTTTGGCACCTGCTCCAGGAATTGATGCTTTCTAGTTTAACCACATTCAGTTTTAGGAACAAAAGTTGCCTTTGAAATGTGAGGACTCCCCACACCCTTTCCTGGCTGCTCTCTCCCAGCCTCCCCAGCTCCTCTTTTGCTGATGGAGCTCTGGGTGCTGCACCCAACCACCTGGGTCAGAGGCTGAGATCTTGCAGCCCCAGTGGGTATTGGAGCCTTGGGCATGGTGCATGGCCCCCATCCTGCCTTTCCCCACTGAGGGAGGTGGTGGAAGGCACCTTCAGGGGCAGAGGAGGCTGTGCTCCACGTGCTGGGGACCGGTCGGGCTCGCAGTGTGCCGGGGAGCGCCGTGGTGCTTGCCAAGGCCTGGGAGCCCTGGCTTTGAGAGGGAGCCAAAGGCATTCTCCCTGCACACATCAAAGGGGAACCCTCCTTCTTCCTCCCTGGGCAGCTCCTTCTCAGCTGGAAACTCTCAGGGCTGCCTTGGCCCCAGGTGTGGGATAGGTTGGGATGGGTCCCCCCCACGCACACCCCCAAGAAACCCTGGGGAGCTGCAGTGAGGCTCCTGCAGCTCTTCTGCTTTGCTTACATCCTCCTGGGGCAGAAAACGAGAAGGAATAACCACCCCTGCAGAGGGACAGGGGGGAGCTGCTCAGACACCCTCCTCCACACCTCTGCAGGACCCCAAGGGGCAATTCCACATCCTGTCCCCTGGCAGCAGAGGAGCAAAAGAGGGGAGCAGAGCTGTGAGTGAGCCACTTGCCCCGGACCCAAGCCTGGAGGAGCAGACGTGTGGCTGCTGCCTTCCCAGCACCACCCTGCTCCTCTCTTCTCCTTTCCAAGCAGCTCTGCAGGAGGAACCTCTGACCCTGGTGGGGATTTTCTGTTTCAAACACGATTCCCTCTTCTACCCCCACCCTGTCAAGCAGCAGCAAACCCCAGCAGCCACAGTGCCCTGCCCGACACTGCTCCCTCCACGCTCACCAGAGGGTTTTATCCACCACTGCGTGGGCAAAGGTGAGGAGGACTAACCCCAATTCTTGACCTAATGCCATTAGAGCTCTCTAAGCCCTTCAGCATGGATATTTTCTGCTCTTAATCTCTCCTCCTCCCTCGAGCAGGGAGAGGTAAGTGGGTGAACTGCTGCACGCATCCGGTCACGCAGGATCCCGGGAGCTGGCACAGCCCATGGGGCCAGGGCTGCATGGCACTCACCGCTCCCTGCCAGCTCCTCAGGTGACCAGGCTGCAGCTGAGGATGGAGGAGCCAAATGGGGCTGATGGAGCTCTACAGAACACAAGCAGAGTCCCCATACCCAACCAGAGCTCTCTGCAGAGCTCTTATCACCCTGGGACTGTGAAAGCAAAGCAGCCACGAGCCTGCTGCAAGACCTCAACCATCAGCTGTGCCTGAATCACAGAACCACAGCATGGCAGGGTTGGGAGGGACCTCTGGGGATCATCCAGTCCAACCCCTGCCTAGCCAGGGGCACCTACAGAAGGTCACACAGGAACACATCCAGGTGGGGTTTGAATGTCTCCAGAGATGGAGACTCCACCACCTCTCTGGGCAGCCTGCTCCAGGGCTCTGTCACCCTTCAGTTCCAGAAGTTCCTCCTCATGTTCAGATGCAACTTCTGAGGGCAAATTTGTGCCCATTGCCCCTTGTCCTGGCACTGGGCACCACTGAAGAAAGCCTGGTGCCACCCTCCTGACACCCACCCTTGGAGTATTGCTCAGCACTGATCAGATGCCCCTCAGGCTGCTCTTCTCCAGACTAAACAGCCTCAAATCTCACAGTCTTGAGGTAATTTCCTCTTGTCCTGTCCCTTGTTCCTTGGGAGCAGAGCCCAACCCCCACCTCCCTGCAGCCTCCTCTCAGGGAGCTGGAGAGAGCAATGAGGTCTCCCTCAGCCTCCTCTTCTCCACACCAAACACCCCCAGCTCCCTCAGCTGCTCCTCCCCAGCCCTCTTCTCCAGACCATTCCCCAGCTTTGTTGCCCTTCTCTGGGCCTGCTCCAGCCTCTCAATGTCCTTCTTGGAGTGAGGGGCCCAAAACTGAACCCAGTATTCACCATGTGGCCTCCCCAGTGCCAGTCCAGGGGCACCATCCCTGCCCTGCTCCTGCTGCCCACACCATTGATGCCCCAGGCCAGGCTGCTGCTGCCCTTCTTGCCCCCCTGGGCACTGCTGGCTCCTCTTCAGCTGGCTGTGGCCATGGGGAACAGCAAGGCTGGGCAGTGCCAACCCTCCCACCACCACATGCTGCTGGGTGTTAGATGCCCCCTGCTGTGCCCAGGTCCCCAGCAGTAGCTCAGGCACTCACCCACTAGTCCAGCTCCCAGGAATGGTGATGAAGTTAAGCTGTTGTGAGCCGGCAGGTCCCGGTGCTCGCCGTAGTGAGGGCCTTCACCATAGCTCTGCTGGAGCAACACAGGAGAGTTACCACCGGGCACCAGGGGCTGCCCAGCCAGATGCCAAGGCACAAGCTCAGACCCTCCCACAGCTGGAAGAGTCAAAGTCAAAGGCTCCTCGTGAAAAGGGCACAGCAAGGATCTGCTCTTTGCAGTGAGGGCAGCAGGGCCCTGCAGCCATGAGGCTATGGCACTGGGAAGAGATATCCCAGAATGGGTTGTGGTGGAAAGGACCTTCAAGACCATCCAGTTCCAAGCCCCTGCTACAGGCAGGGACACCTCCCACCAGCCCAGCTTGCTCAAGGCCTAATTCAGCCTGGCCTGGAACACCTCCCCTCCCTGGCAACCTGTGCCAGTCTCTCTCCACCCTCACTTTCAACAATTTTTTCCTCATCTCCACTCTCATTCTCCCCTCTCCCAGCTCAAAGCCATTCTCCCTCATCCTGGCACTCCCAGCCCTTGTCCAAAGTCCCTCCCCAGCTCTCCTGGAGTCCCTTCAGGTACTGGAAGGCTGCTCTGAGGTCTCCCTGAAGCCTTCTCTTCCCCAGGCTGAACAGCCCCAACTCTCCCAGCCTCTCCCACAGGGGAGGTTCTCCAGCCCTCTGATCCTATGGCACAAAGCAGGGACACACAGGGCGTTGGTCCCTTGCTGTCAGCTCCCTGGCAGCTTCTGCCATCACCCAGCAGCCCCAGACTGAGCTGAGGGGCCAAGGGGATATTGAGAAATGACACCATGGTGCCTGCTCCACTGACCCAAGGGGAAGGTGCCACTGCAAACCCAAATCCCACAACCCATAAAACCTGAGCAGCTGGCAGAAGAACTTCAGCTCCGGCCAGTTCAGGTCTTCTCTCTCCTCCTCTCCTCAGGCCCCAGTTCTGTGCTCTCACAGCCCTGATGCCTTCCTTACAAGATCCTTCTCCTGCTCTCCTTCCCCACCAAGAGCTCCTCAGTTGGCCAATGCAGCAGATTGCCCCCAGGGCAAGTCTGAGTTGTTCCCTCAGGCTCCTGAAGCTATGCATGGGGGGTGCCCACTAAGCTTTGCCCAAGGCACAGCCCATCAGGTGAGATCCCTCAAACCCACTGGGGACCTCTTCCAACCCATGGCCAGGAGCTGCCCTCTCTCCATGTCCAAAGGGAGGGCAGAGGCTGTGGGGAGTCCACATGGAGTGAGGGCCTAGGGGAGGGTTTTGGAGGAGAAGCCTTCTCCAGGGGGACCTCAAGGAAGGGAGAGAGACTGAGAGAGTTGGGGTTGTGCAGTCTGGAGAAGAGAAGGCTCCCAGGAGACCTTCTTGTGGCCTTCCAGGATCTTAAAGGGGCTACAAGAAAGCTGGGGAGGGACTTTTGAGGGTGTCAGGGAGTGATAGGACTGGGGGGGATGGAACAAAACTAGAAGTGAGGAGATTCAGATGGGATGTGAGGAAGAAATTCATCCCCATGAATTGAGACAGGTTGCCCAGGGAGGTGGTGGAAGCCTCATCCCTGGAGGTTTTTAAGGCCAGGCTGGAGGTGGCTGTGAGCAACCTGCTGTGGTGTGAGGTGTCCCTGCCCATGGCAGGGAGTTGGACTTGGCTGAGCCTTGAGGTCCCTTCCAGCCCTGACAGTTCTGTGATTCTATGAGATGGGGATGGGGAAAAGTCCTCTCCCTGCTGGGAGCCCTGTAGGGTTAACAGCACCAATATGGGGCCAGAAAAGCTGTTCAGGGTTGGCCCCAGGCTGGGCATGGCCATGTGTGGAGAGGCCATGGCAGAGCCCTGTTTGTTCTGGTTGCAGCTCTGGGTTTGTGCTTTGTCCTTACCCTGCCTTGGTCAAACGTGGAGCTGTTTTGATCTCCTGTTCCCCAGGAACCTGATCCTGGTCTTTCATCCAAACCTAGGGAAAAACAGGAAGAACAAAGGTTACTTTTGCTTTATCAGCAGAGCCTCAAAGGTGCTCACACCAAATTAACTCTTCCTTCTACAAACAAAGCAATATTTTCATTCATGAACCACTTCCACTTGGCCTGACCCACCTGACCCTCCCCCTCCTCACCTTCCCACTCCAGCTGGGAGTTTATTCCACAAACTTCAAAGCAAATCCCACCACAGCCTGGAAATGCTTCAAACCATGGGACAGTGGGAAGATGAGAAACAAGGGTTTGAACTCCCTTTATCCCAGAGATCATCCATGAACCAAGAGACCAGAGATTGATGGGGAAGAGGATGTTGGATTAAAAGCTTCATAGCATAGTGAGGTTGGAAGGGACCTCCAGAGATCATCCAATCCAAGCCCCTGCCAAAGCAGGGCACCCACAGCAGCTTGCCCAGGAGCACAATGCCCAGGGGGGTTGGAAGCTCTCTAGAGCAGACTCCACAACCTCTCTGGGCAGCCTGCTCCAGGCCTTCAGCACCCTCACACCAAACAACTTTCTCCTCCTGTCCAGATGGAACCTCCTGGGTTCCAGTTTGTGCCCTTTGCCCCTTGGCCTGTCCCTGGGCACCACCAAAAAGAGCCTGGCCTCTTCTTCTTCCTCCCCACCCCTCAGATATTTACAGACATTGATCAGATCTCCTCTCAGCCTTCTCCTCTCCAGACTAACCAGCCCCAGGGCTCTCAGCCTTTCCTCACCAGACTCCAGTCCCTTCATCATCCTCACAGCCTCTGTTGGACTCTCTCCAGCAGGTCTCTGTCTCTCCTGAACTGGTGAGCCCAGAACTGGACACAGTATTCCAGGTGTGGTCTCAGGAGGGCAGAGCAGAGTGGGAAGAGAACCTCCCTAGCCCTGCTGGCTACACTTTTCTTGCTGCAGCCCAGCAGCATCCAGCATCACCCTGTGCCACCCCTGTGCCAGTCACCAGGGGCTCTCTGGGGACTCCTCCACAGCAGCTCCTCCATCGATAGCAAAGTGCCAATAGGGCCTTACAGGAGACCCCAGAATGGCTCAGGTTGGAAGGGACCTCAGAGATCATCTCCTCCAACCTCCTGCCATGGGCAGGGACACCTCCACCAGACCACCTTGCCCAAGGCCTCATCCAAGATGGCCTTGAACATCTCCAGGCAGGAGGCAGCCACAGCCTCCCTGGGCAGCCTGTGCCAGAGTCTCACCACCCTCACACTGAAGA
Source organism: Indicator indicator (assembly GCF_027791375.1). Lineage (NCBI taxonomy): Eukaryota > Metazoa > Chordata > Aves > Piciformes > Indicatoridae > Indicator > Indicator indicator. The sequence goes on along the minus strand of NC_072045.1, from coordinate 438,476 downwards.
ACTTCTTCCTCAGCTCCAGTCTAAACCTTCTCTCCCTCAGCTCCAAACCATTCCCCCTTGGCCTGGCTCAGACACCCTCAGGAGAAGTCTCTCTGCAGCCTTCCTGCAGGATCCCTTCAGGTCCTGGCAGGCAGCTCTGAGGTCCCCTTGGAGCCTCCTCCTCCTCTGCAGGCTGCACACCCCCAGCTCCCTCAGCCTGGCCTTCTAGCAGAGGTTCCTCTAGGATGTGCTGACAGCTCTGGTGACAGCTCTGGTGACAGCAGTGGTGACAGCAAAGCTGCAGGCTGGTGGCAGGGCCAGGGGTGTGTGTGGGAGCAGGGGCAGAGCTGGGGGGCAGCTTGCTGGAGCCCAGCTGATTATCATGGCACACACGCTGCCCGTCGGGCTCCCCCTGCTCCCCTCACTGTGCAGTTAACCAGAAACTTCTTTCAAATTACATCCTTCTATTCCTGTGCCTTTGTGTTAATCATTTCCCCAGAGAATTGGTGTTTAATTGCTGTCTGATTTGCATAATTATGCATATTAATCTCCACAGCTAATGAATATTCATATTTTCCTCTTCTCATTTAGATTTTGTTTTCTAATCAAAAATTTCCAATGTGATTACTGTGCAGAGCAGGGATAAGCCTCTAATAATACCTTGGATACTGGGGAGAATTGCTGCCAATTCTCCCACCTCCCACTTCCTAGAATAAACTTTTGCTTCACTGCTGCTTTTCCAAAGCAATTTTCAGCTGCACAGCCCTGCAAAGCCCAGCACTCAGCACCAGCCACAGCAGCTCCTGCCCTTCACTGTGCTTGCAGGGGACTTTTGAATGCTCCCCTGTGGTCAAGGAGAAGACAGGAGCAGGAACTGCAGTCTCAGACATCCTTGGCAGTTCTGGGCCCCGCACAGAATCCCTGCCTGGTGGGGGTGGGGAGGGATCTCTGAAGATGAGCAGAGGAAGGGCTGAGTGAGAGCTCTGGGGCTGTTGAGCCTGGAGAAGAACAGCCCCAGAGGGGATCTGAGCAATGCTCAGCAAGAGCTGAGTGTAGGAGGCTGGGGCCAGACACTTGTCAGTGGTGCCCAGGGCCAGGACACAGACTGGAAGCCAGGAGGTTCCACCTGAACAGGAGGAGAAACTTCTTTGCCCTGGAGCAGGCTGCCCAGAGAGGTTGTGGAGTCTCCTTCCCTGGAGAGCTTCCAACCCCCCCTGGGCATTGTGATCCTGGGCAGGCTGTGGGTGCACTGCTTGAGCAGGGGCTTGGACTGGCTGAGCTCCAGAGGTCCCCTCCAGCCCCTCCATGCTGGGATTCAGGGATTCTGTGAAGCCCAAAGCCCTTTTCCCCCTCCAGGCACCGGTGTTCATGTGGGCACCGAGTGCCACAGTGAAGCCAGGCGATAGAGCTCCCAGAAGGCAGCTCCCGGCTCTGGAGGTGTCCCCAGAGGCTCAGGTGCCTCCAAAGGTGCCCATGGCAGCAGACTGCAGTGGGAGCTGACTGCTGGCCAATGCCTGCTGAAAAAAAAGGTCTCACACCTTCCTTGAGCTGCAGTCAGCACCATGGAAGGTGCCGGCAAACATCTCCCGGCTTCAGCCCGCAGGTGCTTTAAGAATCCCGGGATTTCTGGGATGAAGCCAGGAAAAAAACAGACTGCCTGCTTTCCATTTCTGGCACCTGTCCTGCACTCAATGCCAGCCTGCCCTTCCCTCCCTTCCTATCCCAGTCAAGGATCTAAAATTTGGCAGCAAATGCCCTCCACCAAGCCCCCACCAGCAGGGCTCCGCTCCCCTCATGCCATCGAATGAAAGATGTTGTCACCAACAAACCTCCTCACACCTTCCCCACCCTGTGCCACTTGCTCTTGATACCCTTGAGCCCACTCTTCCCAGTGGGCACTGCCTGGCATCAAGCAGCCAGGTTCAACCCACATGGAGCAAGAGGAAGGAGCAGGAAAAGGCAAGGATGAGGAGGATGCTGCTCAGGCATCTCCATACTTGGGCTCTCTGCTAGTGCTCACCCAAAGGCACCCCAGCACCCTACCCTTCTGTCCCAGTGGATGGTTAGAAGAACCTTGGGACACTTGGTGCTGCTGGGCTGTCCTTGGTGAGACAGACCCCAGGGTGAGATGGAAATTCCAGGTGAGATGAGATCCTGCAGGCATCTCCCTCACCCTGGGCATGGCTGAGGGAGACCTCATTGCTCTCTACAGCTCCCTGAGAGGAGGCTGCAGAGAGGTGGGGGTTGGGCTCTGCTCCCTAGGATCAGGTGATAGAAGGAGAGGAAATGGCCTGAAATGTGCCAGGGGAGGGTTAGGTTGGAGAGAAGTAAAAATTTAATTGCTGGAGGAGTGGTCAGGGCTTGGCACAGGCTGCCCAGGGAGGTGGTGGAGTCCCCATCCCTGGAGAGGTTCCAGAACCCTGTGGCCATGGCACCTGGGGCCATGGTTTGATGCCCATGGTGGGGTTGGGTTGGGGTTGGACTGGGTGATCTGAGAGAGCTTTCCCAGCCCTAACAATTCTCTGATCCTATGAATTTCCTGTGCTCACACACACAGTCCTGGGCAACAAGATTGCCAAGGCAGCCCCCAGCCGAGCTGTGTCCCAGCTCAGGTGGCAGGGAGCTGAGCTACATTTGCACACAGCAGCTTCATCCTGGCACATCCCAGCTCCTGAGCACTTGGCTGCAGCAATTCCAATGCTCTTCAAGCACAGGGTGTGTGGAGCTCTGGACAGCCCAGGTGTGCTCACAGCTGCTGGGAGCCAACCTCCCATTAAAACAAACCCATTTGCCAACCACCCCAGCTAAGGCACACTTCCCAATTCAGACAAGCCCAAAAGAGGAGCAACCTCCTCTCTCCCTTAATACAGTTATTAAAAAGCCTACAGATTAATTGTGCATTTTAATAACCCTCAGCATGAATATTCATGGCACATTTCTTGCTCATGTTCTAATTAAAACACACTAATAGAATAAGATGTAGCTGTCAAGACAGGCTGCTGCTTTTTTTTTCTCCCCCCTCTCTCCCCTTACAATTTCTGTGCTGCAGCTCTGAGGAGCTGATAGACAAGAACCATCCTAAGCTCTCAGTGTGGATAAAAATAATTTGGCCATGTTTAGTCTCAGCTCAAAACCCCCAACCCCTTCACCTGCCAATGAGCTGCAGGAACAGGCTGCACGCAACCAGCCGGACACAGGGGGTCAGGAGGTTCCTCACCCTCACAGGTGCCTCAGCCAGAAGGAACAAAACCATCTTAAAACACAAAACTCTTCAGCCAAGAAAGGCTTTAAGGAAGGTGTGAGGTTTTCTGCCCCATCCCCACAGGCCAGCAGCCACTTATGGTCTCTCCTGTTCAGATCCTGGTTCTGTGGCTTCCAGCCCTTGCCCACCGGGCTCCTGGAGCTGAAAATGCCACAGCAAGAGATGCTGCTCTGTGTTCAGAGACTCACAGCATGGGTTGGGTTGGAAAGGACCTTGAAGATTGTCCAGTTCCAACCCCCTGCCATGGGCAGGGACACCTCCCACCAGCCCAGCTTGCTCAAGGCCTCATCCAGCCAGACCTTGAACACCTCCAAGGGGGAAGCAGCCACAGCCCCCCGGGGCAACCTGTGCCAGTCTCTCCCCACCCTCACTCTCAACAATTTCTTCCTCATCTCCACACTCAATCACCCCTCTCCCAGCTCAAAGCCATTCCAGCCCTTGTCCAAAGTCTCTCCCCAGCTTTCCTGCAGCCTCTTCATGTACTGGAAGGTTGCTCTAAGGTCTCCCTGGAGCGTTCTCCTCTCCAGGCTGCCCAAGCCCAACTCTCCCAGCCTGTCCCCATAGCAGAGGTTCTCCATCCCTCTGATCATCTTTGTGGCCTCCTCTCAACTCACTCCAGCAGCTCCAGGTCCTTCTTTTGGTGGGAGCACTGAGCCCCACAATCTGCCTGGCCCCTGAGCCAGCTGTGAGCCCCAAGGTGTTTTGTAGCCCTGAACCTCCTGATCCCAGCACAGCACTGGGACATGGCTTGGCAGGAAGCATGGCTTTGGTGCCAGCCCCTGCTCTGCCCACCCAGACTTGGCCAGGAAGAACACCCCAGTATTTGGCCTCTGCATTCAGGCCAAGGTCTTCCAGATCAAGCTCAATCCCTAATGATTCTTTAGTGAGCAAAGCTCCAGAGCTCTGCAGCCATCCCCCAGGACCAGGAGGTCATGCAGGGATGCAGAGCAGGACCTTTTCTTCCTGAGACCTCTCAGCCACCATTTGTGCTGCAAGATCCAAAGGTTTTGCTCTTAAATCCTGCACCAAGCAATGCCTGGAGGAGAACCATCCCTGCTGCAGAGCTGTGCTGGCCCAGCAGCCTCAAATGGCTCTAAGGCTGGGGACGGACTCTTCAGAAGGACCTGTGGTGAGGGGCAGTGATTTGAAGCTCAAGCAGAGGAGATTTACTTGGACATCAGGAGAAAGTTCTGCACCATGAGGGTGGGGAGACACTGGAACAGGTTGCTCAGGGAGGTGGTTGAGGTCCCATCCCTGGAGACATTCAAGATCAGATGTGCTGTGTCCCTGTGCAGCCTGCTCTGGCTGGAGGTGACCCTGCTGCCTGCAGGGGCTTGGACAATGCCCTTTCAGCATCCCTTCCAACCCAGTGCAAGCTGTGAAGCTGTGAAGGTGCCCAGCCCTTCGTGTCAGGAGGAGGATGCAGCGAGGGGACCCTCACAGCAGCCCCATGGGTGACAGTGGGGGACAGTGCTGGGGGTGCTGCCTGCTTGAGCTGGGGCTGAGCTGGGCTGAGCGCTTCCCTCCTCCAGGCCACCCCTGCCTCTGCAATCTGCCAGCATCCAAGTGCCCTCCCTAATCTGATCCCCAGCACCACCACTGGGCCAGGCTTTTTTTTATTTAAAGTCTATTAAAAATATTTAGGCCAAGCCCTTCATGTGGCTGGACAAGGTTTGGGAGCAGCTACAGCTGCCAGGGAGAACTCCTCAGGAACGAGCAACAGGACAAGAGGAAATGGCCTCGAGTTGCACCAGGGAGGTTTAGGTTGGACATGAGGAGCAATTTCTTCTCCTAAAGGCTTGCCCAGGGTGGTGGTGGAGTGCCCATTCCTGGAAGGACTGAAAAGCTGTGGAGATGTGGTGCTGAGGGATGAGGTTTAGGAGTGTCTTGGAAGTGCTGGGTTAAGGGTTAGACTCTGGAAGGTCTCTTCCAACCAAAACCATTCTGTGATTCTGTTCTAAGATCTTCTATCTTTAAGGCTCTGTGGACCACAAGGTGCCTGCAGCAAGGCTTTGAAAGTTGGGTGGCAAATCCAGCTTGGCAGGGCTGGAGCAGGACAAGGATGTGGTGGCAGCAGGGAACAAAAACCCTGCAGCCAGTAACCCACCACACTTGTGCTATGGAATCATGGAATGGTTTGGGTGGGAAGGGACCTTCAAAGCTCATCCAGTCCAGCCCCCTGCAGCCAGCAGGGACACACCCAACCAGAGTAGGTTGCTCAGAGCCCCAAACAACCTGACCTGCAGTGGTGCCAGGCATGGGGCAGTTCCCAGCTCTCTGGGCACCCTGGGTGAGTGTCTCATGAATCCACTTAACCCCTGCCAGCCACCAACCCACCCTGGGAGAAGCAGCGCAGCCCCTGATGGAGGTGGGATGGCAGAGCCACCAGGGCCACCATAATTTGATTTGAAACAGAGGTGACAGAAGGCTGCTTGATAAACACTTCCAAATTAAGCAGCTTTGTCTCCTAATCGCTCTGGCGATCAGCCCCACAGCAAAATCTCTGCTAAAAGGGATTTGAAATCAATAAAATTAGTCGACTAGTAATTAGCTTTAGTCCCAGGCAAACCAGCAGAGTTGTTTTTCCTGGCAGGAGTCAGCTCCCCAGACCCTCACACCAGGGCTGGGTGAAGGAAAAAAAACCTCTGCAGCACCCTGCAGGAAAGGGCCCTGGGTGCAGCAGAGCTCCTGCCAGGCTGCAGGGAGGGGCTGCAAGCAGCTCCTGTTTATTTACCAGCCCCATCCACCCCCGGTAGGAAAAAACAGCTGTGGATGGAAGGCAGCCTGGAGCTGTTTACAGGACGTGGATTGTGGAGGGGACTACACAATGTGAGCAACTTCCCCTTCCCGGAGCTCCATGAAACAATTCAACAACAACAACAACAACAACAACAAAGAGGGAAAAAAACAAAGCCCCCCCCAAATCCAACAGTGCCAAACACCTGGGGAGCAGCACAGGAGTCCCCCCTGCAGTGCCACCCTGGAGGACCTGGCATGTGGGGCAGATCTGGAGTCCTTGTCCCAGGCAGGGGAGCTCTGTTTCATCCCAAAGTGTGTCCAGCAGGAGCAGGGCAGGGATTGTGCCCCTGGACTGGGGCTGTGAGGCTGCACCTCGAATATTTGGGTCAGTTTTGGGTCCCCCACTTCAAGAAGAACACTAAGGGGCTGGAGCAGGTCCAGAGACAGGCTGCAAAGCTGGGGAAGGGTCTGGAGAAGAGGGCTGGGGAGGAGCAGCTGAGGGAGCTGAAGGTGTTGAGTGTGGAGAAGAGGAGGCTGAGGGAGACCTCATTGCTCTCTCCAGCTCCCTGAGAGGAGGCTGCAGGGAGGTGGGGGCTGGGCTCTGCTCCCTAGGAACAACTGATAGGACAAGAGGAAACAGCCTCAAGTTGCAGTGGGGGGCTTTAGATTGGACATGAGGAACAATTTCTTCCCCAGTAGGGTTGTCAAGCCTGGCCCAGGCTGCCCAGGGCAGAGGTGGAGTCCCCATCCCTGGAGGGGTTTCAAAGCTGTGGTGCTGAGGGCTACAGTTTGGTGGTGCCATGGCAGTGCTGGGGGAAGGGTTGGATCTGATGACCTCAAGGGTGTTTCCTAACCTAAATGATTCTGTGATCCCCTCCACTGCCTTTGATATGTGAGGCTGGAGCAGGGCTGGCTGGCCAAGCAAGGCTCAGCTTCTTTGCTGCCTGAAGAGACAGACTTTTGGTGGCTCTCACTGGAGCACAGGTGGCTTCATGCCTGCACCACCCAGCCCCTGCTGCTCTGCTGGTAGGGTTGGGTTGGAAGGGACCTTCAAGACCATCCAGCTCCAACCCCCTGCCATGGGCAGGGACACCTCCCACCAGCCCAGCCTTCAGGGCCTCATCCAGCCTGGCCTTGAACACCTCCAGGGAGGGGACATCCACAGCCTCCCTGGGCAACCTGTGCCAGTCTCTCCTCACCCTCTCTGTCAAGAATTTCTTCCTCATCTCCACTCTCCATCTCCCCTCTCCCAGCTCAAAGCCATTGTCCCTCATCCTGTCCCTCCCAGCCCTTGTCCAAAGTTCCTCCCCAGCTCTCCTGGAGCCCCTTCAGGTACTGGGAGGCTGCTCTGAGGTCTCCCTGCAGCCTTCTCTTCTCCAGGCTGAACAGCCTCAACTCTCCCAGCCTGTCCCCATAGCAGAGGTTCTCCAGCCTCTGATCATCTTTGTGGCCTCCTCTGGACTCACTCCAGCAGCTTTTGGTGGGAGCACTGAGCCCCACAATCTGCCTGGCCCCTGAGCCAGCTGTGAGCCCCAAGGTGTTTTGTAGCCCTGAACCTCCTGATCCCAGCACAGCACTGGGACATGGCCTGGCAGGGAGCATGGCTTTGGTGCCAGCCCCTGCTCTGCCCACCCAGAGCACTGGGTCCTGGCACTCTCAGCCCTGGTCAACAACCTTTCCCCAGCACTCCTGAAGCCCCTTCAGGTACTGCAAGGCTGCTCTAAGCTCTCCAAGCTCAGGCAGCTGAAGAAGGGACACACACAACTGCACAACCAGGTCACCTCAGAGCCTGCTAACACAGATCCCTAAGGATTTCTGGGGCAGACTCTGCCTCTTTCTCTCTCTGCTGATGAATGCACCTAGAATTCTGAGCCAAGGCACAGAGCACCCCACACCCCCACCCCAGGGAAGCTCTGCCTGCTGCCTCCCCCCTCCCCAAACGCCCACTCAGGGATAATTTTTCACATAAAAAAAGCTGATGCCACCACTTTGGTGATCATTAATTCCTCTGCTCAGCATCTGCTCTGGCATCTCCTGCACCATGTTCTGGTTCAGCAGTTTTTGCACAGTCCACACTCAGAGCTGGGCTTTGAGAAATGTTTGGGGCTAGGGGGAAAATGGGAGCAAGGAAAAAATGAGCCATTGCCTGTTGGCTTTGGATGAGGAATGAGTAAGGAGAGAAATGAGATCCACAGCCAACACCAAAAAAAAAAAAAAAAAACCCAACCAAAACCAAACAGAAAGAGGGGGGAAAGGGCCCAAAAGGTGCTTCAGTTACTGCTGCTCCTTTGGAAGAGGGTCTGGGAGATGATGCAGGTGGAGTTCCCAACTGAAGCTGTTGTCCCTGCTCCTGCTTCCCTCCAATGTCACAGCCCAGGGGTGCCTGCAACTGCTCTCAAAGGATGGGGCTGGCTCCAGGGTAGAGTTTTGGGGGGTTGCTGGAGTGACATCCCAGAAATGCACCAGAAGAGAAAACTAAGTGCTCAGAACAGGAGGGCTTGGGAAGGAAAACCCAACAGGCAAATGCAGGAAGATCCAGCACACAATCAGAGACACTGAGGCTGGAGCTCCAAGCTGATGGAGTCCCATTGCTAACTCAGCACTGCCAGGACACCACTAAACCCTGCCCCTGAGTGCCACATCTCCACTCACTTTGAACACTTCTAGGGACAGTGACTCCCCCACTGCCCTGGGTTGGAAGGGACCTTCAAGACCATCCAGTTCCAAGCCCCTGCCATGGGCAGGGACACCTCCACCAGCTCAGGTTGCTCAAGGCCTTGAAGACCTCCAGAGATGGGGCAGCCACAGCCTCCCTGGGTAACCTGTTCCAGTGTCTCCCTACCCTCACTGTCAAGATTTTCTCCCTAATCTCCAGTCTCAATCTGCTCTGGAAGAAGCTGGGTTGGGATTAGACATTAGGAAGAAACTCTTCCCCAGGAGGGCAGTGAGGGGAGACCTCAGAGCTGCATTTCAGTATGTGCAGAAGGGCTGTGGGGATAGGCCAAGGGACAATGATTTGGAACTGGAGCAGGGCAGAGTTAGGTTGGACATCAGGAGGAAGTTCTGCAGAGTGAGGGTGAGGAGACACTGGAACAGGTTGCCCAGGGAGGTGGTGGAGGCTCCATCTCTGGAGACATTCAGGATCAGCCTTGCTGTGTCCCTGTGCAGCCTGCTCTGGCTGGGGCTGTCCCTGCAGCCTGCAGGGGGGTTACACAAGATGCCCTTGGAGGCTTCCTTCCAACCCAATGCAATCTGTGGAGCTGTGAGGCATTGGACCAGGGTGTCCAAAGAGGTTCTCTCCTGGAGGCCAGGCCCAACTGGGCAGGATTTATTAAACCAATAAAAGTGAAGGTCTGGAGGCCATGGAGCCTCCCAAGCACAGGCAGGGAGCCTGCTCCCTCCAGTGCAAGGCACGGAGGGCAGGGATGGTTCCTACCTCCCAGCCCATGGAAAGCCAGCAAGATGCCACAGGGAGAAAGAAAACAAACCTGTGACGACAACCAGAGGGAAGAAAATAAACTTGAAAGCTCAAAACACTTCCCCCAGCTGTAAAAACAAAGGCTGAGCGATGACCAAACACCAGCACAAAGGAGCAGCATGAAAAGGGGACAGAGGAGAGCACAGAGCCTGACCAGGCTGTGCCTTCAACAGGTCACCAGCCTGAGGGGCAGTCCAACCATGTCCTCAGCCTCTCCAGGATGAACCTACCCAAGTCCCTTGTCCCCAGCCTCCACCCAAGGCCAGCAGCCCATCCACGCTCTACCAGAAGCAGGAAGCCAAGGAGGGTCTAAGGGACAAAAGTGCAGGGAACAGGACCAAGACAAACAGTGGTTTGAGTCAGAGCCATGGCAGGTGTCACACAAGTCCCTTCTCTGCCACCAGCTCGGATCAAGGTGGTGCTTTGGAGGAACAGCTCAGACGGCAATGGACACAGAGTGTGAGAACCACATTGGCACCCACCGGGCAGCCCTGTGCCCCACTGCACCATGGCACCACGCAGGGGTGCAGGGCCCAGGGAGGGTGGAAGGAGCAGAAGGGATTGCCCCAAGCTCTGGGGATGAGCCCACACTGGAGATGAGGAGGCTGCAGGGAGGTGGGGGTTGGGCTCTGCTCCCTAGGATCAGGGGATAGGAGAGGAAATGGCCTGAAATTGTGCCAGGGGAGGGTTAGGTTGGAGAGGAGGAAAATTTTTTTGCTGGAGGAGTGGTCAGGGCTTGGCACAGGCTGCCCAGGGAAGTAGTGGAGTCCCCATGCCTGGAGGTGTTCCAGAACTCTGTGGCCATGGCACTTGGTGGCCATGGTGGGGTTGGGTTGGGGTTGGACTGGATGAGCTCAGAAGGCTTTTCCAACCCAAACCATTCCATGCTTCCATGGTGCCAGCTGATGTCAAACCCAACCCTGCAGAAGAACAAGGAGGTGCCTCAGATCTGACTACTGTGGGACCTCTCTTTCATGGAGAGTACCCAGCAGTACCTCAGCCCTCCCTGAAATGCTTTGTGCCAGCAGGCTGAGGAACAGCCCCAAGCTGCACCTGAGGGCTGCCAAACCTCCCTGCAGAGAAACACAGCACTGGACAGCAGCCATGCCCCCTTGTCACCTCTCCAGCAAACCCTTCAACCCAACCCTCCCCTGAAGGCTGCCAGCATGCTGCTATTTCCAGGAGGGCAATTTCAGTGTTTAATTCTCTTAACTAAATGTTAAACACGGGGAGCCACGAGGAGCTACATCACTGACCTGACCAGCAGCCTCCTGCCACTCAGGAGCATCCAGCTTGAAGCCCACAAGAAACCTGCAACCTCAGCAAGTCTGAGGTGACACCAAGCTGTGTGGTGCTGGTGACAGTGCTGGAGGCAAGGGATCCAGCCAGAGGGACTTGGACAGGCTGCAGAGGTGGAACCAAGACAACCTCATGGAGTTCAGCAAGGCCAAGGGCAAGGTTCCTGCAGCTGGGTCAGGGCAACCCCAAGCACAAATCCAGCCTGGGTGAAGAGTGGTTGGAGAGCAGCCCTGAGGAGGAGGCCTTGGGGGTGTCAGTTGGGGACAAACTCCCCAGGAGCCAGCAATGGTCCCTGGCAGCCCAGCAGGCAGCTGAGTGCTGAGCTGCATCCAGAGCAGGGAGAGCAGCAGCACAGGGAGGGGATTCTGCCCTCTGCTCTGCTCTGCTCAGACCCCACCTGCAGCACTGCCTCCAGCTCTGGGTCCCCAGCACAAGAAGGACCTGGAGCTGCTGGAGAGGGGCCAGAGGAGGTCACAGAGATGATCAGAGAGCTGGAGAACCTCTGGTGTGGGGCCAGCCTGGGAGAGTTGGGGCTGTTCAGCCTGGAGAAGAGAAGGCTCCAGGGAGACCTCAGAGCAGCCTTCCAGTACCTGAAGAAGCTCCAGGAGAGCTGGGGAGGGACTTTGGACAAGGGCTGGGAGTGCCAGGATGAGGGAAGATGGCTGGGAGAGGGGAGACTGAGAGTGGAGATGAGGAAGAAATTGTTGCCAGTGAGGGTGGGGAGAGACTGGCACGGGTTGCTCAGGGAGGCTGTGGCTGTCCCCTCCCTGGAGGTGCTCAAGGCCAGGCTGGATGAGGCCTTGAGCAAGCTGGGCTGGGGGGAGGTGACCCTGCCCATGGCAGGGGGTTGGAGCTGCTTTGAGTTCCCTTCCAACCAAACCCATTCTATGATTCTATGAGTGCCTGCAGGATTTCTGAGTGCTTCTAGGACCAGCAACCTTGCAAGTGAGATGCCAGCCAAGGATGAAACCCAAAGGGTCAATTCCTGGTGTCTCAGGGGACCTGCAGCCCTTTTGGGCTGCAGGTCCCCTGAGACACCAGGAATTGACCCTTTGGGTTTCACAGCAATTGTGTGATTTGCATGGAATAGGCACACACAAGCCCCCTACACACTTCCCTCACCACCACAACCCTCCATTTCCTCCCTGATTTGCATCTTTCCAACTCCTGTTTCATTTGCAATGTAAAACCAAATTCCAGGCTGCCTGTCCTTGTGCTGGGCAGCAAAAATCTTCTACTTGTGTTCCAGAAAAACAACACATCCTAAAGTTTGCAAGAGAGAGAGAGATTTCAGATCACACACAGCTTGCTCAGGCTGCTTCCAGCCATGCAGACGTGAGCCCTGTCAGCCCCCCCAGCCCTGTGTCATGCTGCAAGCCAAAGGTAGGGAGGCCAAAGGTGGTTAAAAATTAGACAAATTAAAGACTGCATCCAAAAAAAATGGGGAAATTACGTGGGGCCAGGCACACACACACAGAGGAGTGCAGTGGGTAGTTGATCTCTAAGTCTTCTCTTAACAGAGAGAGAGAGAGAGATTCCAGAATCCCAGCATGGTGGGGATGGAAGGAACTTCTGGAGCTCATCCAGTTCAAGCCCCTGCTCCAGCAGGGCACCCACAGCAGCTTGCCCAGGAGCACAACCCCCAGGAGGGGTTGGAAGCTCTCCACACAAGGAGACTCCACAACCTCTCTGGGCAGCCTGCTCCAGGCCTCCAGCACCCTCACACCAAACAACTTTCTCCTCCTGCTCAGATGGAACCTCCTGGGGTCCAGTGTGTGTCCCTTGCCCCTTGGCCTGTCCCTGGGCACCACTGAGCAGAGTCTGGCCCCAGCCCTTGCCCCCCACAGCTCCTTTAGCTCTTGCTGAGCATTGCTCAGCTCCCCTCTGGGGTTGCTCTCCTCCAGGCTCTCAGCCCCAGGGCTCTCAGCCTTTGCTCCTCACAGAGCTGCTCCAGACCCCTCAGCATCTTCCTATCTCCCACTGAACTCTCTCCAGCAGTTCCCTGTTTCTCCTGAACTGGGGAGCCCAGAACTGGACCCAGGACTCCAGAGGTGGCCTCACCAGTGAGGAAGGAGAACCTCTCTGGACCTGCTGACCCACCCTGGCTAATGACTGCTGAGCTCCACTGCTGATGAGCAGCACTCACCCTGCAAACCTCCTCGGGCAAGGAGAAAAAACAGACCCCAAAGGGAAGAGGAAAGCTGAGTCAAAGCCACAGCCAGGAGTGTTCCTTGTGACCCAAAATGCCTCAGTCCTGCAGGGTGCTGAGCTGCCAAGAGGCAGCACAGGATGCCCCAGCCCGCACAGGATGGGGCCGTGGGGCTGGCTGGGGGAGCCAAGACGCTCTCCAGACGATGATTCAGCCCACAGGAAGGATCATCTCAGAAGAATTGTTCGACACAATGAGAAAAACTTTCCCAAACAAAGTGTTCCCAGCAGCACCTGCCTGCTGCCTCTCTCCCTGCCCCCATCCCTGCCTCCCTCCCTGCCCCCATCCCTGCCCCCCTCCCTGGCCAGGGCCGGGGCAAGCCCTCGGCTCCAGCTTTTGTTTGCAAGTAACTTGGAGCCCATGGTGGCTGCAGCAAAGGTTCCTCTTTGTGCCTCCTCCTTTCCCAAGCTGTGCAGCAGGCTCACAGCTGCCATCCCGAGCCTGGCAGCAAGCTGGTGGCAAGATAGAGGCTACCAAACACAGCCTGATGCCAAACTCACCACCCAGGGGTAGTCCCAGTGCTGACACTGCAGGGCTGCAAACGTCAGTAGGTATCAGAAAGTAATCACAGAATGGGTTGGGCTGGAAGTGACCTCAAAGACCATCCAGCTCCAACTCCCTGCCATAGTCAGGGACACCTCCCATCAGCCCAGGGTGCTCAAGGCCTCATCCAGCCTGGCCTTGAACACCTCCAGGGAGGAGGCAGCCACAACCTCCCTGGGCAACCTGTGCCAGTCTCTCCCCATCCTCACTGGAAAGAATTTCTCCCTAACGTCTCAGCTGAATCCAGCTCCTTCCAGTCTGAAGCAGTCACCCTTCGTCCTATCCCTCCAGGCCTTTGTCCAAAGTCCCTCCCCAGCTCTCCTGGAGCCCCTTCAGGTACTGGAAGGCTGCTCTAAGGTCTCCCTGAATCCTTCTCCTCTCCAGGCTGAACATCCACCCAAGCCAGGCTTCCCGAGGCACCCCTAAAGCAAACCCAGACCCCAGCAGGACACAAGGTGCAGAGTTTTGGGGTAACTGTCTGTCCAGCCAAGGACTTTGCCCTCCCAGGCACCCAATTCTTAAAGAATGTGGCCAACTCAAGCCAGCATGGAGAGATATTTACCTGAAGAACATCTTAAGGACAGATGTGACCTACTTAGAGCTCTGCCAAATATGTCTCTAATTGACTGTGCCATCGATTACTCCAACAGCCTCACCTGGGCTGTATTCCATCTACTTGCTCCTAGGAAGCACCATTTCCAGGACCCACAACTCCACCCTTCTGCAGCCCCAGCTTTCTGCTCAGCCCTTGAAGCACTGCAAGGCCACCAGAAGGTCTCCCTGGAGCCTTCTCCTCTGCAGGCTGCCCAAGCCCAACTCTCTCAGCCTGGCTCCCAGCAGAGGGCTTCCAGCCCTGCCAGCATTGCTGTGGCCTCCTCTGGCCCTGCTGCACCAGGTCCCTGTCTGTGCTGTGCTGAGGGCTCCAGAGCTGCCCCAGCACTGCAGGGGGGGTCTGAGCAGAGCACAGCAGAGGGGCAGAATCCCCTCCCTGCCCCTGCTGCCCACCCTGCTGGGGATCAGCCCAGGACAGGGCTGGGGCTGGGCTGGCAGTGCTCAGTGCTGGCTCAGCTCCAGCTTTGCACCCCCAGCATCCCCAAGTCCTTCTCCTCAGGGCTGCTCTCCAGCCCTTCATCCTCAGCCTGGATTGATATCAAGGATTGCCCCAACCCAGTTGCAGGACCTTGCACTTGGCCTTGTTGAACCTCCTGAGGCTCACTCAGGTGCATTTCCAAGCTGTATCATCAGCTTTGTTTTGAGGTCTGCAAAGGTTTATGGTGTAGATGGTGCAGAGCCCACCAGGCAAGGTCTTGTCAGACTCTTGGCCTCATTAGAAGTCAGTGATGGTTATATTGTGGTTTCAGGCTGTCAGCCAGGCTCCTAGACCATGCTTCTAATCACACCTTGGTCAGAGGACACCAAAAATATGCTCCAGCCCCTTGCACCTGGGTTCCTTCTGTCCTTCTCCTCAGGGCTGCTCTCCAGCCCTTCATCCCCAGCCTGGATTGCTAGCAGGGATTCCCACTGGCAAGGAGCTCCAAGCATGAGCAAGACATCAAGAAACTTCTCCAGCCCCTTGTACCTGGGTTCCCTCTGTCCATAAAAGCAGATCCCAGCAGGACATCAGCCCAAAGACTGGCACAGGGACCAGGCTGCAGGGGCTGGCCAGGGTTTTTTTAAGCATCTCCCCCTGGTTCAGTGTGGGGCAGCTCAAGGGAGGAGAGAACAGAGGGGACAGGAACAGGGAGTGGTACAGCTCCTGCCCCCTGCAGCATGGCTTCATCCCACATTCAGCAGTCATGGAGGTGCCATGTGAAGCATCCAGCCTGGATATGCCAGCCTCAGCAGATACCTACTCCTGGGCTCCTCCTGCACTGCAGCTTGCTTGGACAACGAGAACACTGCTGACCAAGTGGAGGAGGAGCTCATCCTTACCATCCCTTCACAGCAGGATGTGCTCAGGGAGCCCTCCCTCCATAAGCCCCACAGGGGTCCAGTGCTGCTGACCTTCACCTCAGCTCTCCCTGGGCAAACCTCCCAATGCCAGGGCTGAGGTGCCAGCAGATGGCACTCACCCTGCCACACAAGCTCCTCTCTTTTCTGGGACCAAACAACACTTCTTTCCTGCCTGCACATTGCAAACCATTTCCTGGGTGCAACTTCAGCATCGCTCAGTGCAGGAGCTGGTCCTGCTGGCTCTGATCTCTCATGCTGAGCAACAAAACAAGCCCTGGGAAGAACTCACTGCACATTTCCTAGGGAGCCTCACAAAGGTCTCGTGGAGGCAGCTTTGATTCTTCTGCCTGTTACAAGCACTAAGGAGCAAGAGCTCACTCACTGACATCCTTCACCCTTCCCTGGGCTTGCACAGAGCCATCCCTGGGCTTGTGGTGCTGCTGGGAAGGGTGGGGGCCAGGATGGCCAAACCCACACAAGTGTCCACACCACACCTGAGCCCTCTGAGTGCTCCTCACCTCAGCACTGTGTGCAGGCCAGAGGGACAAGCTGGGGACAAGGGACCTCTGGGATTCTTCCCCACAAGGGTGGTGAGGCACTGGAGCAGGTTGCCCAGCGAGATTGTGAAGGTCCCAAGCCTGGCAGTGTTCAAGGCCAGGCTGGATGGGGCCTGGAGCAACTTGGCTGGTGGGAGGTGTCCCTGCCCATGGCAGGGGGTTGGAACTAGATGATCTTCAAGGTTCCTTCCAACCCAAACCATTCTGTGATCTTGTCTGTGTCTCCTCCACAGGATCTTCTGCTTCCTGGTGCTGCTGTCTGGACAAGCAGCAACACTTCTCCTCCCCAGGACCAACATTTCCTCTGATAATTTGCTTAACCTTTGCTTTCTCTGAACTGCAAGAGGCTCAGAGGGCTTCTTTCCTCCGTGAGCAACGAGCTGCTCAGTGCCCAACTCATCCATGCAGAAGCTTTGGTTGTCCGAAAGGGCTTAAAACCTGGAGCTCCACAGTGTGTTGGGATGGTGAGAGCTGAGCCACACAGGGTGAGAAGCTGCTGCTCTGCAGCTGCATTCACAAACAAACCTTTGGAAGAAAACCACATCTGTGTAAAAATGGAGGGGAGAAGCCACTTCTAGCCTCAGTGCAACAAGGAAAAGCTGAAGGACCAAAGCCATCACTGCCTTCAGCACACAAAGCTCTGCCAGCAGCTCAAATCTCTGCTCTTGGGAGGACTCTGGGCCATGACATCCACAGATCAAGCTCCCTCCAGCTCCTTGCTGCACTGGGTTCATGAGGAGGCTCAAGGCACTGCAGCACTCCCTGCTCTGGAAGGGAAGGGCCCTTCTCAACCTGCAAGTTCTGGGGCTCACTGGACTTTCCAGAGCCTGCTGAGCATGTAAGAGAGCAGGAAACCAAACCAAAATCAGTTCCCCATTTGGAGCACAATGTGCCCCAGAAGCCCCCAAGATGGGGCAGGCCAGCATGGACAGGAAGAGGAAGATCTCAGGCTCAGCTGTTTGCAAAACCACAGCTCCACACCTCTGCCTTCCAGGGGATGTGAGAGCTTTGCTTGCTTCTGACGCTGTAGCAGAGGTCCTGACCTGCTGGTCAGAGGCTAGAGGGGACAACCACCTGGGGACAGCTGCTCCACTGGAGCCCCTCAACCCCAGACAGAACCAAAGGGACAACAAACCAGCTATAAACCACCCAGGTGCCCAGGATCCATCACACTCCAGAGTCAGGCTGCCCAGCTCCACCCCACGCTGCTCTGAGCAGCACAAGGAGCTCACATCTACCTCTGGTGACCTCTGGCACGGAGGTTTAGCTCTCTCATGGGAAGCTACTTCTGAGCTTGCAGAGTTTTGCCCATCCTGCCCCATTCCCCCTTATCTCAGCAGCATTCCAAAGCCTCAGCTGCTCCCTTGCATCCCAGGGGGAACCCTGTCCACGATGAAGCACTTCAGCAAGTCCACGTTGATTTAAAACTAGGAGGGGTCTGGTGCTGCCAGCAGAGCAGGGGCCCCTGGCCCTCCCTCATTTCAAAGCAGGCACCGTTTGCAGGGCTTCAGATCAACTATCTGGCTCCTCTGGAGTGAAACCCAGACACACAGCAGCCACCCCACTTAAAGCAAGACAGAGAGCTGGCCAAGGCTTCAGCTCCTTTCTAAGCCTGCTTGAAATGCAAACCACCTCACAAACCCCTAGCAGGGCAAGGAAGCCTGCACCCAGGTCACATCACCCACCCAGCTACAGCACTGAACCACCTCAGCTACTGCTTACAGCACGGGCACCACAGGTCACCACAGATCACCACGGGTCCCCAGGGGTCACCACAGGTCACCACCTCCCTCAGGAACCTCTCACTATGATCTGGAGCTGGCCTGCAGCTACATAACCAGCTCCTCTCCTCATGCCCAGCTCCACTCCTCGTGCCCAGCTCCACTCCTGGTACTCAACTCCTCTCCTCATGCCCAGCTCCACTCCTGGTACTCAACTCCCCTCCTCATGCCCAGCTCCTTTCCTCATGCCCAGCTCCACTCCTGGTACTCAACTCCTCTCCTCATGCTCCTCATGCCCAGCTCCTCTCCTCATGCCCAGCTCCTCTCCTCGTGCCCAGCTCCACTCCTGGTACCCAGCTTCCCTCACCCAGCTCCTCTCCTTGTCCCCAGCTCCTCTCCTCTCGCCAGCTCCTCTCCTCTCACCCAGCTCTTCTCCTGGTACCCAGCTCCTCTCCTTGTTCCCATCCCCTCTCCTTGTTCCCATCCCCTCTCCTTGTTCCCATCTCCTCTCCTTGTGCCCATCTCCTCTCCTTGTTCCCATCTCCTCTCCTTGTGCCCAGCTCCTCTCCTTGTGCCCAGCTCCTCTCCTTGTTCCCATCTCCTCTCCTTGTGCCCAGCTCCTCTCCTTGTGCCCAGCTCCTCTCCTGGTACCCAGCTCCTCTCCTTGTTCCCATCTCCTCTCCTTGTGCCCAGCTCCTCTCCTCTCACCCATCTCCTCTCCTTGTGCCCAGCTCCTCTCCTCTCACCCATCTCCTCTCCTTGTTCCCATCTCCTCTCCTTGTGCCCAGCTCCTCTCCTCTCACCCATCTCCTCTCCTTGTTCCCAGCTCTTCTCCTTGTTCCCAGCTCCTCTCCTTGTGCCCAGCTCCTCTCCTCTCACCCATTTCCTCTCCTTGTTCCCATCTCCTCTCCTTGTGCCCAGCTCCTCTCCTCTCACCCATCTCCTCTCCTCGTTCCCAGCTCCTCTCCTTGTTCCCAGCTCCTCTCCTTGTGCCCAGCTCCTCTCCTCTCACCCATTTCCTCTCCTTGTTCCCAGCTCCTCTCCTTGTGCCCATCTCCTCTCCTTGTTCCCAGCTCCTCTCCTTGTGCCCAGCTCCTCTCCTTGTTCCCATCTCCTCTCCTTGTGCCCAGCTCCTCTCCTTGTTCCCATCTCCTCTCCTTGTTCCCAGCTCCTCTCCTTGTTCCCATCTCCTCTCCTTGTGCCCAGCTCCTCTCCCGGCCGTGGCTGCCTTTCACAGCCTGCACGTCCCAGGGGCAGGCAGGAAGCAGCAGCAGTGGAGCTGCTCTTGCACATCTCACTCCTCAGACAGGATCCTGTGTCCTGGGGTAGCACTCAGCACCCTCTGCTCCTGCCCACAAGCACAACACAGACACTCAGGAGCGTGGGGAGGAGGAGAGGAGGGTTCCTGAAGCCCTCCAGCCTGGCACTGCAGCGCTCCTGCCTCCCAGTCCCTCAGGAGCACAACTCCCAACTCATCTGCTAAAAACTCCTCGTTCACTCCCACGCTCCTGCCCTCTGTCACAACGTTCCAGCCTCACCAGACGTCTGGCAGCGAGACCTACCCCAAAGCAGCTTGTTCTGGGATGCCATGTCCGCAGAGGAGCCCCCGCAGCCCTGTGCCGAGCGGTCCGAGCCCGCTGTGCTCCTCCCACGCCGCCCGGAGCTCCGGGGAGGAGCACAGCTCCCGGTTCCTCCGTCCCTGCCCACCCCTGCCTGCCTTTGTCTGGGGGACTCGAAAGGAGGTCACTCTGAGGACAGGAGAAGGCAGTTCCAAGGAAGCTAAGGAGGTTTCTGGAGTGCACTGAGCTTACCAGGGGGGTTGATGAGGAGAGCAGAGAGCAGGGCAGCAGCATCTCCTCCGGAGCAGGTTGGCTCCCAGGGACACAAAGATGCTGAGGGTAGTGGAACATCTCTGGTGGGGACAGGCTGAGAGAATTGGGGCTTTTTAGGCTAGGAAAGTGCAGCCTGAAGGGGGATCTTATCAATACTGAGCAATACTCCACGGCTGGGTGTCAGGAGGGTGGCACCAGGCTTTGTTCAGTGGTGCCCAGTGCCAGGACAAGGGGCAATAGGCACAAAGTTGCCCATCAGAAGTTGCATCTGAACATGAGGAGGAACTTCTGTGATTGAAGGGTGGTGGAGCCCTAGAGCAGGCTGCCCAGAGAGGTGGAGTCTCCATCTCTGGAGACATTCAAAACCTACCTGGATGTGTTCCTGTGTGACCTTCTCCAGGTGCCCCTGCCCTGGCAGAGGGGTTGGACTGGATGCTCTCCAGAGGTCCCTTCCAAACCAACCATCCTGTGATTGTGTGAGCCCTGGGCCAGCAGCTGGGCAATGGGAGCATGGACAAAATCTCCCCAGTGTGCCTTGGTCGTGCCCTGACCTCCAGATGTCCTCTCCTCAACACAAACCCTTCTAAAGGGCAGGGTGGGGGCTGAGCTGCAGCCCTGCTGCTTCCAAGGCTCCCAGGTCTGCAGCAGTGGCTCTGGAGCAGCTGTTTGCCCTCTGACAAAAGCCATCTCCACCCAGTCCTGCCCTGCTCCGTTGTGGGACACAGGACATTTCTCTGGCACAGCCTGGGCACTGCTCATTGTCTCCCTCTCCTTTATCTGCAGATCTCAAAGCACTTTATAAAAGTGAAACCTCAAAGCTTCTCTAGGGAACAAAACTGCTCCTTGCCATTGTAGGAGAGGGAGACGTGCCCAAAACCAGGGCAGAGCTGGCAATGCAGCAGCATAGCTGAGGCAGCCTCTCATGGCACAGAGTGGCACAGAGCATAGCAGTGATAGTGACAGGACAAGAGGGGATGGACTGAAGCTTGAGGAGGGCAGGTTGAGAATGGAGATGAGGAAGAAATTGTTAAGAGTGAGGGTGGGCAGAGATTGGCACAGGTTGCCCAGGGAGGCTGTGGATGTCCCCTCCCTGGAGGTGTTCAAGGCCAGGCTGGATGAGGCCTTGAGCAAGCTGGGCTGGTGGGAGGTGTCCCTGCCCATGGCAGGGGTTGGGACTGGATGAGCTTTGAGGTCCCTTCCAACCCAATCCATTCCATGAATCTATAAATCCCATGCCCAGCTACCAACCCATCCAGCTCCTCCAACAAGCACTTGTGCTCACCAGGTCCTTGCACACTGAAGCACAAAAAAAAGTCTTTACAACTGCTGATCCAAACCACAACCTCCCTCTAATCTTGCAGTTTTCTACTTTGGGGAAAAGAAAAAATAAAAAAGCTCCAGGGCTCCAGTTTCAGCTTTTTAGAAAATTATTTAAAGAAAACAGAAGAAAAACCCCACACTGCTTTCAAAAATACAAAGTGAGCTTGGGGAGAAGTGATATCCTCTGCTTCTGAGCTGAACCAAGAGGGCTGGAAGAGGCAGTGGGCTGTAGGACTTGCTCATGCTTGGAGCTGCTTGCCAGTGGCAATCCCTGCTAGCAATCCAGGCTGAGGATGAAGGGAGGAAGAGCAGCCCTGGGGAGAGGGACTTAGGGGTGCTGGGGGTGCAAAGCTGGAGCTGAGCCAGCACTGAGCACTGCCAGCCCAGCCCCAGCCCTGTCCTGGGCTGATCCCCAGCAGGGTGGGCAGCAGGGGCAAGGAGGGGATTCTGCCCCTCTGCTGTGCTCTGCTCAGACCCCCCCTGCAGTGCTGGGGCAGCTCTGGAGCCCTCAGCACAGACAGGGACCTGGTGGAGCAGGGCCAGAGGAGGCCACAGCAATGCTGGCAGGGCTGGAAGCCCTCTGCTGGGAGCCAGGCTGAGAGAGTTGGGCTTGGGCAGCCTGCAGAGGAGAAGGCTCCAGGGAGACCTTCTGGTGGCCTTGCAGTGCTTCAAGGGCTGAGCAGAAAGCTGGGGACAGACTTTGGAGCAGGACCTGTTGGGACAGGACAAGGGAGGATGGTTTGGAACTGCAAGAGGGAGATTGAGAGTGGGAGAAGGGAGAAATGTTTGACCCTGAGGGTGCTGAGAGCCTGACCCAGGCTGCCCAGAGAGGTGGGAGCTGCCCCATGGCTGGCACCACTGCAGGTCAGGCTGTGTGGGGCTGTGAGCAACCTGCTCTGGTTGGGGATGTCCCTGCTGGCTGCAGGGGGTTGGACTGGATGAGCTTTGAAGGTCCTTTCTAACCCAAACCAGTCTGGCATTCCATATCCTATGTGGCCCATGTCCTGCTCTCAGAGCTCCCAAGCTGCTGAGCTTTCCTGCTGCTGGCACAAGTTGGAATTCTTCACTGCCGTCCAGGCTCAGCTTTTGCCACTGCTCCCAGCAATCACACAGAGCTTTACTGGGGAGATCACAGCCTGTAGACTCCAGCTAGGGGAGGAAAGAATCAAGTGCTGGGCTGGGAAGGAGCCAGCAGAAGAGTGTCCCAGCCAGGGAAACAGCAGCTTGAAAACCTCAGAGGAACAAGAAGGAGCAGCAGCAGGAGGCACCCAGCAGCTGGCACAGGAATCCTCTTGCATGCAGGAGCTCCTGAAATCAACCTGCTGAGAAGGCTTTGGGACCAGCTCCTACATGAACCAAGCTAAGTACCTGCTCCAAAGAACCTCCAAATCTGACTGCAAGAAGCCTCCTTGAGAGGACTCCAGAAACTTGCTGTGAGCTCCTGGCTCTGGGCATCAGTACCCTGATGGGGCCTCAATTCCCAGGCCCTTCCCGGAGCATCATCTCTCCCCAGAGCTTGGGATCTCATCTCCAGTTCCTGACCCACACCCAGTGCTCTGCACCACAAGAAACCTGGAAAGCAGAACCAGCTCTGAAGAGCATGGAAAAAACCCACAGGCCAGAACTCAGTTCTCATTTTCCACTCCAAACTGGTCACCTCTGAGCAGCGTTTACAGGCCGGCGTCGATCCATTTGGATCAACTTCATGCTTCCCCGTGGAGCTTTCCTGGAAAGCCAGCACAGGGAGAGCAATACCTCCCTGCTGCCAGCCCTGAGAAGGGAGAGGCCAGGAGACAGGCCAGGAGACAGGCCAGGCCAGGCCATCACCAGCCCCTTCCACTGCTTCCCTGCAGCCCTGCTCAGGAAGCGTCCAGAGCCGGAGGGGCTCTGAGGCAGCTTT
The DNA here is from genome assembly GCF_027791375.1 of Indicator indicator. Lineage (NCBI taxonomy): Eukaryota > Metazoa > Chordata > Aves > Piciformes > Indicatoridae > Indicator > Indicator indicator. The sequence goes on along the minus strand of NC_072045.1, from coordinate 415,684 downwards.
TACCCCCAGGGAGAGGACAAGCAGGGCTCTGGGAGGCATCTGGGCTAGAAACAGCAGCTCAAAAATAAATGAGCACTAAGTTTTGAGTTCTGAGCTAAAAGAAACCGAGAGGAGCTCTGCAGGATTGCTGCTGACCACAAGGCAGCAAAGGCTTCTTCCTCCTCAGCTGCTGCTCTGAGCCACACTCTCCTCAGGGGCTCCTCACTACATCCCTGCCCACAAGCAGCTAACGAAGGAAATGGGCACCAGTGAGGCTCCAGCTCAGAGCACCTCACTCAGCCTGATGAATTTGTCTAAACCAAAGCCAAAGTGAGAGTCTGATGCCCCAGTTTCAAGCAAGAAGCTCCAAAGTGGACCTGGGCTGCTTGGGTAAGGAGGAGTTGGGGATGGCTGCCATTGGGGTGCTGCTTTCTGGGTCTTGCTCCCCAAGGAAGCTCAACCTGCAGGTCCCTCCCAATGGTTTGCATCATCTGAGATGACCAAAGCATCCCCCTGCTCCTTCTCTGCATTTTGCACCCCTTAGAAACCCACTGGAAGAGGAAGAGCTCACTGAGAACAGTGATGGCTGCTGGGCCTTGCAGCATCAAGAGCGATTTAACTGCAGGCAGGAGGATAAAGAGGAGGAGGACAAGCAGCAGGAGAGCTCCAGGATGCAGGTGAACACTGTCCAGATGGGATGATGGTCACTGGCTAAGTGGCTGCTTGTGCCAGGACAGGAGCTCACAACCTCCTTCTACTGTGCCCACCAGTGCCACCTCCCAGGGCTGGATGTGCCATTCCCAGCAGTGTGGAAATGGCTTCTGTGTGCAAGCAGCCCAAAGCAGCCCAAGATGCAGCCCCAGGCTCAGCTGAGACCTTTGGATTGCCCCCAGCCAGCAGCTTCAGTGACAAAAAGGCTGATCTGGAGCACAAAGGTGCAGCCCTCTGCCCTGGTCCTCAGCACCCCTGAAACTGGCTCCAGGTGGTGAGAGCTGCTCATGCCAGGTAAGGTGCCCCAGAGCCCTCCTGGGGCACTGTTAGAGCAGGTCCAGAGGAGATCACAAGCATCATCCAAGGGCTGGAGCAGCTCTGCTGTGAGGCCAGGCTGAGGGAGCTGGGGGTGTGCAGCCTGAGAGGAGAAGGCTCCAGGGGCACCTCAGAGCTGCCTGCCAGGACCTGAAGGGATCCTGCAGGAAGGCTGCAGAGAGACTTCTCCTGAGGGTGTCTGAGCCAAGCTAAGGGGGAATGGTTTGGAGCTGAGGCAGAGCAGGGTTAGAGTGGAGCTGAGGAAGAAGTTCTTTGGTGTGAGGGTGGTGAGACTCTGGCACAGGCTGCCCAGGGAGGCTGTGGCTGCCTCCTGCCTGGAGGTGTGCAAGGCCAGGCTGGATGAGACCTTGAGCAACCTGGGGTGGTGGGAGGTGTCTGTGGCCATGGCAGGGGGGGTGGAGATGATGATCTCTGAGGTCCCTTCCAGTCTGAGCCATTCTGTGATTCTTCCTGGGAGGGTTTTCAGAGCTAGAGCAGCACCGGCAGTGGGATTGTCAGCAGCACAAATGCACAATCAGGAGGGGAAGATGTGAGGGGAAAGCATCCAACTGGTGAATATAATACTTGGAAGGAAAAACAGATTTTTACCAAAAAAAAAAAAAAAAAAAGAAAAGAAAAAAAAATAATAAAAAAAATAATGAGGGGGTGGTAAAAAACAAAACAAAACAAAACAAAAAAAACCCAACAAAACCCCTCCAATCTCAGGAAGTCATCTAAGTCATTCCTGCTCTTTGCTGAAACAATGGCCTGAGTTATAAATAATCCTGCTGGCTGCACAGCACAAACAGCAGGCAGGAGCAGGGCAACTGTGGGGCTGAGGGGCAGTGACTCACTGCCTGCCCACAGCATGGCCAAAGAAGGGCAAACACTGCTGCTGCAGGGGCTCTGCCCGGGCACAGGGGCTCTGCCTGGGCACAGGGGCTCTGCCTGGGCACAGGGACTCTGCCAGGGCACAGGGGCTCTGCCAGGGCACAGGGGCTCTGCCTGGGCACAGGGACTCTGCCAGGGCACAGGGACTCTGCCTGGGCACAGGGGCTCTGCCAGGGCACAGGGGCTCTGCCCGGGCACAGGGGCTCTGCTGGCCAGGGCCTCCCTGATGGGTGCTGGGAGGGGGAGAAGCAGCCTGGGGCTTGGGGAAGCCACCTGCAGAGCCCCCAGCCCTAGGGTACTTTTGGACACCAAACCTGCAGAGCCCCCAGCCCTGGGGTGCTTTTGGCTGTCTGCAGACAAAGCAAAGCCCCAGCCCGAGGCTGTGGGAGTGATGGTGAGAACATGCTGGGGTTGGGGATGAGAATGGGAAGCCACTGAGTGCACCACATCCTCCTCTGGGCAGAAGGGAAGTGGCCATTTTGAGGCAATTGGGCTGAGCTCTTCTCCAGATTGCTCCTCTGGAGCTTGCCAGGGAGCACAGGGATGAGCAAAGCCACACACCTGAGACGCTGGAGAAACCACCCCAGGGGAGGGATGGACTTGGAACTGCTGCAGTGGGTCCAGGAGGCCCCCAAGATGATCAGAGGGCTGGAGAACCTCCACTATGGAGCCAGGCTGGGAGAGTTGGGGCTGTTCAGCCTGGAGAGGAGAAGGCTGCAGGGAGACCTCAGAGCAACCTTCCAGTACCTGAAGGGGCTCCAGGAGAGCTGGGGAGGGACTTTGGACAAGGGCTGGGAATGCCAGGAGGAGGACAATGGCTTTGAGCTGGGAGAGGGGAGAATGAGAGTGGAGATGAGGAAGAAATTGTTGAGAGTGAGGGTGGGGAGAGACTGGCACAGGTTGCCCAGGGAGGCTGTGGCTGCCTCCTGCCTGGAGGTGTTCAAGGCCAGGCTGGATGAGGCCTTGAGCAAGCTGGGCTGGGGGAGGTGACCCTGCCCATGGCAGGGGGTTGGAACTGGATGGTCTTGAAGGTCCCTTCCAAGCCAACCCATTCTGTGAATCTGTGTGTGTGAGGGTCCCTGCGCCAGAGGCAACACTGGGGGATGGGGATGGCCCCTTTGGCCTGGCAGCTCTCATGAAGAAGACATCATCCATCTTTTTTGGGCCCCTAGGACAACCTCATGGTTGCTACAGGTCCAGGCTGACCACAGCAGGGAGCACAAAGTGCAGCAGCCCTCAGAGTTGGACCAGGGTGCTGCACATGGTAGCCAAGAAGCCCTCATGCCAGCAGTAACTGAGGAAGGGAAAGATCTTCCCAACTGGAGCCTTGGATAATTTGGAAGTGACATAAATTCTCCTCTGTCTGAAAAAAAAACAACCCAACAGAGTTTCCTGCCCTGTTATTCCATTCCCCAGGTCTGGAAATGCAATCAGATTGGTTCAGCTGCATCAACACAACAAAACCCCCAACACCAAACTGTCCTCAGGACTGAAACTGATCTCCAACAGGCCAAGAGAAAGGAGAACAAAAGTCAGGAACCTGTGGCAACCCCCTGCATGCACTGCGGCCAACCCAGCACCCAAGTGATCCTCCAAAGAGAGAGGCCCAGAGGCAGAGGACGTGAAACAATCAGGATGTGAAGTGATTTTGCAGGGCTTTTGTTGCCAGGTAGGTGAGGCAAGAGGTCACCAAGAGCCACGTGAGCAGGCTCAGCTCAGCAGCCTAACGCTGAGCTTGTCACACAGCTTCACCCTGGTTAAACCTCCCTCAGAGCAGGAGACAAATCCAGCCCCCAGCCAAGGGGAATGTCCTGGCAGCTCTGAGACAGGGTGGGAATGGCTCCAGCCCCAGCTCCTGGACCTGCTCTTCTCCCAGCAGCACTGAGACCACAGAATGGCTTTGGTTGGAGAAGCTCTTTCAGCTCACCCAGTCCAACCATCCTCTAACTCTGCCAAGGCTGGGGCTAAGCCATGGCCCTCAGCACCACATCTCTGCCCCTCTGAAATCCCTCCAGGGAGGGGGATTCCACCACCTCCCTGGGCAGCCTGAGCCAGGCCTTGAGAACCCTTTCAGTCAAGAAGTTTCTTCTAATGTCCAACCCAACCCTCCCCTGGTGGCTGTTGCCTCTCATCCTATCACTTGTTCCTTGGGAAAAGAGACCAACTCCCACCTGGCTCCAAGCTCCTTTAGGGAGTTGTAGAGAGCCAGAAGGTCTCCCCTGAGCCTCCTTTTCTCCAGGCTGAACAACCCCAGGTTCCTCAGATGCCATCACTCCTGACTTCCAGTGGCTGTGAAATGCTGGTAGAGAAGCCACAGCCACGGAGAAACCACATCCCAGTCAGGGGAGGGCTTTTGAGCTGCCACCACTCCAATGAGCTCACAATGAAAAGCCAAAGTGCTTCAGCCCCCAGCTGGGGCCAGTGGAGCTTCAGCAAAGCTCTACATGCCTGCAGACAATTTGTGGCATGGAGAAAACAATGCAAGAGCCTCCCCATGCTCCTGCCATGGAGGCACAGCCAGCTCTGAGCCTGTGTGCCTGGGCCATGGAGATGCCTTTGGAAAGAGAAGTTGCCTGCTGATGCCAAAGTGCTTTTGAAGTTAGAGAATCAGAGAACTGTTTGGGTTGGAAAAGGCCTCCAGGATCCTCCAGTCCAACACCAACCCAACCCCCAACCAAACCATGGCCCCGGGTGCCATGGCCACAGGGTTCTGGAACACCTCCAGCAATGGGGACTCCACCACCTCCCTGGGCAGCCTGTGCCAAGCCCTGACCACTCCTCCAGCAAAGAAACTTTCCCTAATCTCCAACCTAACCCTCCCCTGGCACAATTTCAGGCCATTTCCTCTTGTCCTATCATCTGATCCTAGGGCAAGGTAGTCAGCCCCCACCTCCCTGCAGCCTCCTCTCAGGGAGCTGCAGAGAGCACTGAGGTCTCCCTCAGCCTCCTCTTCTCCAGACCTACAAGGACAGAGCAGACACTGCTGGAACCCAGGGCATGGGGAGGCTCAGCAGCAGGCTCAGCCTTTGGGTCATGAGCAGAGGTACCATGGAGAAGGTGCTGCTGAGGAGTTAATTTAATCTCTCTCTTCTGGGGCAGAACCTCTGCTCTTCAGAGCACAGAGGGACAAGGACCCAGACAAACAAAGTTGACTTCATGTAGAAGGCACAGGTTGCCCAGGGAGGCTGTGGCTGTCCCCTCCCTGGAGGTGCTCAAGGCCAGGCTGGATGAGACCTTGAGCAAGCTGGGCTGGTGGCAGGTGTCCCTGCCCATGGCAGAGGGGTTGGAGCTGGATGAGCTTTGAGGTCCCTTCCAAGCCAAACCATTCTCTGAATCTATGAATTAAGGAACCTTGCTTTAGATTTTTAGTTTTAAAAGGGGAAAACCAAACAACCAGGAAGCCAAGCACAGGCTTGGGAGGCATCTCCACCTTCCCAGGCCTCTGGGGCCATTCATCACTGGGATGAAATCCAGCTTCACACTGAAATGCAGCTGGACTTTCAAATGCAAATCCAAGGAGAGGAGCAGCATATGGTGGAGGTCAGGAGGAATTTTTCCTAATTAAATGGCTGCTGCTTTGTGTGCCAATGGAAACAGGGCACTGCCCAGCCTCTGGGAGGAGACCACCTCACTTTCAAAGCACAAGGGGCACAGCACCTCCCCACTCCCCACAGAGTGGACACACACTCACCAACACAAGGGCCACCAAGATGATCAGAGGGTTGGAGCACCTCTGCTACAGGGACAGGACGAGGGAGCTGGGAGTGTGCAGCTTGCAGAAGAGAAGGCTCCAGGGAGACCTCAGAGCAGCCTTCCAGTACCTGAAGGAGCTACAGGAGAGCTGGGGAGGGACTTTGGACAAGGGCTGGGAGTGCCAGGATGAGGGACAATGGCTTTGAGCTGGGAGAGGGGAGATTGAGAGTGGAGATGAGGAAGAAATTGTTGAGAGTGAGGGTGGGGAGAGACTGGCACAGGTTGCCCAGGGAGGCTGTGGCTGTCCCCTCCCTGGAGGTGTTCAGGGCCTTGTGATAAGGGCTGGAAGTGCCAGGACAAGGGACAATAGTTTGAAATTAGAGCAGATTTAGATTGGATGTGAGGAACAAGTTCTGCACCATGAGGGTGGTCGAACGCTGGAACAGGTTGCCCAGGAGGTGTTTGAGGCCCCATCCCTGGAGATCACAGCATCACAGGATGTTAGGGGTTGGAAGGGACCTCCAGAGACCATCCAGTCCAACCCCCTGCCAGAGCAGGACCACAGAATCCAGCACAGGTCACACAGGAACACATCCAGATGGGGCTGGAAAGGCTCCAGAGAAGGAGACTCCACAACCTCTCTGGGCAGCCTGCTCCAGGGCTCTGTGACTCTCACAGTGAAGAAGTTCCTCCTCATGATGAAGTGGAACCTCCTGTGCTGGAGTTCCCATCCATTGCCCCTTGTCCTATCACAGTGCAACTGAGCAGAGCCTGTATGTGAGGTGAGGCTGGACAGGGCTCTGGGCAACCTGCTCTAGTGGAGGATGTCCCTGCTGACTGCAAGGGGGTTGGACTGGATGGCCTTGGGAGGTCCCTTCCAACCCAAACCATTCCATGATTCTATCAATGGGTTTTGCCATTGTCTCAACCAAGCCACCAGTCCACCCCTCCAGGTGTGCAGGATGAGGCAGAAAGGTAAGAGAGGTGACCAGCAACAGCAGTGTCCTCTAAGGCTTGCCCTGCAGGAGTTTGGCTGGGTCTGCTTCCAGGTCAGGGCCACAAGGGCTTGTCCCCTGGGGGGCAGGGCACACCTGGATACCACCACATCTGTCACCAAAGAGCACCATGATGGAGACTCAGGATGGGAAGACATTTATGAATGCTGACCAATGTGTAGAGGGTGGGGGGCAAGAGGCTGGGGCCAGACTCTGCTCAGTGGTGCCCAGGAACAGCCCAAGGGGCAATGGGCACAAACTGGACCCCAGGAGGTTGCATCTGAATATGAGGAGAAACTTCTGTACTGTGAGGGTGGCAGAGCCCTGGAGCAGGCTGCCCACAGAGGTGGTGGAGTCTCCTTCTCTACAGAGCTTCCAAAGCCACCTGCAGGATTGCCCAGGGCAGCTCACACAGGAACACATCCAGACAGGCCTTGGAAGTCTCCAGAGAAGGAGACTCCACCACCTCTCTGGGCAGCCTGCTCCAGGGCTCTGCCACCCTCACGGTACAGAAGTTCCTCCTCATATTCAGATGGAACTCCCTATGCTCAACTTTATGCCCATTGCCTCTTGCCCTGTCACTGGGGACCACTGAGAAGAGTCTGCCCCCAACTTCCTGCCAGCCACCCCTGAGATGTTTGTCAGCTGTGATGAGATCCCCCTCAGCCTTCTCCTCCTCCTCCCCAGCTCTCTCAGCCTGTCCCCATACCAGAGCTGTTCCAGTCAACTGTCCTTTGCCCACCTTGGTATGAAGGACACCCTGGGGTGCTGGAGGCTGCTCTTGCTCCCAGCCTCACCCCCAGCCAATCCAAGACAAAGCCTGGGCAGTTATTTTGGGTCTCTGTCTAACCACAGAGCCTCCCCTGCTAGAAAAAGCTTCTGCCACATTGCCTTCACCTCCCTCCTGCTGGTGACGCAGTCTCCAGCTAAATTTAGAGGGAGCTGCTGCCTGAGGTCCTTCTGGAAGTGGGGATGAGCTCCTTGGGGTCAGCAGGCAGATGGACAGAAGGCTTTTAGGTTTTCCTCCCTGTTGGCTTTGGAGCTGGGCTACCTGCAAAGTGAACTGGAGAATTCCTGAGGGAGGCTGATGTCCTGGAGGCCTCTTTCCCTCCTTTAGCAGGGGATGGAGGTGCTGTGGAGACATCCTCCCTCCAGAGACATCAATCACAGCAGCAAGAAGAGCACCAAAAGAGCCACCACAAACATTCTCAGAAGCTGAGTCAGGAAGTCTGCACTCCCAGGTCAGTTTCTTTTCTCTTCTGATGTTTCTTCATAGCTGTTTCCACCCAGGACAAATCCAGAATCTCTACAACCAGATGGCAAAATTGCCACCCTGTGTCCTACCCCCAGCCAAGGCTGAAGTGGCTTCAGGACAGCAAAGACATAAAGACCACAGCAGCTCCTGTCTGAAAAGGACAGACCCTGGGGAGCCACAGGCACAGAGTCATGGAATGCACAGGCTTGGAAGGGACCCTCAAAGGTGATCCTGTCCAACCCCCCTGCAGTCAGCAGGGACATCCCCAAGGAGACCAAGCTGCTCAGAGCCCCATCGAGCCTGACCTTGGATGTCTCCAGGGATGAGGCCTCCACCACCTCCCTCAGCAACCTGTTTCAGGGTCTCACCACCCTTGCATGAATCTTGGCAATGAATCCCAGCATGGAGGGGTTGGAAGGGACCTCTGGGGATCACCCAGGCCAAGCCCCATGCTCCAGCAGGGCACCCCCAGCAGCTTGCCCAGGAGGACAATGGCCAGGAGGGTTTGGAAAGTCTCCAGAGAAGGAGACTCCACAACCTCTCTGGGCAGCCTGCCCCAGGCCTCCAGCACTCTCATATCAAACAACTTTCTCCTCCTGTTGAGATAGAACCTCCTGGGTTCCAGCTTCTCCCCATTGCTCCCTGTCCTATCACAGGGCACCACCCAAAAGAGCCTGGCCCCAGCCTCTTGCCCCCCACCCCTCAGGTATTTACAGACACTGATCAAATCCCCTCTCAGCCTTCTCTTCTCCAGACTGAACTCCCAGGGCTCTCAGCCTTTCTTCACAGGACTTCTTCAGGGCTCCCTGAGGGCTGGGGGTGACACCACTCATGATGCCCCTTGGAGATGGAACCTCCTGGCTGCAGCTTCTCCCCTTTTCCCCTTGTCCTGTCACTGGGCACCACTGACAAGAGTCTGGCCCCTTCCTCTTGTCCCCCCCAGGCCCTTTGGCTCTTGCTCAGCACTGAGGAGCTCCCCACTGCCCAGCTGTTTGAATTTTGCCCAGCCCCTGGCTGTGGCAGCAGCTTCCACTTTGGCTGGGGAGGTTGGCCTGGTCCCACCTCCCCCAGAGAGCACTGCTGAGGCCCAAGTCCCCTCAGGTTCTCCTCCCCCTCTACCTGGTGAGGCCATAGCTGGAATATTGTGCCCAGCTCTGGGCTCCTCAGTTCAAGAAAGACAGAGATCTGCTGGAGAAAGTCCAACAAAGGGCTACGAGGATGATGAAGGACTGGAGCTGCCTGGTGAGGAGAGGCTGAGAGCCCTGGGGCTGCTTAGTCTGGAGAGGAGAAGACACAGAGGGGATCTGATCAATGTCTATCAATAGCTGAGGGCTGGGGGTCAAGAGGGAGGGGACAGGGACAGGCTCTGCTCAGTTGTGCCCTGGGATAGGACAAGGGGCAGTGGATATAAACCACAGCACAGGAGGTTCCACCTCAACATGAGGAGGAACTTCTTCACTGGGAGGGGCACAGAGCCCTGGAGCAGGCTGCCCAGAGAGGTTGTGGAGTCTCCTTCTCTGGAGCCTTCCCAGACCCATCTGGATGTGTTCCTGTGTGACCTGTGCTGGATCCTATGGTCCTGCTCTGGCAGAGGGTTGGACTCGATGGTCTTCAGAGTTCCCTTCCAACCCCTAACATCCTGTGAGCCTGGGTCCCAGCCCAGCTCACAGCTGCTGGCAGAAGCCAGGGATGTGCCACTGCTGCCAGGCACCCACACTCTGGTGCCAGGAGAGCTCTGTGCCCAGCTTGCCTCAGGTGATCTCCTCGGCTCAGCGCTGGCTGTGCCCGCTCCATGCTGCCTCTCACGCTGCATTTCATGCCTCATTTGGCAACAAAATTAATTAAACTTGCAGTCAGCACTGAAGCACTGCAGCACCTTCCCTCCCTCGCTGCCAGGGATAACTCAATTTGTTGAAGCTAATTTGCTAATCAAGGCTTGCAAAGTATTTGGGGACCTTATGGCACAAGGGTCTCAGCAGCCAGATGTGCTCCTGGATGGTTCCCTCCTCTCTGGGCCAGCAGGGCCACAGGCATCAACTGCCTGACAACAGCCTGCCTGCAGCCAGCCCCTGCATGAACTCAGCTCTCCTGGAATGCAAACCCTCCCCCAGCAGTGCTGCTCACCAACCTGCCTGCTGTCCCACCACCACCTCAGCTGAGGGTGCTTCACAGCCACCCAGCTGCCCCCCAGCTGCCCCCCAGCTGGGAAGCGTCACAGCACCAGGTCACTGCCCATCCTCACCTGCCAAGGGAACCAGGTTCACAGAACCAGAGAATCTGTGAATCCCAGCTCCATGATGGGGGTTGGAAGGGACCTCTGGAGATCATCCACTCCAAGCCCCCTGCTCCAGCAGGGCACCCACAGCAGCTTGCCATGGGGCACAATGCCCAGGGGGGGTTGGAAACTCCAGAGAAGGAGACTCCACAACCTCTCTGGGCAGCCTGCTCCAGGCCTCCCAGCACCCTCACACCAAACAACTTTCTCCTCTTGTTGGTGTGGAACCTCCTGGGGTCCAGTTTGTGCCCCTTGCCCCTTGGCCTGTCCCTGGGCACCATTGAGCAAAGTCTGGCCCCAGCATCTTGCCCCCCACCCTTTAGCTCTTGCTGAGCATTGCTCAGATCCCCTCTGGGGCTGCTCTCCTCCAGGCTCTCAGCCTTTGCTCCTCACAGAGCTGCTCCAGGCCCCTCAGCACTTTTCCAGCCTTCACTGGACTCTCTCCAGAAGTTCCCTGTCTCTTCTGAACTGGGGAGCCCAGAACTGGACCCAGGACTCCAGAGGTGGCCTCACCAGGGAAGAGCAGAGGGGCAGAAGAACCTCCCCTGACTTGCCAGCCACACTTCATGCACCCCAGGAACCTGTTGACTTTCTTGGCCACGAGGGCACATTGCTGGCTCATGGGCAACTTTTTGTCCCCCAGCATTCCCAGGTCCTTCTCTGTGGAGCTGCTTCCCAGCAGGTCCCCCCTCACCTGTACTGGTGCAGGAGGTTGTTCCTCCCTAGGTGCAGGACCCTACACTTGGCCTTGTTGAACACAAGAAACTGGGCTGGTGGCCTTAAGATGTGCCAGGGAAACCCCAGCAGGCAGTCCTACCACTGGCCTTGCCATACAGGGACAGGTGACCACTGCTCCTCACTGGAGCTGCTTCTGGGATCTCTCAGCTATTTGGAGATGCTGGGAGAGGGCAAAACAGCCAAAACTTACAAGGGCTGGGAATCTGAGAGGCAGATGTAGATGAGGGCTTGTAGTGCTAGGACAAGGGGCAAAGGCTTTGAGCTGGGAGAGGGGAGATTGAGAGTGGAGAGGAGGAAGAAATTGTTGAGAGAGGCTGGGGAAAGACTGGCACAGGTTGCCCAGGGAGGCTGTGGCTGCCTCCTCCCTGGAGGTGTTCAAGGCCAGGCTGGGTGAGACCTTGAGCAAGCTGGGCTGGTGGGAGGTGTCCCTGCCCATGGCAGGGGGTTGGAGCTGGATGAGCTTTGAGGTCCCTTCCAACCCAACCCATTCTGTGAATCTCTGTGGGCAACCCAGCTGAGACATCAGCCTTGGCCCCACTGCTGGGCAGCCCTCTGTGCCCTGGGGAGATCTCTGGGCAGCTGCCAGCAGGTGGGAGGGTGAAGCCTGCACTGCTGCACCTGGAGCAGGCAGAACAGGCTGAGCAGAAGTGGGGAGAGCCTCGAAGGGGAGCAAGCAACAAGACAAAGGAGAAAGCAGCAGCAGCGGCGCGTGGCTGAGCTTCACCTGCACCCAGAGCCCTGCTCCGTGCCGGACAGGCTCCGGGCTCCCGGCAGTGCCTCCTGCCTTTTGGGGCTCTTTAGGCTGGAGAAGAGCAGCCTGGGGGGCATCTGATCAGTGCTGAGCAATGCTTCAAGGGTGGGTGTCAGGAGGGTGGCACCAGGCTTTCTTCAGTGGTGCCCAGTGCCAGGGCAAAGGGCACAAACTTGCCCTCAGAAGTTGCATCTGAACATGAGGAGGAACTTCTGGAACTGAAGGGTGACAGAGCCCTGGAGCAGGCTGCCCAGAGAGGTGGTGGAGTCTCCATCTATGGAGACATTCAAACCCCACCTGGACGTGTCCTGTGTGACCCTTTCTAGGTGCCCCTGGCTAGGCAGGGGTTGGACTGGATGATCCCCAGAGGTCCCTCCCAACCCTGCCATGCTGTGGTTCTGCCCCCAGGGCAGGTTTTCAGTTGATGCAGGCAGAGCATCTCCACTCCTGCCCTTAGCAAGTCCTGCCAGGCTGCTGCCAACAGGCAGAACTGCTTAGGTTAGACAATCAGCTCCATCAGCACCATCTGGGAGGGGATATGGTGTTGGCCCAGAGGGCTTCACCTGCCTACCAAATTCAGCTGATAGACTCTTCTCATGCTCTTGGATCTGTATCTCAGTGCCCAGAGACGCTCCCAACTTCACCCTCATGACTACAGGCTGTCACATTTCATAGAATCAGAATGTGTTGGGGTGGAAGGGACCTTAAAGCTCATTCCAACCCCCAGCCACGGGCAGGGACACCTCCCACCAACCCAGGCTGCTCAAGGCCTCATCCAGCCTGGCCTTGAACAGGGCCAGGGCCTCCCCAGGGAGGGGGCAGCCACAGCCTCCCTGGGCAACCTGTGCCAGGCTCTCCCCAGCCTCACTGGAAAGAACTTCTTCCTACTCTCCACTCTCAAACTCCCCTCTCCCAGCTCCAAGCCATTGTCCCTCATCCTGGCACTCCCAGCCCTTGTCCAAAATCCCTCCCCAGCTCTCCTGAAGCCCTTCAGGTACTGGAAGGCTGCTCTGAGGTCTCCCTGGAGCTTTCTCTTCTCAGCCCCAGTTCTCCCAGTCTGTCCCCACAGCAGAGGTTCTGCAGCCCCCTGATTATCTCTGTGGCTTCCTCTGGACCCCCTTCAACAGCATTTCCAGGTCCTTCTTGTGCTGGGTGCTCCTTCTTCTAGCTGAAGTAGTGGATCACCATCATCATCCTACTCAATAAAACCATTACCCAGCTAGGTTCAGAGCCTGCTCTTGGGTTAGAGGAGCACCCAAAATGTCACCTTTAGCAGTGATTTTGGGTGCTGACCAGCGGAGAAGATGCCTTTATAGCATCCTTCAGCTGATTTAAGGATGGAGAGCATAGTGCCAGGCTTGAGGTGCGGTCCTGCAAAGCAAGAGCAGAGCCACAGGCATTAAATGGAGCCCCTCAGGACCCCCATTTCTTGCTCAAACCACAAATCATCATAACTCCAATCTGAGCTTCACTGCTCAGGGCCATCAACAGTGGGGGTGGACTGGGCAGTGAGTGGTGACACGAGGGACACGTGCTAGAGTAGGGCACCCCACAGAGCATGCAGAATGTGAAATGAGCAGCAGCCAGGGCCAGCAGCAACGCCTGCCAGAGCTGCTGGGCCCCTTCCAAAGCCATCTCTGCCCTTTGGAAAGGGCACAACAAGGCCTCAAGCTGGGATGCTGAGCCAAGGACTCACCAACTCGTGCCACTGGTGTAGTCCTGTGTGAGCAGAAGCTGAGGGGGGCTGAGGCAGAGCCAAACCCCAAGCATGCTGACCTCCAGAAACCCATCTGTGATGAGAGCCTGGCCCTTGGGATTGAGAAGGCAGCAGCAGAACAAGGCAATAACATCAGATGTGGTCAATACACAACCAGCTCCTCTTACTGAAGGAAAAGCAGGAGCCTGAGCTTGCACACAGTCAGTCTGCTGAAAACACCAAATTGGGTGGCAGTGTTGATCTGCTGGAGGGTAGAACGGCTCTGCAGTGGGACCTGGCCAGGCTGGCTCCATGGGCTGAGGTCAGCCGAATGAGCTTTAACAAGGCCAAGGGCTGGGTCCAGCACTTGGGTCACAACAACCCCAGGAAGGCTCCAGGCTGGGGCAGAGTGGCTGCAAACTGCCCAGCAGAAAAGGCCCTGGGGGTGCTGGGTGACAGCAGCTGGAGCTGAGCCAGCAGTGCCCAGGGGGGCAAGAAGGGCAGCAGCAGCCTGGCCTGGAGCAGCAATGGTGTGGGCAGCAGGAGCAGGGCAGGGATGGTGCCCCTGGATGGGCACTGGGGAGGCTGCACCTCAAATCCTCTACAAGGTCTGTGTCAAATCTGCAGTTTTCAAATAAAAGCTCTCAATGCAGCTTCAGCTCCCTGCCACTTCTGACACTCCCTGTGCTCTTTCCTCTCAAGTCCAGCCTGGAGGACTCACTGCTCCCTGGGTTGGAAGGGGGAAAAAACCACCAGAAACACACACAAAAAGAAGCCCCTAGCCCCCTTCCTGTGAAATGTGCACCCCTTCAGCCCTCGAGCCTAAGCACATCCCAAGACACAGACTGGGTCACATTTCCTAGAACCACAGATTCAGCTTGGTTGGAAGAGACCTTTAAGATCTTAGAGCCCAGTCCTTAACCCATCACATGGCCCTCAGCACCACACCTCCATGGCTCTGAAACCCCTCCAGGGATGGGGACTCCACCACTGCCCTGGGCAGCCTGGCCCAGGCCGTGACAACCCTTTCAGGGAATAATTTGTTCCTCATGTCCAACCTAAACCTCTCCTAGCACAACTTGAGGCTGTTTTGTCTCATCCTGTCACTTGTGAGAACCTCCCTGCAGCCTCCTCTCAGGGAACTGGAGAGAGCAATGAGGTCTCCCTCAGCCTCCTCTTCTCCATACTAAACACCCCCAGCTTCCTCAGCTGCTCCTCCCCAGCCCTGTTCTCCAGACCCTCAGTATCCTTCTTGGAGTGAGGGACCCATATTTGCCTCTCCCCAGCTGCTAGAGAAGCACTGAGCTGCTGTCAGAGGATCCCCACTGCCCCAACAGCTCAGCTGCCCTTTTCCTGCCTTTCCCAGGCTCACTCCTTGCATGTCCCCCAGACTCCAGCCCTGTTCCTGCTGGGACACCCTCGCTCTCAGCCTTGCTCTCAGCCTCGCCCTCAGCTTTGCCCAAGAATTCAAGGGTAGAAAAAAACAAATTTGAAGAGAGGCAACAGAGAAAGAGAGAGAGGAGAAGGGCTTCATGATCCATCCTCACTGCCAAGGTGCAGGAGAAGCAGCTGCCCAGGTGGGGAAGCTCTGGGAGCAGGAATATGCACCCCAGGACATGAGGATCAGAGCTGGAACCAGAGAGTGACACTGGATTAGGGACAGAGGCATGAAGATCTCTCCCTGCCATTTGTTCCCCCACCCTTGCCATTTCCTGCCACTCCCTGCCCCCAGCTCTCAGCCTCTCCAAGCCCTTTTCTTCCCAGCCCTGCTCTCTGTATCCTGGTTAACGGGAAAAACAGGGAGCAGAAAGGGGAGAGGAAGGAGAGCAGGAGCTTCCCGAAGGCAGGCACACAGAGCTGCTGTGGAGCACACCTGACTAGCACGTGGGAGCCCAACGCCACTGAAAGTCCTCCAGGCTCTGCTGCTGGGAAGCTTGAGGTGGCAGCACCCTGGGTGTTGCCCTGCAGCACCCTCCCACACCCCAGGAGCAGGAATGGAAACGCTCCAGGGGTGCAAGGAGCAGCAGGGAGCTGCAGGGATTGTCTGCTTCCAAGGCTGCCATCCCTCACGGGTTTGCAAGCCTGACTTGGCTATACTAAAGCTGATTCTTTAACTTTGATAATGGCCAAAAAGTCATTTTTACATGGAAAGAATCCTAGAATGGCTCAGGTAGGAAGGGACCTCAGAGGTCATCTCTTCTACCCCCCCTGCCATGAGCAGGGATATCTCCCAATTAGACTTGGGTTGCTCAGGGCCTCATCCAGCCTGGCCCTGAACACCTCCAGGGAGAAGCAGCCACAGCCTCCCTGGGCAGCCTGTGCCAGAGTCTCACCACCCTCACACTGAGGAACTTCTCCCTCAGCTCCACTCTAACCCTGCTCTGCCTCAGCTCCAAACCATTCCCCCTTGGCCTGGCTCTAGACACCCTCATGAGAAGTCTCTCTGCAGCCTTCCTGTAGGATCCCTTCAGGTACTGGAAGGCAGCTCTGAGGTGCCCCTGGAGCCTTCTCCAGGCTGAAGACCCCCAGCTCCCTCAGCCTGGCCTCACAGCAGAGCTGCTCCAGCCCTTGGACCTTGGAATCATGGAATGGTTTAGATTGAAAGGGACTTCCAAAGGTCATCCAGTTCAACTCCCCTGCAGCGAGCAGGGGCATCCTCCACATCCTTGTGGCCTCTTCTGGACTCGCTCCACCAGCTCTGTGTCCTTCTTATGCTGAGGACACCAGACTGGGTGCACTATTGGATGTGGGGGTCTGACAAGCACCTTGTTCTGCTTTAGCTCTTCAGTTGTGGTGGCTCTGTGTGCAGTGCCAGCCCTGCAAGCCCCACGCTGTGGGCACTCACACAGCCCTGGCACGAGCAGGGGGCAGGCAGCCTGAGGACCCTTCCTCGGCGCAGCTCCTCAAGATCAAGTCCCATATTGTGCACCTCATGTCTGCCTTTCAGCATCTATCAAAATAGCAAGCCAAGCCCATCACTCCCACCTCAGCAGGAGCAGAACATGTGGGAAGGAGAGGAGAACGTGAGACATCCTTGCTAATAAAAGCTCCTCCTTTCCTCACTGCCATGCGGCAGAGCAGCCGGAGCCTGACAGCGCGGCAAGGCTGCGCCCAGCTCTGCACAGCCCTGGCCTCCAGCAGCTGAAAGGCTCTTTTCCAACCTAAACCATTCCACAACCCTAAATTAGATGAGTCTGCTGCAAACTGGAGAAGAGAAGGCTCCAGGGAGACCATAGAGCAGCCTTCTAGTACCTGAAGGGAGCTTTGGACAAAGGTTTGGAGTGCCAGGGCAAGGGGTGATGGCTTGAGGCTGGAAGAGGCTTCAAGATGAGACATTGGGAAGAAATTCTTTGCCATGAGGGTGGTAAGGCACTGGAACAGGTTGCCCAGAAAGGTTGTGGATGTCCCCTCCCTGGAGACGTTCAAGGCCAGGCTGGATGAGGCCTTGAGCACCCTGGGCTGGTGGGAGGTGTCCCTGCCCATGGCAGGGGGTTGGAACTGGATGATCTTGAAGGTCCCTTCCAACCCAAACCATTCTGTGATCCTATGCATTAAGGAACCTTGCTTTAGATTTTTTATTGTAAAAATGAAAACAACAACAACAACAACAACAAAAACCAACCCAAACCCACCAGAGAGCCAAACTCATGCTGGGGAGGCAAAGGGGAACAGAGCTGTGGAGCAGACACCACACTCCTGGCCAGGCCTCCAGACCTTCCCCTCACCCAACCTGGGGAGCTTCTTCGTGCACACACAAAAGAATTAAATCTTCAAACAGCTCACCCATAGCACCAATTAAAGAGACAACCTCATCTCTCAGAGAATTTATTACTCTCAGTGCTGTTGCCACAGGTATCCAAGTTTGAAGGCTGTTTAAAGCAGCTTTCAAAGGGGGTTTGGACTCACCTCCCTCCAGGGAGAATGCTCTGGCTTTGTTCAGGCGACTGGAACTCAACATTTGCTACATGCACCAGCTTGTAGCTCTTTGAAAGCCTCCCTGCTCAGCCAGCTTCAGATGTCTTTTATGAACTAGCCCTGATCAAAGCAATTCCCTAAACAATGAGCCTCATCTCATCACCTCGCCAGCAAAAAAAGCGTTGAACAGATTTTGGGGGTGGAAATCACAGCACGGACCTGGAGGGGTCTAAACACACCTAAGAGATCATCACAGAATGGGTTGGGTTGGAAGAGACCTTCAAGATCATCCAGTTCCAACCCCCTTGCCATGGGCAAGGACACCTCCCACCAGTCAGGTTGCTCAAGGCCTCATCCAACCTGGCCTTGAACACTTCCAGCCTTGGAACCATCACAACCTCCCTTGACAACCTGTTCCAGTGTCTCACCACCCTCAAGGGGAAGAATTTCTTCCTAATGTCTCATCTAAATCCAGCTTCTTCCAGTATGAAGCCATCACCTCTCATCCTGTCACTCCATGCTTTTCCAAAAGATCCCTCCCCAGCTCTCCTGGAGTCTCTTCAGGTACTGCAAGGCCACCAGAAGGTCTCCCTGGAGCCTTCTCCTCTGCAGGCTGCCCAAGCCCAACTCTCTCAGCCTGGCTCCCAGCAGAGGGCTTCCAGCCCTGCCAGCATTGCTGTGGCCTCCTCTGGCCCTGCTGCACCAGGTCCCTGTCTGTGCTGTGCTGAGGGCTCCAGAGCTGCCCCAGCACTGCAGGGGAGGTCTCAGCAGAGCACAGCAGAGGGGCAGAATCCCCTCCCTGCCCCTGCTGCCCACCCTGCTGGGGATCAGCCCAGGACAGGGCTGGGGCTGGGCTGGCAGCAGTTGGTGCTGGCTCAGCTCCAGCTTTGCACCCCAAGCACCCTCAAGACCTTCCCCCCAGGGATGAGAGCTGCAGATCCAAGCAAGGGAGCTCCCACAAGCACAAAGCAGAAAGGAAAAGGCACTAATGGGGATTTCACTCAAAAAGGGAGGAAAACCAAAAAGTGATTCTTTTCCAGCAGAGCTTTTCTTTGTCACAAGCAGAATCATCTGTCTGGGGGACACTGCTTGGGCTCCTGTTTCAGCAGGACACAGACCTGGCATTGCAGAGCAGCTCTGAGGCAACAGGGAGGTGCTTCCACCCTCTCCTTATTAACCATGGATGCAAAGCACTGCTCATGAGCTGCTCCAGGAGGTAGAATCAAGGCTCAT
This sequence comes from Indicator indicator, assembly GCF_027791375.1. Classification (NCBI taxonomy): domain Eukaryota; kingdom Metazoa; phylum Chordata; class Aves; order Piciformes; family Indicatoridae; genus Indicator; species Indicator indicator. The sequence continues at coordinate 397,237 of NC_072045.1, read as the reverse complement.
TTAGCTTGGAGAAGACCTTTAAGATCATAGAGTCCAACTTCTAACCCAGCACTGCCAGGGCACCACTAAACCATGGCCCTCAGCACCACATCTCCATGGCTTTGAAACCCCTCCAGGGATGAGGACTCCACCACCACCCTTTTGGGGAAGAAATTGTTCCTCATGTCCAACCTAAACCTCCCCTGGGGCAGCTTGAGGCTCTTCCATCTTGTTGCTTGTTACCTGGCAGAAGAGACCAACCCACACGTGGCTCCAAGCTCCTTTCAGGGAGATGTAGAGAGCAGTGAGGTCTCTCCTCAGCCTCCTCTTCTCCACACTAAACAACCCCAGGTCCCTCAGCTGCTCCTCACAAGACCTGTGCTCTGGAACCTCAACTCAATGTCCTTATTGGATTGAGAGGTCCAAAAATGACACAACCTTTTGCCTTGGGTTTATTTCCCTGCTCTGCTGAAGGGCACAGCCAGCACAGCCTGACCCAGCCAAGAACTCAAGGTGAGACCCCCATGGTCTCCAGGGAGACCTAACAGCAGCCTGCCAGTACCTGAAGGGGCTACAAGAAGGCTGCAGAAGGACTGTTCCCAAAGGCCTGCAGGGACAGGACGAGAGGCAGTGGTTTGAAATGAGAGCAGAGCAGATTTAGATTGGATGTGAGGAACAAGTTCTGCACCAGGAGGCTGCTGGAACACTACAACAGGTTGCCCAGAGAGGTGGTTGAGGCCCCGTCCCTGGAGATTTTCAAGGTGAGGCTCAACAGGGCTCTGAGCAACCTGCTCTAGTTGCAGACATCCCTGCTGCCTGCAGGGGGTTGGCCTGGATGACCTTTGGAAGTCCCTTCCAACCCAAACCATTCTCTGATTCTACAACAGCCCTGGCATTGCCCCATGCCACAGTGCCACCACCACAGCCTACGCTGCAAGGGAGACAATGAAACTTGTCAGCCTCCTGCCACCCCTGCAGCCTCCATGTCAATTACCAACGGTTCCCTCCATCTGAAATTTCACAGGAGCCCTTCCCTGCTAGAGGCAGAGTTTAATGAAGCTCGCTGGGAGGCAGCTCCTTGCTGATCAGATTAGTCATTTACGAACTATGACATGGAGGTGGAGGGGGGAGGGATGGAGGATGGAGGACAGGGCTTGAAATGTTTTTTTTGCTACTGCAAAGAATCAACAAAAGAGTTTGGGGAGGGGATGACAAAGGCAGAGCCTGGCAAGGACAAGGAGCAGAGCCTAGCGTCCCCCCCCTGCCCCAGCAGCAAGCGCCGCGGCTGGCGCTGGCAAACACCAGTTGCAGCACAAAGCCCCAGGAAGCCAAACTTCCCCGTGGTGACCTATATGTGCTATAAATGCTGCAGCCACGGGCTGCCTGACGTCAGCTCCAGCCTAGTGGCAATTGTTGGCTTACTCCTTGCCAAGAAAAGGCAAAGCGGAGGTGCTGAATTGTCCATGCGGCAGGGGAGCTAAACCAGTTCCTCCCCCGGTGCATTTAAGGACAGAAAAGGAGGGAAACAGTGGCAGAGCTTAAAATAAAAGCAGGAGACAAATATATAAAGGCAAAAAGGCTCTCAGAGCTGGAAGGTTTGCTTTAACACTTTGAATTTTGCTGGCCTTGGGAGAGGGAATTGTGTTCCTCTTCAGGAAGAGGCCACGGCAGGAGGCAGTGGCTTGGCCAGCGCAGATATCAGCTGAGATTCACAGGAGGCATTGGGTTGGAAGGGACCCTCAAAGGGCATCTTGCAGGCAGCAGGGACATCTCCAACCACAGCAGGCTGCCCAGGGCCACAGCAAATCTGATCTGGAATGTCTTCAGGGATGGAGCCTCAACCACCTCTCTGGGCAACCTGTTCCAGTATCTCCTCACCCCCACTCTGCAGAACTTCCTCCTGATGTCCAACCTAACTCTGCCCTGCTCCAGTTTCAAACCATTGCCCCTCATCATTTTCTCAGTGTGATTTTCTAGCAGCACTGTTTCAAAGGCCTCTTGCTCCCTTACTGACCAGCTGGACATCAAGAGCTGCTGCATTTCTGTGTCTGAAGAGGACCTACAGGAAGGCTGAGCAAAGACTGCTTCCAAGGTGACAGGATGAGGGGCAATGGTTGGAAATGGAAGGTTAGGGTTGGACTTGATGAGATCATCCAACTAAAATAATTATCTGATTTTATGAATTCACATGGCCAAAATCATAAAATCATAGAACCACAGAACTGTTGAAAACCTTTGATATCAAAGTGGCCTTCCAGTATCTGGAGGGGGCTCCAGGAGAGCTGGGGAGGGACTTTGGACAAGGGCTGGGAGTGACAGGACCAGGTGCAATGGCTTTGAGCTGGGAGAGGGGAGACTGAGACAGGAGATGAAGAAGAAATTATTGAGAGTTAGGGTGGAGAGAGACTGGCACAGGCTGCCCAAGGAGGTTGTGGATGTCCCCTCCCTGGAGGTGTTTAAGGCCAGGTTGGATGAGGCCTTGAGCAAGCTGGGCTGGTGGGAGGTGTTCCTGCCCATGGCAGGGGGTTGGAACTGGATGGTCTCTAAAGTCCCTTCCAACCCAACCCATTCCATGACTCTATGATCACCAAGTCCAACCTCTCACCTAGAGCTCAGTGCCACCTCTGCTGCTAAGCCACTGCCACTAAACCACATCCCTCAGCACCACATCCACACCAATTTTTGTGACACATGAGACCATCAGTTTATTACCTTGGGGTTGCCACAACAACCCTCACTGATGAGATCCTGGCACTGTGGTGCACATCACCCAGCCAAGACTCAAGGGCACTGGAGTCTCATTATGCTTTCCAGGCTGAGGGATGGATGCCTTCCAGATGCAGGGAAGTGCTGCACCATCTTTGTCAGGGGTGTGGGACATCAATTGAACAAGAGTCTGACACACATGAGGCACACTAAGGATGCAGCCCAGTTCTTCCTGCAAGGCAAGAAGATTTAGGGATCTAATCTCCAGGTGCAGATCACAGCATGGCTGCACAGCCCTCAGCAAGTCAGGCTTCCCAGATCCAAGGACCATCTGCTCTTCACCCTCTGACCACCCCGGGGGCTGGTGAGGATTCAACTTCAAATCAAAGTGTGCTGGCAGGCTGGGGATGCCTTTGGGAGTAGACTAGAGACTGACCACGCTTTGCTCTTACTGAGTGAATGAAGCTCAACCAATGCCAACAAACTATGAAACCAATCACTAGGCACTGTTTAGGACTTAGCTTAAGACACTTTGGGTCCTTCTGGGACAGACTTTGGAGCAAGGCCTGTTGGGAGAGGACAAGGGGAGATGGTTTGAAACCAAAAGAAGAAAATTCAGACTGGAATGATAGACAAGGCTGATACTTGGCATTTTGGGTCCAGAGGAGGCCACAGCAATGCTGCAGGGCTGGAAGCCCTCTGCTGGGAGCCAGGCTGAGAGAGTTGGGCTTGGGCAGCCTGCAGAGGAGAAGGCTCCAGGGAGACCTTCTGGTGGCCTTGAAGGGCTGAGCAGAAAGCTGGGGACAGACTTTGGAGCAGGGCCTGTTGGGACAGGACAAGGGCAGATGGTTTGAAGCCAAAAGAGGAAGATTCAGACTGGTGAGAAAGAGAAATGTTTGACCCTGAGGGTGCTGAGAGCCTATCCCAGGTTGCCCAGAGGGGTGAGAGCTGTCCCATGGCTGGCACCAGTGCATGTCAGGCTGTTTGGAGCTCTGAGCAACCTGCTCTGGTTGGGGATGTCCCTGCTGACTGCAGGGGTTTGGACTGGATGAGCTTTAAAGGTCCTTTCCCACCCATCCCATCTTGTGACTCTCTAACAGGCCTTATCCACCCCCCTGCATGGCACAGCAGCCAGAACTTCACTGCAGTCATTCACCAGCACAAACCCATCTCCAAACGTTCAGGACCAGAAATAAGTCACAAAACCAACAAACAAACAAAACTTGTCCCCAGCTCTCTAAAGGTGAGGCCAAGGACGACTACCCAACGGATAACTTTGTTGCAAGAGCAAAACACTTGGCCTAAACCAAGCCCCAGAGCTGCATTTCAAAGCCAAGATGCCCATGGCAGGGGTGAAAGAGCCACCAGAGAGACCTGGAGAGCAGCAGTTGTGCAACTGCCTTCAGTTGTATAACATCAGCCCTCTGTTTTCATCAACTGCTCAGAGCCAGACTCAGACAGCAGCAGCCCAGAGGAAGGGTGGTGTCAACATTACCTTTCACTCACCCGAGAGAAAAGGAGGAGGAGGAGGAGGAGGAGGAGGAGGAGGAAGGGGCAGAGGTTCTCTGTCGTTTGTGCTGCTGCAGAGCCAAGCGGAGGGGGTCCGGCCACGCACCGCACAGCCCTGCTCCCAGCCTCTCCTGGCTGGCCAGCACCACAGACCCTGCAGCCAAGCAGCCTCTGAGAGGAAACTGGGAGCTGCTCCACTGCTCTCCTCTGGCCAGCGTGTCCTTTATGGATGACTTTAACAGCAGGAGTCACACAGGGGAACGCTGACTGCAGAGAGCAGCTTCCATCTGGCTCAACCCGAGAGCTGTCTCCCCCTCAAATTTCCTCCAGCACCCACTCACCAGCTTCCCTCCCTGTGAAAATGTCTGCTCAAAACCATCTTGACACGCAGCTAAGCAGCCCCATCTGAAAGCTGCACAATTTCCCTGCCTCAAAATGGCAGGAGCAGGGCAGAGCACACCACTCCCACCCCAGGGCAGCAGGTTTCCCCCCACAGGAGCTGCCCCACAGCACTGTGGCATCAATATTGTTACCCAGAAATCCCACCACAGGCTCTGGGATGCTTCCCAGTGCCAGGGCACAGCCATTCCACATGGCCAGGAGTTTCTCTGGACAGCTCAGGGCAGGGAAGGTCAAGTTTTAACCATTCTCAAGGCATCAGCATGTTCCAGCAAGAAGGGCAAATGAACTCAACCTCCTGCATGCCAGGGGCTGCGGCCAGCCGGGCACGGAGCGGCTTCCCTGGGCATCAAAAGCCTGGCAGGGCACCACGCCATGCCCAGCTGGGGAATTCTCCACTCCAGCCTCAAATGCCCCAGCACCACATCTCCCAGACAGACACCCAACACCAGGTGCCCTCCAGCCAGGCTCCTATCACTGCCAATCGCCAACCTGCTCCTCCTGCAGGTCCCCACGGCCCTTTGATGTCAGATGGGCAGAGATGTGGCCACTCAGCGTGTCTGGGGAGTGGGACCAGCTGCTGGCTTTGAGGGCAAGGTGGGACAGGCAACAGCACCCCAAAACCGCAGCCAGGTTCAGCTCTGAGTCTGCTGAAAGAGCTCCAGCCATGCTTGCTGCCTGCCGGCCTGCAAACCAGGAGGGCTTTGCAAAGGTCCTGCTGGGAACACAAAGATCCCAGCCAGGGAGCTGCTGGAGGGGCTGAGTGGAGAAAACTGCACCAGAGCCTCCATGTGGGACAGCTGAGCCTCAGGAACTAATCACCACCACCAGGACTTCTCAGTGACCCACAGCAGAAGTCTCCCAGTGCCTGCAGACAAGCATCCACCTAAGCAGCAGCTTAGCATTGCCTTCAGCTCTCAGACTGCTGCAGACAGACAACAACCTGCAGCTTCTTCACTGGACACTCATCAGCAAGAGCAGCTTTGCCCACCCAGAGACACATGGAGAAAATCATCCAGAGCAATCACAGCAGGCCAGCACCAAACACATAGAGAACACACAAATACAGAACCCCCCACCCTGGGTCCCTGGGAGCAAACACAAATTTATTGCCAGAAACATTGATGGTGCTAAGGAAAAAAAATAAATAATAAGAAATGAAGATGACAGTACCTGATCCTCCAAACTGAGTGCTTGCTAGGGTCGTGGGTCTGTTTTTTCCATTAGCCACTGGCAGGGGAAACATCTAGAAAAACAAGAAGATGAGAGAGAAAGGAAAGGAGAAGAGATTTGAGTGCGTTGGTTTTGCTGGGCTGCTGCTAAAGGGGGCAGGTGGGGCAGGCGTGGGGGAGGAAAGGGGGGAAGAGCAGCACTTGACTGATGCAAAAACCTTTCCTCCCCTTCTGTCCCTGCTCCTTAGATCAGCTGCAGGAGGGGCAGGAGCAGTGCAGCTGGGATGCAGGCACATTCCTACGTGCAGAGACTTCTTCTGTGTACACAGCCTGGCTGCTTCCCTAGGTGCAGCTGAAAGGCAGCCAAGGAGCAGCGTTGCTGTGGTCAAACCCAAGAGTTTCTGCCCTCAGTTATTCACCAAGGATCAGACTTGAGGGTGCCCGTGGAGGAAGGTTGACTCCATTCATAAAAAGCTATCTTATCAATGCTTGCAAATATCTGGGGGCCTGGGGGGGGGGGCAGGAAGGTGGGGCCAGACTCTGCTCAGTGGTCCCCAGTGACAGGACAAGAGGCAATGGGCACAAACTTGACCATAAGAAGTTCCATCTAAAGATGAGGAGGAACCTCTGTACTGTGAGAGGGCAGAGCTGTGGAGCAGGAAGCCCGGAAAGGTTGTGGAGTCTCTACCTCTGGAGCTTTTCAAGGCCTGCCTGGATGTGTTCCTGTGGGAACTGCCCTGGGTGACCCTGCTCTGGCAGGGTTTTGGACTGGATGGTCTCCAGAGGTCCCTTCCAGCCCCCACCATACTGGGATTCTGTGAAAATTACAACACCCCCAGAGCTCCTTGTACCCCACAACACCCACAGAAAGCCAGGCCTCATCCTGTGTCTCCCAGCACCCTGCAGTGCCTGGGAAGGACAAGGGCTGCCTGTGGGCTCTGGCTGGCATGGGCAGAGGTGGTTCAGCCACACACTTGAGTAATGCCTGACCTTGGTGCAAGGAGCCTCACACCAGCTATGGGAGGGAAGAAGCCTCCATAAAACCAGAGAGTTGTTTGGGTTGGAAAAGTCCTCCCAGATCATCTAGGATCATCAACCAGCAACCCAACCCTACCATGGGCACCAAACCATGGCCCCAAGTGCCATGGCCACCGCGTTCTTGAACACCTCCAGCAATGGGGACTCCACCACCTCCTTGGGCAGCCTGTGCCAATCCCTGACCACTCTACTCTGGCAACAAAGAAATTTTTCCTCCTCTCCAACCTAACCCTCCCCTGGCACAATTTCAGGACATTTCCTCTTGTCCTATCATCTGATCCTAGGGAGCAGAGTCCAACCCCCACCTCACTGCAACCTCCTCTCAGTGGGGGTTGTAGAGAGCAATGAGGTCTCCCCTCAGCCTCCTCTTCTCCAGCCTCACCCAAAACTCAGCTCTGGCAGTGCCATCACCTAACACAGCCCTGGGATGATGGGGGAGCAGCAGCACCAGGGCCAAAGGCACTGAACCCCCTGCTTAGAAAGATTCCAACATTCTTCTGTTTGGATCATCCTGGCTGCTTGTTTGCTGTACTGCTGCAGCTTTGGTATCCCAACTAATCTTCTGCTGGCAGAAAGCTTCCTCCAAAACACTGCAAACCTCCTCAGCTAACTTGTATAAATATTGTTAATCTAAGTTGGGAGGGTTTCAGGAGCTGTTATTTAAAATTTTATATGCACCTGCATGCAGCAGGCACCAAAGGAAAGGAAAAAAAAAAAAGCCAACAACCAACAACTCTAATTCTTCTCCACACAAATGAAGCTGCAGCCAATAAAACAACTGGTGGGAAAAGGCTGAGTGAATTAACATTTTAATATCCTTTTTACTACTCAGCTCGAGATACTTTCACCACCAAGTCATTTGAATTTTTATTATTTTTAGCTTTGCAACGTCTGAGCAACTCCTTCCCCCCCCTCCAAAAAAAAGAAAAAAAAAAAAAAGAAAGAAAGAAAAAAAAAAGTTTAATGCTTTGAAGATTTAAACAATGTAATGGCAGCAGCAGAGCCTAGAGAAAGGCTGCAGTTTCATGCCCTGACATAGCTGATGTCTGGCTGTGGTCAGAAACATTCCTTTGTACAAAACCCTCTGCCCAGCTTTGTTTTCACAAAGGCTGGGGAGGAAAAAACAAAACAAAACAACACAACAACAACAACCTGACAGTTAAATGTGGTAGAGATGCAAAGGGAGCAGTTAAGGAACCCAAAGTGCCACACAAACAAAGCACACAGGTTTGGGATGGATGCACAGCCTGCCTGTGCCAGGGCTCTGCACTCACATCCAGGTGTGGAGAGCATCTCAGTGCACAGCAGCCAGCCTGCAGCCACCTGGCCTCACCCTCAGCCATCCTGGCAGGAGGCTGCAGTCAGCTGGGGGTTGGTCTCTTCTCCCCAGGATCAGTTGATGGAAGGAAACACTGGCACAGGTTGCCCAGGGAGGTGGTGGAAGCCTCAGCCCTGGAGGTTTTTAAGGCCAGGCTGGATGTGGCTGTGAGCAACCTGATCTAGGGTGAGGTGTCCCTGCCCATGGCAGGGGGTTGGAACTGGATGATCCTTGAGGTCCTTCCAGCCCTGACAATTCTATGATTCTAGGAAATGGCCTAAAATTGTGCCAGGAAAGGTTCAGGTTGGAGGTGAGGAAAATTTCTTTGCTGGAGGAGTGGTCAGGGCTTGGCACAGGCTGCCCAGGGAGATGGAGGAGTCCCCATCCCTGGAGGTGTTCCAGAACTGTGTGGCCATGGCACTTGGGGCCATGGTTTGGGGGCCATGGTGGGGTTGGGTTGCTGATTGAATCTGATGATCTTAGGAGGCTTTTCCAACCCAAACAATTCTCTGATCCTGATCAATTTTATGATTTCTGGAACTGGCTGTCCAGGGAGGCTGTGGATGCCTCCTCCCTGGGGGTGCTCAAGGCCAGGCTGAATGAGCCCTTGAGCAGCCTGGGCTAGTTGAGAGGTGTCTCTGCCTGTGGTGAGGAGGTTGGAGTCGATGAGCTCCGAGGTCTCTTCCAACCAAAGCCATTCCATAGAATGACCACCCCTCATTGCCTACACCCTGGCACTGCTAGGGTGCTCCTGTTGCAACCCTCCATGAGGCTGCTCCCAGAATCACAGAACATCTTGGGTTGGAAGAGACCTTCCAGAGCATCTAGTCCCATTTTCAACCCAGCACTGCAAGGTCACCACTGAACCATGGTCCTAAGCACCAGGTCCACACACTGTTTAAAAACCTCCAGGGATGGTGACTCCACCACAGCCCTGGCCAGACCATTCCAATCTTTGAGAACCCTGCCAGTGAAGAAATATTTCCTGATATGCAGCCTGAACCTCTTCTGGGGTGGGCTCCAGAGTCACTTGGGGTGGCCCAGCAGCTCCCCCATCCAATGGGCCTTGTTTCTTCAGGCAGTGGGGCTGGGAAATACTACCACCAAACCCTCACAACATCAAAGACTTGCAGCCTCCTTGTCTCTGCACAGCTACAGGTTTTTCCTGCCCCCTCTCCTGTTGTGGTCTGCAAAGATCTCTAAAATCACTAAAAATGGACTTTACCTGGTGGATCCCATTTGGCCTGTGCCCACTCCCTCCCCTCTTAAGGTAGGAAAGAGGATTAAGTGGCTACAAACTCCCTTTCCAAGGTAGGGAAGAGGATTCAGTGGTGCCAAACCCCCACTTCCAAGGTAAGGAAGAGGATTAAGTGGTGCCAAACCCCTCTTCCAAGGTAGGAAAGAGGATTCAGTGGTGCCAAACCCCTCTTCCAAGGTAGGGAAGAGGATTCAGTGGTGCCAAACCCCTCTTCCAAGGTAGGGAAGAGGATTCAGTGGTGCCAAACCCCCCTTCCAAGGGAGGGAAGAGGATTCAGTGGTACCAAACCCCTCTTCCAAGGTAGGGAAGAGGATTCAGTGGTGCCAAACCCCTCTTCCAAGGTAGGGAAGAGGATTCAGTGGTGCCAAACCCCCCTTCCAAGGTAGGGAAGAGGATTAAGTGGTGCCAAACCCCCTTTCCAAGCAGGCAAGATTTCTGCCTGTGTGAGCAGGAAGGGCTGGGATGTGCTCATGGTATTGAGCAGCACAAAAAAAAAAAAAAAACAAACAAGGCAACAACCACCCCCACAAAAGCCCTGCTGGCTCTTTTTCAGCAGCACTTCTTCTTCATACTTTGCTGATGCTGAAAACCCCCCAAGGTCTGAGTGGCAAGTGCAGGTGGAGCAAATGAGCAGATTTCTTCCATTGTGCAACCAGAGCTTTCAACTTCTGCAGAAGAGCTGCTGTGGTGTTCCCCCCCACACCCTCTACCACCGGCAATCCCCAGCACGCCCCCGCACCCGGGGGATGCCCTCTTGCCCTCCCCACCTCCCTGCCTGCTACCAGAGAGGCTTCAAGACTGATGCAACACCTTCCTGCACTCCCTCCCCAAGGGCCTGAGGAGTCACAGACCCCTTTTCCACCCCGAGGCAGGTGGGGATGTCAGAGCAGGGTGATGCCAGCATGGGAGGGGGGGATCCCTGGGTCACCCCTGGCCTCAGTACCAGGGTTTGTCTCTTCTCACTTGTCAGCTCCAGGAAGTGTTTTGGGTTTTTTTGTCTTCTGCCAGTTTGTTTTTCCACCGTGGTGTGGGCTGAGGCTGGCTGGGTGCTGCCTGCAGAAGCCCAACACCAGTCATAGGTGAAGTGCTGGCTGCCTTCGCTGGCCTGTGCCAGGCAAAGTTCAGCCACCCACTGCCAATTTCCTTTCTGCTTTTAAATGCTGCTTTCAAAATAAGTGGGCAGGGAGGCAGGAGGCGAACCAGAGCTGCCACATACCCTGGGGAGGGACCCAGGCATGGGGCAAGGACCCAAGCAGAAGCATCTGAGGAATTGCCATTGGGTCATTCCCTGGCTTTTGTTGGGTTTGAATCATGTAGATGTAAAGGGTTATGTCAAACTCTCCCCCCTGCCCCCCATCTTAAGCTGCTGTCTTTGGTTTCTCAAGCCCTACCTCCAGCCTGCCCAGCAGCTGACCACAACTTCTGCATACCCTCCTATCTCAATTTCCACTCCTCCCAAAGAATTTCTTCTCCCAGGTTAAAAGATGCAAATCCAGGGCATGGGAAGATCCAAACACCCTCAGCCACCACCGTGGAGGCTCCAGATAAGAGACCTCATACTGCCACCAGCCAGCTTGTAAGCAAGAAGGGGAATTTGCCAGACACAAGGAACAGCAATCAAGCAGCATTTCATTTATTGTGGACCTCTAGCAGTGCATCAGTGTTTTCAAATTAAATAGCTGTTTTCACTTCCTCCACTCTCCCACCTCATGAACTCCAGGCTGAACTCAAAACCTGAAGTCTATTTTGCAGCGTGGAAAGTATCCAGCTGCTAATTCAGGGAGAAGAGGGAATTCAGCTCAATATCCATTGCCAGCGGGATATTTCATACGTGTTCATTTAAGACTAAACCCTCCTCACTACAGCCCCAAATGTCCACTGTGGCCTGAAGTCAAACTTTACAACTGCTTCACTCTAAACAAAAGCAAAAGTTTTATCAGGAGAAACCAGGAGCTGTGCCTTGGCCGGAGCAGGGCACAGGGCGCAGCTTCAGCATCCCCCAGCACATCAGAAGCAGCAGCAGTGAGGACAGGAGGATTGTGCTCCAGCCCTGCTTGCTGGAAACCCTCTGGTTTTCAGCCCCTGCTCGCTGGGAGCAGTTTGGTTTCCACCCCCTGCTCGCTGGCTGGAGCCGCCAGGGCTGGCGTGCAAGGAGAGCAGCCACTCGCTGAGGCAGATCCGATCTGACTGCTCAAGCCTCTGCCCACTCTGCAACGACTCACAGAGCTAGAAACCCACCCTGACAAGCAGCAGCCCCGCAGCATATGGTTAATACTCTGCTAATAATCATGGCTGTTAACAGCATTTCACTTCTGCCAGAGCCCTGGGCTGGCACGCAGCCGCCTGCCTCTATCTAGCTTGGCAGGCGTGCTCTGCGGCACGGACAGGTCCCCAGCCCCGAAGCCTGCTCCAGCCCAGCTCTCCCAGTGCTCTCCCAGCATCCCAGACTGATGAGGACACCCTCACAGCACCTCCCCACCACACACCACTGCAGGGCTGGGACACCTCCCGGGACACCCACAGCAGTTCTGGGCATCTCTGGATGGCACAGACCAAGGGCAGCTCCACAGACTGGCTGGGTTGGGTTGGGTTGGAAGGGACCTTAAAGGTCATCTAGTTCCAGCCCCCTGCCAGGGGCAGGAACACTTCCCACCAGTCCAGGTTGCTCAAGGCCTTGAACACCTCCAGGGAAGGGGCATCCACAACCTCCCTGGGCAACCTGTTCCAGTCTCTCCCCACCCTCACTCTCAACAATTTCTTCCTCATCTCCAGTCTCAATCTGCCCTCCTCAAGCTTCAATCCATTCCCTCTCATCCTATCACAACAAGCCTGTGCCCACGGGGCTGAGCTACCAGGCCAGGGGATAACACACCAAAACCCAAGCCTAAGAAATGGGCTAAGCCAGCAACTGGGCTCTACGGGCAGGATTCATTTTCCAAAGCTCTCCTCTGGATCTGCAAGGCCTGGAGTCCTGCCAGGAAGCAGTGGTGAGAGCAGCTTACAAATTACCTGCACTTTGGGGCAATTATTAAAGACAATTTGTTCCAAGGTAGAGGGAAGCAAGCATGCTGCCATGCACAGCCCAAACCAGCCCTCAGACAGCAGAGCTGGGGTGGGCTCTGCTCCTCACCTGCACCTTGCAGACCCCTCTGATTTCAACCCTTGCAAACCCCTCTGATTTCCACCCCTTTCATTCCCTGTGCCACTGCAAACTACACTGGCACAAAGCCTCGGGCAAGCACCTGGCAGCTCAGGAACTACACAATGCCTTTATTTATTGAAGGGCTGGAAGGCCAATTTAGATCATCTCACACCACCCTGCCTTCTACTGACCCCACAAGCACCCCTCTGACCATCTAACTCAGTTAGAGCCAGGCCTGAAACTCCACTCAGTGCCCAGCAAGACACAGCACTGAGCTGGACCCCACAGACTGCAGGGGTTGATATTTCCCCAGAAAAAAAGTAATAAAAATCCTGATCTAAAGGAAATGGTTTCAGATGCTCAGAATCTCTCACTTCCAGATCCTCTCCTGGAGAGTATTACTGGAGCAGAGCTTCACTCACAGATTGCATTGGGTTGGAAGGGGACCCTCAAAGGGCATCTTAAACAACCCCCTGCAGTGAGCCCCCTCCAACTAAATCAGCCTGCCTGGGGCCAGCTTGAGTCTGACCTTGAATGTCTACAGGGATGGGACCTCAACCACCTCCCTGGGCAACCTCTTCCAGTGTCTCCCCAACCCTCACTGTGCAGAACTTCCTCCTGATGTCCAACCAAAACCTTCCCTGCTCCAGCTTCAAACCATTGCCCCTCGGCCTATCCCCACAGGCCCTTCTGAATATCCCCTCCCCAGCCTTCCTGTAGGCCCCCTACAGATACTGAAATACAGCTCTCCATATTCAAAGAAAAACAGAAATACACTTGGAAGAGGGAGGTCAAACTGTCTGCAGGGGAGAGCAAGGCAAGAGCAACCCAAGGAGCAGCCTCTTCGACAGCCCCACACTGGGCACCACAAGCTTGTCATGCCAGGGTGAAGCCCAGCTACTAGCTAGGAAGGGAAGCTTCCCATGGTAGCCACTGATCCTTCAGCAGGGCTGTGAATATTCCCTTTATGCAAACTCAGAGCAGGGTGTGTGTGTGTGCAGAGAGGAGGGTTTGTGAAACAGCTCTGGCTCAAATCCAGGCTGCGTCGGAGCCCAACTCATCCTGGAGGGAACATCTTCCAGTCCCTGGCAAATGACATCTGCAGGCCCTGACCCTGCTGCATGCAGCCACCCTTGCTACTGCTGCTCATGGAGCCTTACCCAAACCATAGAACCTGATCATTCCCAGGGCTACACCAGGGTAAAAGTGTTGGAACTGAACCCAAACTCATCCATTTAGGTGCAGACTAATCTCCACGGACAGAGACAGTGGTGTAGAGAGGGAAGAGGTCACGACCCCTCCAGGGAACACAACTCTGAGCATGCAAATAAGGGTTTTTAAATCTCTAAGCAGAGAGTGGGAGTTGATTTTTATCCAAAGGGGGAGAAAAAAGCAAAGCAGGAGCCCTGCAGCCCTGGCCAGGGAGCAGACTTTGGGTTACTGGCCCAAAGCGCAGTTCCAAACCAGGCACTCCGGGGTTCAGGAGATGGAAATCTCCAGGACTGCTGCCCACCCACAGGACCTCTGAGATGACAGAAGGACAAACTGCCACAGCACTGCTCCCCAGCAAGCCCTGAACATAGCCCTGGGTTGAAACCCTTCAGTTCCTCTCCCAATCAGGCTGCTGTGGAAACACATCACTGGCAAAATTACTGTCAATAACAGAACCAGCTGGCCAGCACAAGCATGAAACTGGGAGAACTGGTGCAGAATTGCTCGTGGGGACTGAGAGACCCTACCACCAACTGCCCCACAGCACAGAGCCCTGCAGAGGACTGGTTTTATCCCCAGCAGCACAAAAATATTCATTTCCCATCACTAAACCTTAGCACTCGGGTACACAAAGTCGGATGAGCCTCAGCACTTCCCACAGGCCTAACAGGCATCAGTGGGTGCCCCCAGTTCTGCCACCAACTTCCCCACTCTACTCCTTTCTTCTCCAGGGGGCAAGAAAATCAACCTAGAGAGGCCATGGGCTGGGTGACCTGGGACAGCCCAGAGCCACAGCAGTGCCACTCGTGGTTATTCCTCCTCACAGAGGTGTTTGGGTTTTGGTTTGTTTTTTTTTTTTTTTTTTTCTATCTTCACAGCAGTTTTCTTATCTAGAAAGCAAGACACAGACTCTGAGGGCCCTGCGGGTGAAGCACACAGCAGAGGAACCCAACAGCAAGTCACTTGCTTCTGAACACAAAGTCTCCCCTCCACAAGTCACCTGCCCACGACAGCCAGCACTGGGGCAGCAACCTGCCAGGGGCTAAACTTCACTCTGCCACAACCAGAAGGGACCTCTCTTGCCACCCCGAGCTCTGCACACCCTTCAGGAGGAAATCTTAGGTCCTGGTTCTTTGAAAATAAACAGCTCCTAAAGGCAGCTGAAGGTTTCCAGGATACAAAAGAGCAGAGTGTGTGGAATACAAGTGTCCAACTGCTGCAAAAATAATGTGCTGGAGAGCTTGGATACATTTCAAACTGTGACAAAATAACCTGTGGGAGCAAAAGTTTAATGGTCTGTAGCTGGGGAAGAGGAGAAGAAGAAAAAAAAAAAGCCTGGTTAATCGGCTACTGAAGTTACAGCTTTCAGACACTCACCCAGCCCACGGCACAGACAGCATTTAAACAGAGGACACTCAGAATCCTTTACGTATCCCGTTCGAAAAACAAGCCCCAACCCACCTCTCTGTGCTCCTGATGCAAGGTTTTGGGGTTTTTTGGGGGGGGAGAGGAAGGGATGAGGAGGGAGAGGAAAGGCTGAAGCATGGGTTTAACTTGAAAGTAAACAAGTTGCAGCACATGTGCACAGGCACACACAAACAGGGCACATCTGAAACCCATCACGTCCAATTTACAGGCTCCCATTTCCTCCCTTCTGCAGCTCCAAAACACCGCACACAGGCACAGCCCCGGGGCCTTTAAAGCCCCCCGGCAGCGCTCTCTTACCATACTGAAGTCCAGCAGGTCACTGAGCTCTTTGTCTGTCCCAACTGCAGCCATTCTCTGCTGCTGCTGATTCATACTCCCACAGACTCAACAGTGGCAGCCCTAGAGAAAGCGAGGGGGAGGGGAGGGAGGGAGAGAGAGAGAGAGCAAGAGAGAGAGATTTTAATGACTAGAGCAAACTACCCACCCCATTGATGAATATTTTAAAAAGACAGAGCCAGGGAGAAAAGGGGCAAGGGAAGAAAAAAACCAAATATCCCCAGCACGTCTCCAGCAGCCAAATCCTGGGCTCAGAGAGCACACTCAGAGTCCTCACATAGCACCCAGAGGCAGGAACAAGCACTCTATTGACCAGGCACACACTTGTATGTTAGTTTTTTGCTGCCAATTCCACTAGTTCAGGCCAATTCTGTTCCTGGCGTGTGGCAAATGAAGGGGAAAAGAAAAAAAAAATAGGGGAGAGGAAAAAAACAAAAAAGTCAACTCATTTATCAAAGGGTTCAGGCAAGTTATCACTCAGGCGCTTGTCTGGCTTGGCTCACCCCCTTCTCCTTCCCCCACACTCCTCCCTGCAGGAGCCTCTCTTGTCCTTGTCTAGTTTTGTTTAAAAGGAGAAAAAAAAAAAGGAAAAAAAAAAAAAGAAGTCTGATCTTAGGCCTCTTTCCTTCGGGTTGCTGAGCACCTGCAGCTGCGTTTTCAGGGGGTGAGTTTGGGGGATGCCCAAGCCAGGCTGCAGTCAGTGAGAAGCGAACTTCACTGCTCACAAGAAAAAAAAATATAAAAGGGGATTGGAAACAAAACCAAAGCGAAAAACAAAACAAAACAAAAAAAAAAAAAAAAGAAGAGAAAAAAAAGAAAACCACCACACCAAAAAACAACCAAACTGTTTGCAAAGTGTTTTGCAAAAATAAAGCCCTCCAGGGCAACTTTGCAAGACAGGTAAATATTATTCTTCCTATTTTTTTTTTCTTTTACGAAGAGATTGATTTTTTTTTTTTTTTTTTTTGGCCAGCTTGCTAGGATAGAAAAATATTTCTTTGGAAGGGAGGAAGAGAGGCCTGGGAGGAGATAAAAAGATTCCCTTTTTTTTTTTTTTTCCCTTCATTTGGCCTTTTTTTTTTTTTAGGCACTCATTCATGGTTACAAAGGGCAGCTGGCCAATAAATTTAACTCATTAATCATAAGGCTTAAAAAAAAAAAGAAAGAGAAAACTCCACACCATCCACAGAGTTTGGAGGAGGCAGGGCTCAGGCTTCAGCCACCACATTTCAATGAAGTTTTGCATTAACAAAAAAAAAAAAAAAAAAAAAAAAAAAAAGGCTAAAATCAGCCCAATGTGTAAAATCCTTCAGCACAAGAAAAAATACAGCCAGGAGATATTTTTTTGGTTTTTTTTTGGGGGGAGTTTTAGTCTTTTTTGGTCTTCAAAAAGCTTTTTCTTTAAGTGTCACCCATGCAGCTGGGCAGTATTTTAAACGCAACTTTACCAAGCTCCTGCTTTGGCCGCCCCAGTGGTGTCAGGGGAAATGAGATCGTCCCTGTTCGAGCCCTGTACCCCCGAGGAAGGGGGGACTGAAGCATCACTCCAGCAGCGCCCTCCCCCAAGCCCCAGCAGTTCCCCCAGACCCCGGCAGCCCTGCCAAGCTCTCGGACAACTTCAACAATACACATTCCCCACCCCAAATTCACTCCGGCCTTTTATTTTTATCCCTCTCTCCCCTATTTTTAACTCCAACCCAGGGAAGCAGCGCCCGGACCGGGCCCGGGACGCGCTTTACTCCCCCCCGGCAGCACAAAGGCCGGGCAGAACTTGACCCGGCAGGCACAGGGGGCGGCCGGGGGGGCGCCGGCGCTGCCGGGCTAACGCGCAGCAGATGTCCGTTCTCCCCCCGTCCCGCTCGGGTTTCCTCAGCGGGGCCCTGCGGCAGCACCTTCTCGCCTCGGACAAAGGCTCGGCCGCCCCGAGCTGCTCCCGCTCCCGGATCCCTCAACTCCAGGCGCGGCCTGAGCAGCCCGGGACACGCCGCGGGCCCAGCCAGGCCGGTCCGGTCCCAAGGGGGCCCGCTCGGGCCGGACCGGACCGCAGCGGGTCCGACCGAGCCGCACCAGGCCCAAGTGGTCCCAGCCGGGCCGGGCCTCGCTCGCCCGCCCCTTGCCAGGCCTGGGGTCCCAAGGGGAGGGGGATAGTGCTAAGTGGGCAGCACCCCCACGCTGCGGGAAGGGGACGAAGCGGGTCGCTGCCCCCCAGGCCGCTCCCCCGTGCCGTAAGAAAGGGATCTCGGGGGCTCCCCCCGCGCCGAGAGGAGGAGGAGGCCGAAACGAGCCCCCGCGGGCCTCCTCCCTGCCGTGGGTGGAAGCGGGCAGCCCCCACGCCGCGGGGGGAGGCCGGAGCAGTCTCCCCCGCTCCGCCAAGTCCCCCAACTTTTGCAGACCGGTGCCGCGACCCAAGAGCAGGGACGAGGAATCCCCGGGGGCGGATACATCCCGGCCCAAGGGTGGCGGAGCGGGTGTGTGTAGGAAGGGGGTGCCCGGCTGAAGTTTGCAGCAGGACGGGGAACCGGCTCCCGCCCTCCCGGGGATGGAGGGAAGCGCGAACCGCCCGCAAGCGTGGGGACCCCCCCAGCACGGCCCGTTCGCTGCCCGCCCACCCACTCCCCACCTCCCCCGGCCCAGACAAACTTTGCCGAGAGCCGACGGCGCGGGGGGGACAATGGAACCGAGCCCCGTCCCGGGGCAGCGCCGGTGGAGGGAGGAAGCGGGCGGGCAGTCGATGCCCTGCAGCTGGAGCACCGGCGAGGGGAAGGGGAACGCGTCCGTATTTTTCATTATTTTATTTGTTTTTATTATAATTATGATGATTTTTTTTTTTACCTGTTCCGGGGCAGGCGCGCACCCCAGGCGGGGGGAGGGGAAGCGCATGAAGATCCCGCGAATACCAGGGCGGGCAGCGAGTACCGGGCACCGGGCGGCGGCCGCGGCGCCCAGGGCCGGCGGGCGGCGGCGGCGCCTATTGTTCTCGCGCCGCCGGCGGATACAATGTAACGAAGCGGCGCGATCGCCCCGCACCGGGCGGCGCGTGCGCCTCGGCCCGCCCCCGCCTCCGCCTCCCGCTGCCTCCTCCTCCTACTCCTCCGCCCGCCCCGCAGCTTAGCACTGCTGCTGCTGGTACGGCCGCGGCCGCTCCGCCTCCTCTTCCTGCCGGCCCCGCCGCTGCTGCTGCTGCGCCCACCGGCCTCGCTGCCTCCGCATGGTCCCCCCGCAGCGGCAGCGGCTGAGACGCGGCGCCCCCCGCTTCCCCCGCCTCACCCCGCTCACGCCTCCCGGGCTCCCGCCCCCTGCGTGCTGCAGCGCCTTCCCTTCCCACAAACAGTCACGGTTGTATCCATCCGCCCGCCCGCATAAGCAGCAGGTGGTGGGGACAGCGCTGCGCCCCACGCACGTCGTGCTGCTGTGAGGAGAAGTGCAGCAGCTGCTGAGTGACGGGGAGGGGCCGACGTGGCGGAGCGGGCAAGGGACTGCGGGGGGGGCACCCCTCGAAGGGGGAACTATGTTTTCTAGCGGAGGGGGACGACAACGGGATTCTGAGCAAACCGTACCGACACGGGAGCTCCGCGCGATGGACTGATAAAGCCACAGGGCGCCATCCAACAGCAAGGCTTCGCGGCTCTGAGTGGCAAGTGCTAGAGCCAATCAGAATGCGTCTTGTGCGGGTTCCCGCCCACCGAGCGCGGGGGGCGTGGCGGAGGCCGGGGGCGGCCGCGGCTGCTGGTTCACGTCGCCGCCTGCAGCTCCCCCCACGCCTGGCTGGTGGGGCCCCCGCCGGGGTCGGGCGGCTAGCGCCGGGTGGGCATTTCTACGAAGGCCGGCGGCGTTCCGGGAGTGAGCTCCCCCCACCTCGGTAGCTTCCTCCTGGCCTCTTCCGTCTCTCGCCGAGGCGTTGCTTTACCCAGTGCTAGAAAAGCCCCGGAGGGACCAGCCCTGGCTCTTCATAGGAGCCGCGGCCTGGCCCTGTCGCCCCCTCGGGATGTCCCGGGTTCCACTGGCCGTGCTAGGGGAATCGATCAGGGCAGCCCAACCGCCCCTGGACCAGACCCACCGGTGCGGAGAGAGCTGTACGAGGCCTGCGGGCAGTGGTGCCTGTGCTGCCCACACCGGCCCCTGGCATCCCCGGCTGGTTTTGTGGTGCAGAGTCCTTCGCATCTTCCCGCCTGTTCCTCCGTCCGGTTCAACCCCGCAGCTGGGTGCGGGCACTTAGAAGCCGGGCGGCAGGAGCTTTGTATCAAAGGTGCCGACTGGGCAGCGCTGGAATCCTGTGTAACAGTGCCCTGTGCCTGCCCAGTTCAGTTCAGGTGAGGGAGGCTGCTGCTGGGTGGAGTATTCCCCAGAATCCCAGCGTGGTGGGGTTGGAAGGGAGCTCTGGAGATCATCCAAGTCTAATCCTGCTGAAGCAGGGCACCCACAGCAGCTTGCCTAGGAGCACAATGCCCAGGGGGGGTCTGGAAAGTCTCCAGAGAAGGAGACTCCACAACCTCTCTGGGCAGCCTGCTCCAGGCCTCCAGCACCCTCACACCAAACAACTTTCTCCTCCTGTTCAGATGGAATCTCCTGTATTCCCGTTTGTGCCATTTACCCCTTGGCCTGGCCCTGGGCACCACTGAGCAGAGTCTGGCCCCAGCCTCTTGCCCCCCACAGCTCCTTTGTCTCTTGCTGAGCATTGCTCAGCTCCCCTCTGGGGCTGTTCTCCTCCAGGCTCTCAGCCCCAGGGCTCTCAGCCTTTGCTCCTCACAATGCTGCTCCAGACCCCTCCAGACCCCTCAGCAGCTTTGGATCCTCCATTTCTGTGGTGCCCAGGCAGCTGCTTCACCATGGCGTACACTTGCTTGGTGCCTCTTTAAAATGCCACCTGGGGAGGAGGGAGTCAGGGGGATCCCTGAACTCTCCTCACCCCAGCGCTGCTCACACCACAGTGGAGAGCTGATGCTTTGTGTCCAGCTCAATCGATCCAGGCAGGTGCAAAAGCAGATACAGAAGCCTGTGGGTGCTGAGGGGTTAGCTCAGCTCAGCAAGTCCACAGCAGTGCCTGTCAGGGGGATCTGTTTGGATCTGGGCTGTTGTCCAGGCGCTTTCCCTGGCAAAGGCCTGCGGCTGCTGCCCTGCCAGGTCATCTTCAGAGCCCTCGGTCAGCCAGGCTGCTTTCGTTTTCACTTCGCCTGACCCCTGCTGCAGCAGGGTCCTGGACCAGCTGTCACTGGGACCTCGGGGCCGCCTGGCTTTCTTTTTTAAAGCGGAAAGAATTGCCTGCATTTAACCGGGGTCGGTGACCAAAGTCATCTTCTGTCATCGGGGATGGATCTTCCCAGTGCTGAGATGGCCTCCAGCCCCTCTGGGCAAGGCTGGGGGTGTGTGAGCTGGCAGCGAGCTGCTGGTTGTGGTTGTGATCCGAGGAGTGGGAAGGGGACACCACCAGCCACCACTGACACACAGCCATCTGTGCCACTCCCACAGCAGCAGCCTCCCCCAGAGATGGCATTCAGCTGCCCTGGGCACATCCAGCTCTGGTCCTGGGTGTGGTGCCAGGGGCTGCTCATCACCCTCAGCCCTGGGTGAGGAGTCTGGCTGGGGAGCTTGGGCTGGGAGTGGGAAGTTGGGCAAAGCACAGATGGAGCTGGCCACTGCCTGGGAATCAGTGCAGGGCTGAGCCCTGGGCTAATGGGGTGGCAGGGAGGCAGCCCCCTGCCCGTGCTCTGCACTCCCCCTGCTCCTCCTCCCCAAGCACTGCCTTTGAGCTGGCACTCTGTACAAAGAGGCTCCTGCATTTTCTTCATGTCTGATAGTTCCTCAGGCTGCTGTCACTCTGCAGCACCCCAAACCCAGCTCCTTCTCCCCACAATGAATCATAGAATCAGAGAATGGTTTGGGTTGGGAAAGGCCTCCAAGCTCATCCAGTCCAACCCCCACCATGGCCACCAAACCATGGCCCCAAGTACCATGGCCATACGATTCTGGAACAGCTCCAGGGATGGGCACTCTACCACCTCCCTGGGCAGCCTGTGCCAAACCCTGACCACTCTGACAGCAAAGACATTTTTTCTTATCTCCATCCTGAACCTCCCCTGGCACAATTTCAGGCTGTTTCCTCTCCTGTCACCTGAGACTAGGGAGCAGAGCCCAACCCCCACCTAGCTCCAACCTCCTCTCAGGGAGCTGTAGAGAGCAATGAGGTCTCCCTCAGCCTCCTCTTCTCCACACTAAACACCCCCAGGTCCCTCAGCTGCTCCTCCCCAGACCCAGATCTGTTCTCCAGACCCTTCCCCAGCTTTGTTGCCCATAAAGCACAGAGCCACCATCACCACCCCTCTTCCACCACTCCCCTGCTGCCTTCTGCTCTTGGGGATGACAAGGAGAAGATGAAACAGTTCCCTAACACAATTATATTCTAATTTTGCCTGCATGGCTATAATTTCCCTGTCAAAAAAATGGTGATTAAACCCTAGAGCTGAGCTGTCCTGCTGCTGGTGGAGAGCCATGGTGGGCAGGAGTTGGTGTGAGCCTCGACAGCTTTCCCTGGACATCTGAGAGCCAGGACAGTGCAGGGTGAAAGTGGTGAGGAGATTCCCCTGCTCTGAGCTGTTTCAGTCACTGTGCATCTTTGTGTGTGTTGGAAATAGAGTTTGAAAATAGAGTGTGAAGGCTTCTCCTTCCTGGTGGCAGCAGTGTGGCAAGAAGCATGTCCCCAAGGCTGCCTGTGGGGAACTTGGGAGGCAGAAAACTCCTCACCATCATCTCTATTTCTTGAAGCTCTGAAGTTGCAGTTCACAGCAGGGCTCCCCCAGTTCCCTATTTCAGGCTATTTCAGTGTAGGGCAGGAGGAAGAAGAAGGGATGGGTGGGGAGATCCACAGAGGGGTACCACAGGGACACTGTGATAACCAGGACACTGGAGAGGCTCAAGTGAATTTACCTTGAGCTGTGCTGGAGCCTGCAGGCTCCAGAGCAACCTCGCTGAGCCCTGAGCACCTCGTGATGGGAGATGCAGGCCAGCCCCAGCCCCTTACCCCTGTGGCACAGCATAAAAACACAGCAGTGCTGCATGGGCAGCATCTTGAGTTCTCTTTTAGTCCATCCCCTGAACCTCTGGCATGGGGCCAGCAACTTTCATCATTGTCACACCTGGTGGTGCTATTAAATGGAGCTGAGGCTCTATCAGTCCCACAACACCAAGAGCTGTGGCTGAAATCAAACAGTTTCACAATGGCTCCTGCAACCTTCAGAGCTGGTGATGCTGGATGCCCAGAGCAGGCACCAGCTGAAGGAGGGCACAGAGACCTTCCCCACAGGCAGGTTATCCCCTTGGGCTCAGCTCCTGGCCAAGCCTTGCTGGAAAGAGAAGCCACCCATGTAATGCTCCCTCACTGGAGGAAGTGACCCTGTTAGAAAAGCATTTGCTACCTTTGAGAAGAACTTTGTGGCCCTGGAAGCTGGTGGTGAGCCTGGCTGTGCTGGCAGGGCCAGAGAGCCAATCTGCCCTCCAGGCTTCCAGTGAAGACTTCCAGCAAAGAGCCTCCAGCTCCACCTGTGCTGGGTTTGCCATTGCCCCACCTAACTCTGGGTGCAGTTTTGTGCCCTCACTCCAGAAAGGACATTGAGAGGCTGGAGCAGGTCCAGAGAAGGGCAACAAAGCTGGGGAACGGTCTGGAGAACAGATCTGGGTCTGGGAAGGAGCAGCTGAGGGAGCTAGGGGGATTTAGTGTGAAAAAGAGGAGGCTGAGGGAGACCTCATTGCTCTCTACAGCTCCCTGAGAGGAGGCTGCAGGGAGGTGAGGGTTGGGCTCTGCTCCCTAGGATCAGGTGATAGAAGAAGAGGAAACAGCCTGAAGTTGTGCCAGGGGAGGGTTAGGTTGGAGGTGAGGAACAATTTCTTTGCTGTCAGAGTGGTCAGGGCTTGGCACAGGCTGCCCAGGGAGGTGGTGGAGTCCCCATTGCTGGAGGTGTTCCAGACCCCTGTGGCCATGGCACTTGGGGCCATGGTTTGGTGGCCATGGTGGGGTTGGGTTGGATATCCTGGAGAGCTTTTCCAACCCAAACAATTCTCTGGTTCTATGACATGAGTCCTTTCATTGCTGCATGTAGCACAGCCAATGTCCCTCAACTTTGCTTCCAGGGCTGCTCCCTGTCCCCTTCCCAGGGTCCCAGCCCTGGTCCCTAAGCTCCAGCAGCTCCAGCTCTGGGTCCATGCAATGTGGTGCCCAATGGCTGTCTCATGGACAGCCCTGGAAAATGCAGGGGAGTGAACGATTGTCCAAACAAATCCCACTGGAGCTTCATCAACTGATCTTCTGGGGTGCATTCAGAAGAGTGTGGCCAGCAGGGCAAGGGAGGTTCTGTTGCTGTAGTGGCCCTGGTGAGGCCACGGCTGAAATTCTGGCTCCAGTTCTGGGCTCCCCAGTTCCATAGAGACAGAGAACTACTGGAGGGAATCCAGTGGAGGCTGCAAAGATGCTGAGGGGCCTGGAGCAGCATTGTGAGGAGCAAAGGCTGAGAGCCCTGGGGCTGAGAGCCTGGAGGAGAGCAGCCCCAGAGGGGAGCTGAGCAATGCTCAGCAAGAGCTAAAGGAGCTGTGGGGGGCAAGAGGCTGGGGCCAGACTCTGCTCAGTGGTGCCAAGGGACAGGCCAAGGGGCAAAGGGCACAAACTGGCACCCAGGAGGTTCCATCTGAGCAGGAGGAGAAAGTTGTTTGGTGTGAGGGTGCTGGAGGCCTGGAGCAGGCTGCCCAGAGAGGTTGTGGAGTCTCCTTGTGTGGAGAGCTTCCAACCCCCCCTGGGCATTGTGCTCTTGGGCAAGCTGCTGTGGGTGCCCTGCTGGAGCAGGGGGCTTGGACTGGATGATCTCCAGAGCTCTCTTCCCAACCCCCCATGCTGGGGTTGGGGCATATGGCAGTGGTGTGTCAGATCCATGCCAGCATTCCTGGGCAGGGGAGCCCTGAACAAGTTGGAAACTTTGCAGCAGAAACCTGCCAGAGCTGGTGGAGGGGGAGCTGCTTTATGTCCCAGCCTCCTTCCCAGAGCCAAAAACCAGCCAGGCCATTTAATTTCTCCCCCAGGAGGTGCAGTGTCCATCACTGTCTGTAGGGAAAATGCTGCTGGTGCAGAGGAAAAGTCTTCAACCTGGATCAGGATGGATGAGACTTGCTCAAAAGCAGCTTCAGCGCAGGTGGTTCAAATTCTGAGCCCCAGCCCTGGCCTGCTCCTGTCCTAATGTCATCTCCCAGCAGTTTTGGAGGGTGTGGGAAAGGCTCACTGTGGTTCTTGGCCAGGAGAGCCTGGAAGTGCTGGGCTGGTCCAGCCCAAGTATTGCAGCAATGCCTGGGGGAGGCTCCGGCCGCAGTAGGGGCTGCAGGACACCAGCCACTGCCACTTCCCAGGGAGCTTCCCACCCCCTCCTGCAAAACTCAAAATGAATGAAAGTTCAGGTCAGGGCTGGGCAACCAAACAGGCTTCAAAACAAAGACACTGGAGCAAAATCCCCATTTCCCTGGAATTTCCTTCGAGCTTTCCAAGGCGTGATGTGGTTCCCTGGGTAGGCTGCTGGGCCCTGTCCTCCTCTGGGAGCTGGGCTCCTGCCCTCTGTTAATGACTGAGGACACCATGTGACAGCCACCAGGGCCATGAGGGACCTGACACCTGGTCAGAGGAGGTGGATGGGCTGAAGCCACCCAGCAAGGCTGGTGGCTGCACAAAGTCCCTCTCTGGTCCCCTAATGGCAGCAGCCTGAGGAGGTCCCCTCAGCATGGGGGACAGCAAAGGACAGGACCAGGGAGCATCTCCCACCCCGAGCCGAGGTCTGGGGGTGCTGTCCTGTCCCTGGGCTCTCCCTCAGTTCCAGTTTCAGGGAGCTAAAACAGCCCAGGAGGTGCAGAACGTTGCCCATCACCGTGGTGGAGTCTCCTGCAGGTGTCTGTCCCCAGAGCCACCAGGACTGTGTGTGGGCAGGCTCAGGCCACCTCCCTGGAAGCTCGGGCTGAGGGGGCTGGGTGGGGGCTGGGTGGGGGCTGGAGGCTTGGGGCTGGATCCCGGGGACTTTAAGGAGCGAGCTGGAGCTCGGCTTTGCATTTAGTCACAGTGTGAGTCAGACATTCCAGCCCTGGCTGCCCAAATGCCTCAGCTCTGACTTCTGATTTCCCACTGCAGCCTCCGAGGGTTTTTTTTGGTGGTTTTGTTGTTGTGGTTTTGGTTGTTTTTTGGTTGTTTTGTTTGGTTTGGGTTTTGGTGGTGTTTTTTTTTTTTTTTTCCCCTTCTCTTTCTCTTTCTCCTCTTTTCCTTCCCTTTCTTGCCTTTCCACTCTGGTAGCTCCATTTCAAAGGCAGGGCAGGCTCCCATGGGATCAGGTTTGGTACCGGGCATGGGGCAGCCACGATGCTGCTGGAGGGAAGGGGCAGAGAGGTGGCTGTGGATGGACATCCTGGAGAGTAGCAGTGAGGAGCTGCTGGGGGGGGTTAACCCCTGCCAGAAAGCACAGTCCTGGATGGGGTTAAGCCAGGGAGCCCCCAACATCCCTCCAGCAATCTGGGGGAGGGGATAGATGGGGGTGGCAGGAGCCCTGCTGACGGCACTGACAGCTTTTGGCTACCCCAGGGCAGGGCCAAACTTGGAGAGGGGAAAGATGGGGAGGAAACAGGGGGGGAGCCTTCCAGGAAAAGCCCAGCAGACCCATCTGCTCTGCTCTGCTGCAGGGGCTGTGCCAGGCTTCTGCAGGTTTATTTGTCCTCAGCCAAACACCAGGTCCTGATTTGCAATGGTTTGAACCCAAACAGACCTGGAGCTCAACCAGCAGAGAGCAGGGAGCTGCCTCCCCCCTGTCCCCACCTCAGCACCCAGAGCTAGGTCCAGCTCAGGCGTCTGGGGCTGCTGGACCCCTGAGCTGGGGCTGGGAGCTGGAGAAGTGCTGCAGATTTGGAGAGGCAGGGGGGTTGTGTTTGGTTTCCTGCATGATGTGTTCCACATGGTGTTGCATCACACACAGCTGGTGCCTGGCTTCAGCCAGGACCCTTCCAACAAGTGGCCTGGGCTGGAAATGGGCCTTTAATTATTATTTATGGGCAACAACAGCACCGGGGAGAGCAAAAAGGCCTCCAAAGCCTTTTTTTAAAGTTTCTTTCTGCTTTTTAAAACCAGCCCATAGCTCCCAGTGCAGCCACTTTGTTCCCAGCTCCCTCCCACTGCTCTCCCAGCTCTCAGATCTCTCCCAGCTCTCTCCCAGTGCTCTTCCAGTTCTCTTCCAGCTCTCCCAGCTCTCTTCCTACTCTCTCCCAGTTCTATCTCTCTCCCAACTCTTTCCCAGTTATCTCCCAGTCCTCTCCCAGCTCTCTTCCAGATCTCTCTCATTTCCCTTCCAGTTCTCTCCTATCTCTCTCCCAGCTCTCTCCTAGCTCTCATCCAACTCTCTCCCAGTTCTCTCCCAGCTCTCTTCCAACTCTTTCTCAGTTATCTCTCAGTTCTCTCCCATCTCTCTTCCAGATCTCTCATTTCCCTTCCGGTTATCTCCCAGCTCTCTTCCAGTTCTCTCCTATCTTTCTCCCAGCTCTCTCCTAGCTCTCACCCAACTCTCTCCCAGTTATGTTCCAGCTCTCTTCCAACTCTTTCTCAGTTATCTCTCAGTTCTCTCCCAGCTCTCTCCCAGTCTGAACAATGCTGCACCAGCCCAGCTGCCATGGGGATGAGCTCTCAGTGAGGGCAGGCTTTGCCTTGTGCTCTCCAAGCAGCTCAGCCAGTGGCGACCCTTTGGCCACACTGTCCCCCTCTCCTCTGAGAGTGTCTCCTCCTTCCTGGCCACCCCCTGCAGCATCCAAAGCAGAGCTGGGCTCACTCTGGCTCCAACCACCCCACAGAAGGTGCTGCTGGTCCCTGATGCTTCCTCCACCAAAGGATGAGTGCATGGCACCAGCAGCTCCTTCAAAGCTTTGTGATCTTCACTCATTGTTAGAATTCTTTGCTGGTTATGACCTTCAGCATCTCCCATGGCACAATCTGGAGCTGCATGATGGAGCCAAGTTCAGCCCTGCCTGCTGGGGCTGCCCCATGGGGACTGACCCCCAGCAAAGCAGTGGGAGACATTGCTGGCAGTGAGGGCTCCCCTTCCTTTACCTGTTTTGCTCTTTTTCTTCCAGCTGTGGGGACAGAACTAATGCCAGAAGTGTGATCCCCCTCCTTACCTTCACAGGATCCCTGAATCCCAGCATGGTGGGGGTGGGAAGGGACCTCTGGAGCTCATCCAGTCCAGCCCTCCTGCTAAAGCAGGGCACCCACAGCAGCTTGCCCAGGATCACAGGTGACAGCCCCCAGGTGACAAACTCTCTGGCCACCTCCTGCCACTGCCATACTGCTTCCCTCCCTCATTTCATACTTCCCACCCCATCATCTGCAACCCCCTGGGTGCTGCTGGGACCCCTGGGAAGCAGGAGGATGTGCAGCACACTCCAACCCCATGGGGTCTCCCAGGACTCAGGGAAAGTTGTCCCCAAATTGCACTGTTTTGATGACTTGGTTGGGAAGAAATCCCAGCTTGGGCACTCCATGTGGAGAGTGCTCTTCATCCCCCTGGATATGGTTCCCATGGCACAGCAGAACCTGGGAATGCTTTTGAGGGGTGCAATCCTGCCTGGGGGACTTGGAAAAGCTGTCTTAAAATCGACCAAAAAATGGCGTGGGATCATGAGGGAGCCCTCAACGGCTGGGTGAGGCAACGTGGTGTCCCCAGCCCCAGGGGGGTGTCCCCACCGCTGGAGCGCCAGCCCAGGATAGCATCCGCCCACGAACAGGAAACCCTCTGAAGGTGTTCATCGGGCGGGGGGAGGGGAGGGGCGCTGGGGAATCTCCTCTGAATGGAAAGAAAGAACACCCCCGCACCCAGAGAGCAGCTCAGCACCTCCTCCAAGCGGGGATCTCTCGGGATGCCCTTGCTGGGCTGCCCCAGGGGTGAAGGTTGCTGCCGGCTGAGGCGGCTCATGGGTGGGAGAAGGTTAAAAGAGGTTGGGGTGGGAGATCCTGGTGAGTAAAGGCTGAAGGGAGCCTGGTCCCCGGCTGGGCAGGCAGCTCCAGCACAGGCAGGAGGCTCTGGGGAAGGGGGATGGGGAGAGGGGGAGGGAGAAGAGAGAAGGAGAAGAAAGGAAGAGAGACGAGGAAAGGAAATAGCTGTCACTGGAGCTGGGTGCGGGGCAGGGGACAAGGACAGGAGCCTTGCCCATAGGTGCTGGCCAGGATGACAAACAGGGGTGCCCAGCACCTCTTCAATGGCTGAAACCAGCAGGATCTGAGGACAGTTGTCAAACCTGAGGGTAAATGTTGCCCATGGACAAGCAGGGTGGTAGCACCCATCTGAAGGGCTGCCAGTGTCCCCCCAGCACTGGGAAGGTGCCCTCCACCCACTCCAAAGGTCCCAGTGAGGAAGGGACAGGAGATGGCAGGCTCAGCCTGGCTGAGCTGGGGGCTTGAACGCTGCTGGGGTGTGAGGGTGCTTTTATCAGGGCACTTTTCCAACTTCTCCAGGCTGAACAGCTAAATAAATACATCCTGATGGTGGTGAGGCTCAGAACGCTGCCATCTGCAAACGTGCCCTGAAGTGGAGCTGCTGTGAGCATCAGGGCATTGGGAAGTGCAGTGGCCTCTGCCTTTGCTGTGGGTGAAGAAGGGGCCATGGGCAGAGCCTTTCTGGGAGCAGCCAGGGGATTCCCCTTCCCTGCCCAGATCTCCTCACTTAGCAGGTTTCATGACACCATGTCAAGTTTCAGCATCCTCTGAGGACTAACAGAAACCACCTGGGTGAGCTGAGTCCCTGCTCCAGGCTCCTTCCCCCACCGTGGGGCAGGCTCATGGGAGAGGATGGCCAGATCCTGGTGACAAGGTGGGCTCAAGCCTCCTCTCCACCAAAATGAGGGTTTGCAGTGGGTCCCTCCTCACCTCTGTTTGCCATCCTCCTCCTTGTGCCTCAGACTAGGGCGTGATTTGGGCACCACCTCCCTGCTGCCCTGTCCAGCCCCACCAGCATGGGGAAGATGCACTTTGGCTCCATTCTCTTCTCTACTGCCCCAGTCCTTGACCTCTCCATCTGTGCCATCACCTCATCCTGCTGCCTGTGGCTGGGGCATGGATGGAAGGTGAAATCTCCCCCAAAACCTGACCTCAGGCACAGGAGCAACCTGAGTGTGAGCAGGCTCCTAAACCCCAACCCAGTCCTTGGGAGACTGCTGCTGAGTGACCTAAACTCACAGATCAGCTGCCAGCAAGAGGCTGAGACCTGGAGGTGGTTCTCCTGGAAGGACATACAAGGCCTGATTGCCTTGTCCCAGAGGATGGGGACAAGGGGAAGGGCTGTTCAGAAGGGCCTGTGGGGATAGGCTGAGGGCCAGTGGTTTGGAACTGGAGCAGGGCAGGTTTAGGTTGGACATCAGGAGGAAGTTTGGCAGAGTAAGGGTAGGGAGAGACTGGAACAGGTTGAGGCTCCATCCCTGAAGACACTCAAAACCAGAACGGGTGTGGCCCTGGGCAGCCTGGCCTAGTTGAAGGTCTCCCTGCTGCCTGCAGGGAGGTTGACCTTTGAGGGTCCCTTCCACCCTGATGCATTCCATAATTCTCTGATGCTGGAGCCAAAATTCTCTCCCCACCTCCACCCCTTTCCCATGGGAAGTGCCAGGCACAGGGATGCCGTAGCTCTGCCAGCTCTTGCCCATGCTTTGCCATGGCTGCAGGTGCCTCTCCACTGTGTCCTCCCAGCCAGCCTGGCCGTGGCACTGCTTCTCTTCCTCTTCCCAGGGCTGCTGCCGTGCTGCATGGGTGGGGACCCAGCCGCACCGGCACCGCGATGGAATCAGACACCGGCACTCGGGGAGCTCCGGCACGGCTGAGAGCAAGGAGCAGCAGAAGCTGCTGGGAGGACTGAGATGCCAGTGGAGGGTCTGGGGATCTTTGTTGGCCTAGGGACAGGCAGAGGGGAGCAGAGCATCCTTCCCTGGGCTGTGCCCTGTCTGCACCGGCATGGCAGAGACTGCTGCTGGGGGGTATCACTGGGGGACGTCCCCATGGGGGGAGCAGCAATACTCCTCCAGCCCAGCCATGGCTGCCTGTTCTGCAGCTGAAGCTGCTGAGTCCCTTCCGGGTGTTTTGCAGGGTGCTCCCCCTCCCCACATCTGCAGATGTGAGAGGCCTTTGGGGGTTGAGGGCACAGAGGAGAGATGGAACCCACCCAAGGATGGGTGAAGGGATGCAGACGGAAGAGGCTGAAGAGGTGCCCAGCCCTGGCTATGTGCAAGGACACAGCAGCAAAAGCCACGTCCCCTGTGCCCCGACCCTGGCCAGCAGGCTGCAGGGGGATTTGGCAGTGTGGGGGATGAGAGGGGCTGTGGGCACCCCCGGACTGGCTTTTGGGCCGTGCCCGAGGGCTGTGGGACAGTTAAGGGGGAGCAGGCTGCTGTAACTGGCCTCGGCCAGCTGAGTGCTTAGCAGCCCTGCCAAAGGGACACCTGATGCCCCCCGTCGCACTCTGTCCCCCCAACCCTGTGTCCCCGCAGGGCCCTGCCACCCCCAGCCCCGCCGCGGGGAGCCCTGGTGGGAGGTGGGCAGGGGGGGAGGGCGCAGGAAGCCAGATTAACGGCAGCCAGTCGTGAAATCTAGGGCAGCCCCATCTGTCAGGCGTCTCCCAGCCCAATCCGCCTGCGAAGCCTCCCCCAGCATCGCCCCCACCTCCTGCAGCCCCTCCCCACCGCGCTCCCAGCGAACCCGCATCCGGGGGGGGGGCTGTGGGGAGCATCCTCGGGGGGAGGGGGGTGAGAGAGTGAGGTGGCAAAGGAGCTTTACACCCCTGTTAACCCCTGGTTATGCCTTTTGTTCCTGCAGGAAGCCCCCAGCCTGGGCTCCTGGCTCCCCTCCAGCCCAGTTTTTGGACACCCGAAGGCTTTCCCTTCGTTTGAGGTCTCCAGAAAGCTGCAGGTCAGGGAGTCAGGAGGCTTCATGACAGTTGTGTTTAAAATCAGGAGCTTAAGGGAGGGGAGAAAAGGACATTTGGAGAGAAGAAAGGGCAGGGAGGTGACTCTGGAGAGAAGGAAGGGCAGGGAGGTGACTCTGGAGAGAAGAAAGGGCAGGAAGGTGACTCTGGAGAGAAGGAAGGGCAGGGAGGTGACTCTGGAGAGAAGGAAGGGCAGAGAGGTGACTCTGGAGAGAAGGAAGGGCAGAGAGGTGACTCTGGAGAGAAGGAAGGGCAGGGAGGTGACTCTGGCTGCACAGCAGCAGGCTCTGAACCACCCATGCCCCAGAAGTGACCCTGATGAGGGCAGCAGCTTGGCCTAGAGACCTCCTGAGGTCCCTCCCAGCAGGGATGATTCTGTGCTTCCATCCACCATGGACCTAGCCTAGGATGTGAGAGAAACCATGCAGGTTCCTGGTGACCATGGAAGTCAACCAGAAAGTGTGGTCAGACGACCTGGGTCTTGCTTGTCCTGCTGCAGGCATGGCTGATCAGGTGCAGGCTGCTGGGTGCTGTGTGGCCAAGGCCCAGCTCCGTGGTGCCTGCCCAGCCCAGCTTTGGAAGGCTGCTCTCAGAGCTTTCAGTGACTGTTGGCACTGGAGCAGTGTGCCAGCTCTGCCAGCCCAGGGGTGTCACCAGCAGGACCATGGGGCTGGGGCACAGAGGAACAGGGGTGGCAGGAGGAGGCTGGGAGGCAGGGCCATGCCCTGGCAGCTGAGCCCCACACCAGCCACACACCCTCTCCACTGAGAGGGGAAGCCTCAACACCTTGCTTGAGCTGTGAGAGAGAAAAAATCGCTGGCTGCCCAAGAACGGGACAGTAGCTTCAGTACCTGAAGGGCCTCCAGGAGAGCTGGGGAGGGACTTTGGACAAGGGCTGGGAGTGCCAGGATGAGGACAATGGCCTTGAGCTGGGAGAGGGGAGACTGAGAGTGGAGATGAGGAAGAAATTGTTGAGAGTGAGGGTGGGGAGAGACTGGCACAGGTTGCCCAGGGAGGCTGTGGCTGTCCCCTCTCTGAAGGTGTTCAGGGCCAGGCTGGATGAGGCCTTGAGCACGCTGGGCTGGTGGGAGGTGTCCCTGCCCATGGCAGGGGGTTGGAACTGGATGATCTTGAAGGTCCCTCCCAACCCAACCCCTTCCTTGAATCTATGAAAGAAGCTGCCCCCATCCCACAAAGAGCCCTGCTCAGATACCAGGCAGCAAGTGGCTTGGAAGCCTCCAGCCCTGCCACCAGCCCTGCTCAATGCCCAGTGCTTGGCAGGAGAGCTGGCTGGAAGGGCACAAATCTGTCTGCCATGGAAGCCCTGCTCTGGGTGTGTGTTTGTGTAACCTGGGGCTGCAGGGGCACGCTCAGAGCCTGGGCTTGCAGTGACCTCAGTTTAACTTGGCAGCTGCCAGACTGCTCTTATCTTATCTCTGCATCGAGCTCTGCTCACAGCTCAGCAAGTGCCAAGGGCTCAGCTTCCCCTGCTCCTGCTGCTGCCAGCAGGGGCACCCCCAGCGTGTGGCACGGTCCCCGGGTGCCCCTCAGCCATGGGGGGACACCAACTGCCCCACAGCTTTCCCTGCCTTAAACCACGGGAACAGGGAGGGCTCCCATCCCCACGTCCCTCCTCCAACCTCCAGCATCCTGGGAAGGGGAGGCTGAGATCAAAGGATCAGGGAATCACAGACTGGTTTGGGTGGGAAGAGACCTTGGAAGGTCTCTTGGGCAGGGACTGGCTAGAAAGCAGCCGTGAGGAGAGGGACTTGGGGGTGCTGCGGGATGAGAAGCTGACCAGGAGCTGTCAGTGTGCACTTGCAGCCCAGAGAGCCAAGCAGAGCCTGGGCTGCATCAAGAGAAGTGTGGCCAGCAGGGCAAGGGAGGGGATTCTCCCCCTCTGCTCAGCTCTGGTGAGACCCCACCTGGAGTACTGCATCCAGTTCTGGAGCCTCTGTTACAAGAGGGATCTGGAGATGCTGGAAGGTGTCCAGAGAAGGGCCATGAGGATGAGCAGAGGGCTGGAGCTGCTCTGCTATGAGGACAGACTGAGAGAGTTGGGGTTGTGCAGTCTGCAGAAGAGAAGGCTCTGAGGAGACCTTCTTGTGGCCTTCCAGGATCTGAAGGGGGCTACAAGAAACCTGGGGAGGGACTTTTTAGGATATCAGGGAGTGACAGGACTGGGGGGAATGGAATAAAGCTGGAAGTGGGGAGATTCAGACTGGACATGAGGAAGAAGTTCTTCCCAATGAGAGTGGTGAGAGCCTGGAATGGGTTGTCCAGGGAGGTGGTTGAGGCTCCATCCCTGGAGGTGTTTGCAGCCAGGCTGGATGAGGCTCTGGCCAGCCTGATCCAGTGTGAGGTGTCCCTGGGCATGGCAGGGGGGTTGGAACTGGATGAGCCTTGTGCTCCCTTCCAACCCTGACTGATTCTATCATTCTATGATTCTAAGGTGGTAGGTCCCATCCAGCAGAGTCCTCTCTGCTCCTAGAGCTATAACCATTGTGTGGCATCCAGGCTGGACCAATCCTGAGCAGCTCCTCCACACCCACAGTGTAGCTGAGCAGTGATGCTCTCCTGCCCCAGTTCACAGACTGGAGCTGAACCATAGAGCCACAGGCTCATGGAGTGGTTTGGGTGGGAAGAGACCTTTCAGGCTCACCCAGTCCAAGCCCCTGCAGTCAGCAGGGACACCTCGAACCAGAGCAGGTTGCTCACAGCCCCAGACAACCTGACCTGCAGTGGTGCCAGCCATGGGGCAGCTCCCATCTCTCTGGGCAGCCTGGGTCAGGCTCTCAGCACCCTCAGGGTCAAACATTTCTTCCTTCTCTCCACTCTCAATCTCCCTCTTGCAGTTCCAAACCATCTCCCCTTGTCCTGTCCCAACAGGCCCTGCTCCAAAGTCTGTCCCCAGCTTTCTGCTCAGCCCTTGAAGCACTGCAAGGCCACCAGAAGGTCTCCCTGGAGCCTTCTCCTCTGCAGGCTGCCCAAGCCCAACTCTCTCAGCCTGGCTCCCAGCAGAGGGCTTCCAGCCCTGCCAGCATTGCTGTGGCCTCCTTTGGACCCAAGATACCAAGTACCACCCTCATCTCTCTTTCCATGAATGGTGAAGCTATAACCAGCTGCCCTCAAGGTCTGGAGGTGCCCAGGGCAGCTGGGATGCTCAGGGCTGTGGAGCAGAGCCTAATGTTTATCTCCAGTCCCTGCTTTCCACACACACTGACAAAATAAAGCACCAAATGCAAAAGGCTTCACCTGCTGCAGCCTGCTGCTGGCTCTGGGGGTGTCACCCTGATCTATAACTTGCCTTTTCCCCTTTCCTGGTGGTTTATAAACCCAAATACTGGCAGGTTTTATTCCCCAGAACAGGGGAAGGAGACAGCGATGTGGAGCTCAGGAAGGGAACCTCTGAGCTCCTTGCCCTGCAATGTGCCCCCCAGGGGCTGTGCAGGGAGGATGGGGGGTGGGGGTGTTGGGGGGGTTCATTGGACTTTAGAGGTGACAGTTGCCATCCTTGGGGTGCAGCTGGAGCTGGACAGGAGGTTGTGCCCACCCAGCCCCCTGCCTCTGCTGCCTCTGTGGTTTGCTTACCTGCCCCAGGGCCCCCGGGGTGGCAGCAGAAGGCAGGATGTCACCTCAAACCTCAAGAGGAGCTGCTGCTGAGGGGGAGGGTGGATGGGATGCCAGGGGGGGATTTGCCAGCCACCAAATATAAACATGGGTGCTCCTCTCTCAACGGTCCTCTTCCGCAGCCTCCCAGCCTCGCTGGGGCCCCTGTGGCTCTTGTGTGCCCTGGGAACAGGGAATGGCCCTCCTGCCCCATGAGCTCCTGGGGGAATGGGGACATCCCTTTGCCAGGGCTGTGCTGGAATCCTGGTGTGATGGTGACTGAGGGAGATGCCCTAATGCTCTCAGAGGTCCTTCTTGGGGTGCTGGCATGAGGGTGTCCCCTCCTCTTGAGGCCAGTATAGTGCCCTGAGCCCTCAACCCCCTCCAAACACCATGAGATGGATTTGGTAGCTTGGAGACCCTGTGACCCACCAAGCTCATAGGGGAGGGTAAGGGTCTGTCCTCAGGGCTAGGAGAGTATATGTGGTACTCTACCCTCAGCCCACTCCATTACTGGGCTCCTCAAGACCAAATCTGGCTTCAATTTCTTGGCCAACACCACCATAAACTCCTTTTGCTCATCTGTCACCCACACAGCCCTCCCAGCCCTGCCACAACCCACTGGGACAGGAGGCCCCTGGCAGCTGGGGAACCCAGGACCCTAAACCACATCAGGCTCTGTGACACTGGACATGGGGCTGGGGCACTGCAAGGAGCCCTGTCAGCAGCCACTGGTCCTAATGGGGCTCAGAGAAGGGCCACGAGGAGGAGCAGAGGGCTGGAGCTGCTCTGCTAAGAGGACAGCCTGAGAGAGTTGGGGTTGTTCAGTCTGGAGAGGAGAAGGCTCCCAGGAGACCTTCTTGTGGCCTTCCAGGATCTGAAGGAGGCTGCAAGAAAGCTGGGGAGGGACTTTTTAGGCTGTCAGGGAGTGATAGGACTGGGGGGAATGGAGCAAAACTGGAAGTGGGGAGATTCAGATTGGATGTTAGGAAGAAATTCTTCCCCATGAGGGTGGTGAGACACTGGCAGAGGTTGCCCAGGGAGGTGGTGGAAGCCTCATTCCTGGAGGTTTTTGCAGCCAGGCTGGAGGTGGCTGTGAGCAACCTGCTGTAGTGTGAGGTGTCCCTGCCCATGGCAAGGGGTTGGAACTGGATGATCATAGAATCATAGAATCATAGAATCAAGAAGGTTGGAAGAGACCTCAAAGATCATCGAGTCCAACCTGTCACCCTAAACCTCATGACTATCTAAACCATGGCACCAAGTGCCACGTCCAATCCCCTCTTGAACACCTCCAGGGATGGTGACTCCACCACCTCCCTGGGCAGCACATTCCAATGGCCAACCACTCTCTCTGTGAAGAACTTTCTCCTCACCTCCATCCTTGAGGTCCCTTCCAACCCTGACAATTCTGTGATTCTAGGAGGCTGGCAGGGTTGGGGTGGGGGAGCACCCAGGTATGACAGTGCCCAGTGCAGCTGCACAGCTCCAGTGCTGCTGGCTGGGGGACAAGGGGACAGCATCCACCTGTGCCCACAGAGCACCCAACACCCCCCTGCCTGCAGGCACCCTGGGGTGCCACCTTCCCAGGGATGGGAGGGCATCAGGGCAGCGATTTCCCTGCTGCCCAGCAGTGAGGGGGTGAGCACAGGGAGTGGGACACGGAGTCAGCCCTCTGCCTCTGCCCCCTCCCCGGCCCCCGGCGCCCCAGCAGCGGCGCAGTGAAGGTTTCCGGCACTGCAGGTGTGCGGTGGGGCCAGGGGGGCTGGGGGCCGTGGCAGGTGGGGGCCATGAGGGCCCACTGGGTGGTGCTGGCTCATTTGCATCTGCAAGGCACCCACATGGCACCCTGAGCACGGGCAGGGGCGCTCAGCCTTCGCTCACGCTGAGGATGAAGATGGTCCTGCTGCAGATGAGTCTGTTTCCACCTGCCTCATGTCCCCTGTGCCAACCTCGAACCCCGTGGTGCCATGGGCAGGGAGAATCCTTCCCTTCGAGTGAGCCAAGGGGGATGCCCTGGGATGGGGACGAGCTCAGCTCTGGCTCCTTGGATGGCGAATGTGGCTTCAGCCCCTGGCTCCCGGCTGCGTGGCCACCCTTAGCACCACAGCATGGGGCAGGAGGGGTGCTGGGAGGGGGCTCCTGAGAACTTTTGTGGCTTTGAAAGCGAGCAGAAAGCCCTGCTCTGGGCAGCAGCTGCTCCTCTCCGCCCGGCTCCGTTCCTGCCTTTCCCCCCCTTCCCCCCCCTTTTTTTTTTTTTTTTTTTTTTTTTGCATCTTCTCTCTCCCCAGCCGCAGCCACGACGCTAAGATGGAGCCAGCTCCCTCCCCTCTAACCGGCTCCCTCCAGCCTCCCACCTCCACCTCAAGGATGACAATGACAGCTGCAAGAGTTGTGGGTGTCCCTTCCCCCTCTTCCTCACCCCTTCCCTTGTCCCCAGCCTCCCCCAACCCCCAGCCCAGCCAGGAGCCCCCCGAGCTGGGGGCTGCCTGCCTTTCGCCTTGACATTTGAAAAATGCCAGGCTGAGCCGGGAGACAGCAGCTGCAGGGTGGCACGGGGCCAACTATTCCGTTTTGGGTGGGTTTCGGTTTGTTTGCCGGCGCTGGAGGGAATGAAAGGGGAAGGCTGAGCCCCAGCTCTCGCCCTCTGGGTTTGGGGGCTGCAGTGGGGGCTGCGGGGGGGATGTGGCACCTGTGGGCATCCCAGTGACAGGGTTTGACCTGGCAGACAGGGAGTGACCCTGTGCCCGGGGGCTGGTGGCCCTTTGGCTGCTTGCATGGCTCAGTGGTCTGGCTGCCTCCCCTGCTCCAAACCCTGGGGGTACCTACATGTCCCCCCCGTGTCCACACAGGTGTCCCAGCCTGGTGTCCGAGGGTCTCTGCACACCCTCAGTGCCAGCCTCAGCTGGGTCGTGGCCCTGGCACACTCACATGGATGGACCAAGTGCTCTCCAGCATCCTGGAGCTTGGCTGGGAGCTGAATGAGGGCATCCTGGCAGGGCTGGGACCCAGATCCCTGCAGAGACAGAGCCCCAGCCAGGCCAGGGTGCCAACTGGGAGATGCCCACCCATGGGACCGCATGGGGAACCGTCACCTCCTCTCTTGGGCTGTCCCCAGTCCCTCTTTGACCCCTGTGGAGACAGAGAGCAGGCACAGCCCTGGCACAGGTCTCGGTACCAGTGGGCACTGAGCAATGTGCTGCTTGTTGGCTGGGGGCTTGCTGAGGGCTATGGTGCAGAGGAGGGGGAGGGGAGAGGCTGTATCCCCCCCACTGCAGGCCCAGTGGTGAGGGGCAGCACCAAGCAGGCTGGCACAAGGGACAGGGACGCTGTGCCCTCCTCCACCCAGGGCAGGAGACTGCAGCGGGCAGCGAGGACACCGCTTTGATACTCAGATTTTATATTCATGTAAGCAACACAAACGGCCTGGCTGCTCCTGCCCTGACAATGGAATTCATTGTGATGGAAATAGCCTCCCGAGGACTGCAGCTTAATTACCTCCTGATTTGCATTTTTGCATATTAATGACTGCAGAGCTGCTAATTTTGCTGCATTATTTTAAAGGCAAAGCGACCCTGCTCCTCTCTCGTCTCTCCTGCTGTTCTCTTCCTCCTCCCTTTCTCCTCGTTAGAGCTGGAGGTGGCACAGCCCTGGGCTCAGCGAGGGCCACCTCAGTGGTGACCCCAGGGTGGTAAATTGGAATGGGGGAGATTGAGAGTGGAGGTAAGGGAGAAATTCCTGACAGTGAGGGTGGGGAGAGACTGGAACAGGTTGCCCAGGGAGGCTGTGGATGTTGCCTGCCTGGAGGTGTTCACTGCCAGGTTGGATGAGGCCTTGAGCAACCCTGGGCTGGTTGCCACAGGGAGGTGTCCCTGCCCATGGCAGGGGATTGGAACTGGATGGTCTTGAAGGTCCCTTCCAACCCAACCCATTCCGTGGTTCTCTGATGGCCCAATGCCATCCCAGTGCCACCATCAGAACCGTGACACCTTCCTTGTTAACATGAGGCCTCATCAGCCACCCAGGTGACTGTGGGACGCCCCTTGCGTGGGATGCCCCAGGCGGGGCTGTGCCCAGCTCCTTGGCAAGCGCTGGGAGCGGCGTGGTGGCCGCGTCCTCCGCGCTCACCACCATTGTTCTGTGGCGGCTCGGTGGGCAGCGGTGTCACCGCCTGTTACTTCCACTCCACAGCTCCAACTGCAACAGGCAGGGAACAAATCGGGGGGGCACTGGCCTCCCCCTGCTCCCTCTGGCCTTGCTAACAACCAGCCCTGTTTCCACTGCCACCCCCAGACAGGGCACGGCGCCAGGCTGGCCATGGAAGTGCCACCTCCTGGAATAAGGGATGGGAAGAGGAATGGTCCAGGGGATGGGGGAGTGGCTGTGCCCTCTCTCACCTCTCTGTGGGCAGTGGGGTGCAGGGTAGCAGGCAGAGCTCAGGAGAGGGACAGGGACAGTGTTGGGGACAGAGACAGGGCTAGGGCTGGGAACTGGGTCAGTGCTGAGATCAAGGCTGGTGACAGGGACAGGAACAGGAACAGGTAGAAGGTTAGAGATAGGGATAGGGACAGGATTTGGACAGGGCTGGGCATGGAGGTGCCACCTCCCAAAATAACTGATGGGAAGAGGAAGGATACAGGGGTTGGAGGGATGGCTGAACCCTGCCTTGCCTCACTATGGGCAGCAGGCCATGGTGTGGCCCTGGGGTAGGGGACAGGGTTGGGCACTGCCCAACTGCTGCCCATGTTGGAGATTATTTACCCCTGGTCCAGGTTCTATGACAGCAGCAAACCCTACCCTGTGTGTCACTGTCCCAAGGGGGTGTTCAGAACTCCCTGTCTCATCTGAACCCCAGGTAGGACCTGCTGCACAGTCCCCAAATGTGCCCTGACCCCAGGCCCAGGGGCTGGAGTTGCTCTCTGCTCCTGTTCCATGTCTCACCCCCTGTCAGAGGGGCAGAAGCAGGACCAAGGACTTCCTGTCCCTATCTGAAACCTGTGGTGTGGTTGCATGTCCCTGAAGGCAGGCTGGCCAGGTGCCACCAGCCCAGGGCTGCCCAGGGTAGCTCAGCCTGCCAGGGGACACCCAGGACTGGGCACAGGGAGAGACTGGAGGAGGGGCACAGGGCTACAGGATGGTGAGCATCAGCCTGGATTTGGGGAGTGGGGTGGGAAGGTCAGGGGGACAGGGTCAGAGCTGGGACAGGGCAGGGGACAAAGATGGGGCTGGGGACAAGACAGGGACAGAGGCAACACAGGAGCTAAGGCTGGAGACAGGGACAGAGTCAGGACTGGAGACAGGGCTGGGAACAGTACCAGGGTTAGGGATAGAGCTGAGAATAGGGATAGAGACAGGGATAGGATCAGGGTTAGAGACAGGGCTGGGGGCAGGAGCAGGAGCAGGACCAGGGGCATTGTCAACTCTGGGGCTGGAGACAGGGACCGACAGGGCTAGGGCAGCACCAGGGGTTCCAGAATAGGGCCGGGCTCAGTTCAGGCCCAGGGTCAGGGCTGGGTTTAGGACAAGACCAAGCTCAGCTCATAGCCAGGCTCAGGAGAGGTCAGGCTCAGCTCAGCCCGGGTCCAGAGTTCGCTCAGGTTCCAGCCATGGCTCGGCCTGGGAGGGCTCATGGCGCCACCTGGCGGAAAAAAGACGCACTGCAGGGGCGCGGGAGATGAGAGACCTCTGGGTGCTGGGGAGGTGGGGGGGGGGGTGGTGGTGGTAGGGGAACTCTGAGTGCTGGGAGGGGACTGGAGGGCAGTGGGAGCCCTGGGTGATGGAGAGGGCACTGGGCGGGGGCTAGGGGGCAATGGGGGCACTGCATGGTGGCGAGGGCACTGGGAGCCAGTGGGGGCACTGGGTGCTGGAGAGGGGACTGGTGGGTTAGGGTTAGGTGGGTAGTATGGGCAGTGGAAACTCTGAGTGCTGGGGACAGGACCCCACCAGTGGCCCGTAGGCGTTGGGGCAGGACCCCGTGGGTTCCCCCTCTGCACCTTGGCAGGGCTCCAGTAGTAGCAGAGCCAACCAGGGGCTCCCCCTGAACGCGAGTGGATGACTTTAACCCAGGCCTAACCTGCAGCTTCCGTCCCCGTGGGGGGTGACAGCAGCCCCACGCGGGACCCAGCCCCGCTGCGGTACGGGATGCTCGGGCCAGGGCCCCCTGATCTGTTCCTCCCCTCGAGTGTCTGCGCAGAGACACCTGGCACACCGCATCCTGCCGCGGGCCCACCGCCGGCACACGGCGCGGGGGCGGCAGCCGGGACCCCTCCCGGCGGCGGCAGGGGGACATGCGCGGGGACAGCGTGCAGACAGCATGCGGCCAGCTCAGTGCCCTCGGCGGGGCCGGGCCGGATGTGCCCACTAGAGGGCAGCGGCAGCCCAGGAATTGGTGTCCCCGGCCTGGACCGCATCCAGTACCCCCCTGCACCCTGCTCTGCACCCATGCAGCCTTCATCCTGCTCCCCTCCAAACTGCCCTGCATCCCTCCATTTACCCCTGCACCCCTCTATCAGCCCCTGAACCCCTCCATCCTGTCCTGTACCACTCCATCCCCCCCTGTACCACTCCATCCACTCTGGTGCCCCTCCATCTACCCCTGCACCCCCCCATCCTGCCCTGTACCACTCCATCCACCCTGGCGCCTCTCTATCTAGCCCTGCACCCTTCATCCTGCACCCCTTCCCTCCTTCTCTACACCCTGCTCTGCACCCCTTCATCTTGTGCCCCTGCATTCTGCTCTGCACCCCTGCACCCTCCATCCTGCTTGCCCCACCCCCATCCAAACCTCCAACTCCCCCCCCTCACCTCTTCTCTGCCTGTCCACCCCTCACATCCTTCTTGCCCTTTCTTCCCACTCCCCACCAGCTCCCACCCACCCCAGCCCTCCTGGCTTCCTGCTGGACCTGGACATCCCTCTGTGCCTCAGTATCCCCCAGGAACACATCGACCCTCACTGGTGCCCCCCCAGCATCCCCTCGGAAGGGACCTGTCCCTTGGGGTGCCACCAGGACTGGGAATGAA
The DNA here is from genome assembly GCF_027791375.1 of Indicator indicator. Classification (NCBI taxonomy): domain Eukaryota; kingdom Metazoa; phylum Chordata; class Aves; order Piciformes; family Indicatoridae; genus Indicator; species Indicator indicator. The sequence continues at coordinate 355,158 of NC_072045.1, read as the reverse complement.
ACCTTCACCCTCCTCAAGCCAATAGAATCCTACCAACACCCCAGCCTTGATATGCTGACCTGCCCTGTCTCCCCCTCCCCTTCCCATATCCCAGAGCCCCCCAGGCCTCCCTGGGGACCCCTAGTGTCACCGTGGCAACCGGTGATGGTCAGCAGCCGCTGACCCTGGTGCCCTGGAGGGAGCCCTGGCCCTGCCCTGGGTCACTGAGGTCAATCAATCTCATTGCTATGCACAGAGCAGGGTAAGGAGTGCCAGGGCTGGCAGAGCCCAGGAAAAGGGGGACAAAAAGGGACAAAACAGGGCAGAAAATCCTGTAGGAGACACTGGGAGGTTTGCTTCAAATGCCTGTCCCAGTCTGTCCCAGTTCCCCCACAAAGGGGGTCCCTGCAGGGACCTGGCAGCAGAGGGGCTGCAAGGTCTTGGGGCCAGGCAGGGATGTGCCCGGATGGATGTCCTCGGGCAGGGTGGGGGTCAGGGTGCCCAGTGGCAGGCAGTGGTGCCCAGTCCTGCCCCATGGCTGATCCCCCTCCCGCCGGCATTACCACATCCTGCCGGAGAGCGTCAGCAGGCAGCTGCAGGAAGGGGAGGGGAGGAGAGGGGAGGAGGGGGCTGTGCTGCACCCCACCAGCCCTCCTGCTGCCCAGGGGAGGGCTCAGGGCTCCCTGCCTGATAGGCAAACTGATGACAGCCTTCCTCCACCCGGTCCTAGCCTTCCTCACCCTCCTGCCACCCCCCTCCAGCCGTGGGCTGGGAGCCATTAGCCTGGCTGAGGCCCAGCAGACTCATGTTCCCAGTGGGATTGCTGCCCACACCTCCTGCCTGGGCCAGGCTGGGCTGAGGCTGGGCAGCAGAGCCCCCTCCCAGGCAAGGACATGGCATGGGGCATGAAAATCATCCACAAAACAGGGTCCTGCTCCTCAGGAGCACCCCAGTCTGGCAGGGCAGGCAGGGGCATCCCTAGAGGCTGTCTGGGTGGGAACCCCAACTTGTTGTGCCCCTTCCTGTCTTGAGATGGTTGGTGGCCCAGGGGTGCAGCTACCCCCAGCACCCAGCCACCCCCAGTTGAGGTCCCAGCCCCCAAAGGCTCCAGCTCTCAGCAGAGGCTGCTCAGGGTGATCAGGCCCTGCACTCCCACCTCCAGCCCCCCAAACTGAACCCCTAAAGGATAGCCCAGAGCTTGGGCTGGGGGTGGCTTTGGGGAGGGAGCAGCACCATCCCTCAGAGCTCTGCTGCTGCCCCCTGTGCTCCCCCCTGGCTCCCCCAGTCTGGGGCTGGAGCCTGCAGAGCACAGACTTGGTGTCTCCAGCACAACCACACTGGCCTCGGGGAGGGGGCTGCTGGGAAAAGGCTCCCCCCACCCCCAGCCTCTGCTGGGTCCCCCACAGGAAGGGGCACTGCCAGGACTTACTGGCACTGTGCTGACAGCTCCATCCCAGGGCCTTCCCAGCTCCTCCAGGTCCTCCCCAGGGTCCCATGTTTGAGTTGCAGTGACATCTCTGTCACTCAGTGCTCCTGGGGACCCCCCGACCCCCTCTGCCTTTGCTGTCAGAGTGGTCAGGGCTTGGCACAGGCTGCCCAGGGAGGTGGTGGAGTCCCCATCCCTGGAGCTGTTCCAGACCCCTGTGGCCATGGCACTTGGGGCCATGGTTTGGTGGCCATGGTGGGGTTGGGTGATCCTGGAGAGCTTTTCCAACCCAAACAGTTCCATGAGCCTGTGATTCTATGATCCCTCCACCAAGGAGTGACAGAGGGTGGGCTGGGCTGGGCTGCTTTTCCCTCCCTTCACATTGCCCCGAGCTCCCCTTTTGACTCCAGCCCCAGCTGGGACCCTGGAGAACCCCTGCTCAGGACCAGCAGTACAGGAATGCTCCTGCAGCAGCTGTGTTCCCCCAGCCCCAGCATCCTGCCAGAGAGCAGACTGCAGCTGGGGGCTGGGAGATGGATTTCTTGCAGTGATGCAAAAATTAATTGACGGAATTTACAGAAATAAAGATTTCCTTCCTCCATTGGGGAGCTCAGCACCACATCAGCTCCCGGGGCAGGATTTGGTCATCACCTCCCAACGCTGGCAGTGGCAGTGGGTCCTGGGCAAATGGGGTTGGTGGTGCCCTGAGTGGGGGGCAAAAAATCCTCAGCTTTTGCTCTGTCCTCAGCCTGGTGGCCACAAACCTGGGCAGAGCAGAGGCTGCCCTCACCACAAAACCAGCTGAGAGGGAAATGTTGTGATAGGGACATCAGGAGGAAGTTCTGCACAGGGAGGGTGGGGAGGCACTGGAACAGGTCGCCCAGGGAGGTGTTTGAGGCCCCATCCCTGGAGACATTCAAGATGAGACTTGATGTGGCCCTGGGCAGCCTGATCCAGAAGGAGGTGTCCTTGCTGACTGCAGAGGGGTAGGACAAGATGCCCTTTGATGGTCCCTTCCAACCTCATGCAATCTGTGACTTTGTGGACACATGGGGAAACTGAGGCACAGGCAGAGCATGACCTGTCTGAAACCAAGAGGGACCCAAGGGGAGGCTATGCTGGCTGGGGGGTGCAAGGGGATCCCTAGATTTGGGAGTAGGAGGCATTTGTAGTTCTTTACAACGAGGGTGGGGAGGCGCTGGAATGGTTTGCCAAGAGAGGTTGTGGATGTCTCATCCCTGGAGCTGTTCAAGGCCAGGCTGGATGAGGCCTTGAGCAACCTGGGCTGGTGGGAGGTGTCCCTGCCCATGGCAGAGGGGTTGAAAGTAGATGATCTTTGAGGTCCCTTCCAGTCCAAACCAATCTATGAATCTTTAAGCTCCTTTCCAACCTGCTCTAGTTGGAGATGACCCTGCTGGCTGCAGGGGGGTTGGACAAGATGATCTTCAAGGGTCCCTTCCAACCCAATGCTTTCTGTGATTGTATAATTGAAGCCATTCTAGGGTTCTATTATTCTATGATTGTCCCAGTGAGGATTGTCCCCTGCAGCCCCCCTGCCCCTTCCTCAGCTGAAACACCACCCCCAGCCCCCTTTGTCCAGTACCTGAAAAGGGACTACATGAAAGCTGGGAAGGTGCTTTTGACAAGGACTGGGAGTGGCAGGACAAGAGGGAATGGGTTGAAGCTTGAGGAGGGGAGACTGAGACTGGAAATTGGGAAGCAATCCTGTACAGTGAGGGTGGGGAGAGACTGGCACAGGTTGCCCAGGGAGGCTGTGGCTGCCTCCTCCCTGGAGGTGTTCAAGGCCAGGCTGGATGAGGCCTTGAGCAAGCTGGGCTGGAGGGAGGTGTCCCTGCCCATGGCAGGGGGTTGGAGCTGGATGCGCTTTCAAGATCCCTTCCACCCCAACCCACCCCCTGAACCCATCCATCAAAACACAGAAGCACCTCTCGGGTGGCTGCAGCCCATCCCCACCCTGCTCCCAAGCCCCATCCCGGGTCGGGGCTGGCGGCGCTGTGCCAGGGGTGGCAGTTGGGGTCCCTGGGGTGAGGCTGGGGGGCGCCGGGCGCAGGCGGGGTGCAGGCTGCTGCTGCTGCCTGTGTCTCCTGGCTGCGCGGTCGATCCCCAGACAGACTCCTGGCCTTGCTGCGTGTGCTCTTTCGAGCCCATTGATTTCCCTGAGTAAGTGAGTTTGTATGGATCATGCAGCACGCAGCCCGGGCTGCCCAGCGGTGCAGCAGCCGGCGGGGGGGTGAGGGGTGGGGGCTGGGGGGGGGGGGAGGCCGAGGGAGGGGTAGGGGGGAGCTGGGGAGAGAGCAGAGCCGATCAATATGGACAGTGTGAAGTGAATTAATGGAAGCCGTAGAGGCTGCCTGACAGCGCTGCCGGGGCCGGGCTGCCCTTCGGGGGCTGCTTGAAGGCAGCTGGCGATGCCGGGAGGGGTCTCCAGGGACGCCGTTTCCAATCCTGCCCGGGGGGCTGGGGGATGCCGCTGGGGTAAGGAGATGGTCACGGGGACCTTGTGGCTTTGGAATCAGAGCCTCACAGAATTGTTTTAGTCAGAAAAGAGCTCTAAGCTCACCCAGGCTGAGCATTCTCTAACTACCAAGGCTGGGGCTAAGCCGTGGCCCTCAGCACCACAGCTCTGCGGCTCTGAAACACCTCCAGGGATGGCGATTCAGCCTCCATGGGCAGCCTGTGCCAGGCTTTGAGAACCCTTCCACTGAAGAAGTTTCTTCTAATATCCAACCTAAACCTCCCCTGGGGCAACTTGAGGCCATTTCCTCCCATCCTGTCACTTGTTCCTTGGGAGAAGAGCCCAACCCCCACCTGGCTCCAGCCTCCCTTCAGGGAGCTGTGGAGAGCAATGAGGTCTCCCTCAGCCTCCTCTTCTCCAACTTGAACACCCCCAGCTCCCTCAGCCACTCCTCACCAGATGTGTTCTCCAGATCCTTCAGATCAGAAATTTGGGATCCTCTGCCAGGACAGCACCGTGCCTGGGGCACCACAGGGTGTCCAGCTCTGCAGGAGCATCTGCAGCCACTTTCTCCACATCCAGGCACCTTGGGTTTAAATCCTGAGATTTTCTTGTGGCAACCCAAAAGCTCCCAGGGAGACTGCTCCATCAGGATTTTCATTGAAACATCTGAAGGGCTGTGTTGAAAATGAAAGGAGAGAAAACTTGCCAGCTTGTGCCTGAAACCTGTTGTCTTTCCTTCCAGGAGAGCTCCCCACACACCAGGAGAAGCTGGATGGAACCAGGACCCTGCCCACAGCCACCTCAGAGCAAGCATGAAGGTTTTCAACCTCTCATTTGCTGTTGCAGTCTTCAACACTGGGCTGGAAAAACAGCAAAGCCTCAAAAATCCCCCCCCAAAGCTCTTCCTGTGGTGCTGAGGGTCTGGGAGCAGCATTTCTTTCATGAGTTGTTTGCTGCTCTGCCCTGGGTGCAGCTGGGGGTTCATAGAATCACAAAACTGTCAGAGTTGGAAGGGACCTCAAGGCTCAGCCAGTGCCAACCCCCCTGCCATGGGCAGGGACACCTCACACCACAGCAGAGCCACCTCCAGCCTGGCCTTAAACACCTCCAGGGATGAGGCTTCCACCACCACCTCCCTGGGCAACCTCTGCCAGTCTCTCACCACCCTCAGGGGAAGAATTTCTTCCTAACATCCAATCTGAATCTCCCCATTTCTAGTTTTGCTCCATCCCCCCAAGTCTTATCCCTCCCTGACACCCTCAAAAGTCCCTCCCCAGCTTTCCTGGAGCCCCCTTCAGATCCTGGAAGGCCACAAGAAGGTTTCCTGGGAGCCTTCTCCTCTCCAGACTGCACAACCCCAACTCTCTCAGTCTGCCTCCGTAGCAGAACAGCTCCAGCCCTCTACTCATCCTCATGGCCCACGTCCTGGTAACACAATTTCAGCAGGTGGGCAGTGTGGAAATCACCCAAACTCCACCCAAAATGAGACAATTTGCAGCCTGAGGCTCATTAGGGCAGAATTCCTCTTGTAGAATGGGTTGGAAGGGACTGTGAAGATCATCCAGCTCCAACCCCTTTGCCATGGGCAGGGACACCTCCCACCAGCCCAGCTGGCTCAAGGCCTCATCCTGCCTGGCCTTGAACACCTCCAGGGAGGAGGCAGCCACAGCTTCCATCTTCCTCCTTCTGGGATTGAGACAGAGAGGAGGCAAACTTGGCTTGCGTCTTTAGGTTCAATGTTAACACACTTAGGGAAGGGAAGAGTTCCCACCAGGCAGACTCAGGTATCACAGAATCCCAGGATGCCAGCTTGGAAGGAATCCCAAGGCTCATCTGGTCCAAGCTTTCTAGGTGACAGTGAAATGAGCTGGCCCAGCCCCCTGCCAAGCTTAAAACTCAGCACAGGGGACAAGGCAGGGGTTGCCTGGGCTCATTTTCCTGTGAGGGGTTTGAGGAGGCACTGCAGCTGCCTGAAATATATCTCCATGTCTTCTTTTTCCCTCCTCTAATGGGAGCAAAGTGGATGAGCTGGGCTCTGGGGAGCAACAGCAGGGCCCATCAGCAAACCTGCTCCAGTCAGGACCAGGGGTGCTGGAGGAAGGGACTGGTGCCTTGAGGGCACAGTGTTGGGGCTGGTGATTGTGGCTGCAGGGTGGCATTTGCTGGGGCAGTGCTGGTGTGGGCAGCCCTGTGCTCAGGAGGCTTTTCCCTGGGTTGGGGATTAAGGCCATTGGCATTTCTGGGGCTCCTGGAGCTTTTTTCCTCCCTTGGTGTTGAAGCAGGAGGAAAGGCTGCTGGTAGAGATGTTGGAAATGTGTGCTGGGGAGAGTTGTGTAGCACCTGGAGGTCCAGGAGGGGCAGCTGCCCTTTGGCAGGGGCTGGCAGGGTGCTGAGTTCTCCCAAGCCCACGGTGATGGGTGCAGGGAGCTGCTGGGCAGGGGCTGCAGTGGCTTTGGGTTCTGCCTGATGCTGTGACCCACAAGCAGCCCAGATCCCACCAGCTCCTAGGAACTGGAGTGATGGAAAGTCCTGATGAGCAGCTGGGGGGACAGAGCACAACCTGCTGCTTGGATGCTTTGTCCACCACTGGTGTGAGGCTGTGGGGAGGCCACCTCAGAGAGAATTGTGGTCAGATTGAGAGGAAGGCTGTGCCCACGGTGGAGCTGTGGGGCAGGGAAGGTGGTGCTGAGCAGCAAAGGCATCTCCAGCTGCAGATGGGTGCCCACATGTCCCTCACAAGCTGCACCACAGGGTTGTGACTCAAGGGAAATGTAATGGATGTCATGTGGACACCTCATCCCTGGAGATGTCCAAGGCCAGGCTGGATGAGGCCTTGAGCAAGCTGGGCTGGAGGGAGGTGTCCCTGCCCATGGCAGGGGCTTGGAACTGGAGGATCTTGAAGGTCCCTTCCAACCCAACCCAGTCTGTGACTCCGTGCTTCTAAGAAGGGCATCACCACCAGCCTGGCAATGGCTGGCAGGTGAGACCCAAGGGCACGTGGTGGTGCTGGGTGGCAGGAGGCAGCTGGACCAGGGGAGGGGGAGGCAGAGGTGTGCTGGCCCTTTAAGAGCATAATTTCGGAGCTGGCCTACTGCGTTATTGATCGGCGCTATGGTAACCTATATTAGATTATGTATGGCTGGAAATGTGGTGTGGATGGGGAGGCTTGTTTGGGAAGCCAGCACTCCTCTTCTTGGAAACCAGCTCCCCACAGAGGCCTTGGCTTGGGAAGGGTCTGCAGGCTGCCGGCTCAGCTGGAGCTGAGAACGGACAGAGCTCGAGGCACCTGTGAGGAGCTGGCAGCTGCCCGTCCAACGGGGCCAGTGGGCACCTTCAGGGGTGGGCACTGAAGGGTTCCTGTCCAGAGGGGTGGTAGGGGATGGATGGGAAGAGTCAGACATCAATAGCAATACAGACTGGGGGATGAGCAGCCTTGTGGAAAGGGACCTGGGGGTGCTGGTGGGTGAGGAGCTGGACAGGGGCAGGCAGTGTGAGCTTGCAGCGCAGGAGGCAAATCACAGCCTGGGCTGCATCCAAAGCAGCAGAGCCAGAGAGGAGATTCTGCCACTTTGCTCTGCTCTGCTCAGACCTCACCTGCAGTGCTGTGTGCAGGTCTGCAGCCCTCAATGCAGGAAGGACCTGGACCTGATGGAGAGGGTCCAGAGGAGGTCATGAAAATGCTCAGGGGGTTGGAGCTCTGCTATGGGGACAGGCTGAGGGAGCTGGGGGTGTTCAGCCTGCAGAAGAGAAGGCTGCAGGGAGACCTTAGAGCTGCCTGCCAGTACCTGAAGGGGCTACAGCAAGGATGGGGAGAGACTGTTTGCAAAGGCCTGCAGGGACAGGACCAGGGGCAATGGCTTCAGACTAGAGCAGAGCAGATTGAGATTGGGTGTGAGGAACAAGTTCTGCCCCAGGAGGCTGCTGGAACACTGCAACAGGTTGCCCAGGGAGGTGGTTGAAGCTCCATTCCTGGAGATACTCAAGGTCAGGCTCAACAGGGCTCTGGGCAACCTGCTCTAGTTGGGGATGTCCCTGCTGAGTGCAGGGGGTTGGACTGGATGAGCTTTGGAGTCCCTCCTGGCCCAGCCCATTCTATGATGTCTAACAGTAGGAAACCTCTGCTGCAGCCCTTCCTGCCAAAGCAGCCACTGGTGACTCACACCTCCTCTCTTCCCTGGAAAAGGTGAAATGTGCTGGGAAAGACTCAGCTCCCAAGGGCCCAGTGGACATGTCTGGGTTCACCCGAAGCTCTGCAGCCCCTGCAGGGCCAGAGCTTTGGTTTATTTAGGTGAACTGGCAAAACACACTTTGTTCTCATTGCTCTGACACCGAGGGGGCAGCTGGGCTTGGAGAGAGAAGAGGTTACCAAAACCCACCCAGGTGCTGCTGGTGATCCAGGCCAATAAGTGAGTGCAAGCCCTGCAGATCCACATCTGCCTTTCTCTAAGGGAAGTTCTCCTGCTCCTCTACTCTGCCCTTATGAGGCCACCTCTGGAGTCCTGGGTCCAGTTCTGGGCTCCTCAGTTCCACAGAGCCAGGGAACTGCTGGAGAGAGTCCAGAGGAGGATCCAATGGTGCTGAGGGGCCTGGAGCAGCTCTGTGAGGAGCAAAGGCTGAGAGCCCTGGGGCTGAGAGCCTGGAGGAGAGCAGCCCCAGAGGGGAGCTGAGCAATGCTCAGCAAGAGCTAAAGGAGCTGTGGGGGTCAAGAGGCTGGGGCCAGACTCTGCTCAGTGGTGCCCAGGGCCAGGCCAAGGGGCAAGGGGCACAAAGTGCCATGGTGGGGTTGGGTTGCGGTTGGACTGGATGCCCTTAGAGGCCTTTTCCAGCCCTAATAACTCTGTGGTTCTGTGAACAGGAGGAGGAACTGTGGTGCAACTCATAGCACTGCCCTGGGCACTCCTCTTTGGAGGAGCTAAACCTTTCCATGGCCATCCCTTCACCAGCAAGCTGGCAGGACAGGACCAGGCTCTTCCTGCTGCTGCTGGATGATCCTCTCCAGATGGACCACCCAGAGGTGGTGGTACCTTGGTGTACCCAGAGGTGGTGGTACCTTGGAGCACCCAGAGGTGGTGCACAGAGGGGCCAGGAGATGAAGGCTCTGTGTCAGTCCCAGCCTCTGGCTGTCACCTCCTGGCAGTGGCCGCAGGCAGCCGTGGGGCAGCTCGGGGAGCACTGGAGCGTGGCACTGGGCTTTGAACGAGGCCAGGGGCATTGTGCTGGAGTAATTGGGCTGAGAAAATGAGAGACTCCACTCATCTGAGAGCAGGGATGGAGGGGACAGCCATGGGGACAGGCAGCTGCCAAGGAGTACTCAGCCCAGGGGACAGTCAGGGAGCTGCTGGGGGCTGGGATGTTCCTGGAGGTGTCTCCACAGCAGCCTTGGTGCTTGGAGCTGGATCTGCTTCCCCTCTTTTTCCACTCCTCTTTGTCCTGGGGTCATCCTGGCTCCTGGTGCTGCCTGACCCATGGGAGCAGCTGCCCCAGGAGGGGCCATATCAGGGTGGGGGTCCCCAACCATTCCCACCATAGAATGAGAGAATCATAGAAACATTTGGGTGGAAAAGCTCTTTCAGCTCCTCCAGTCCAACCATTCTCTAACTCTACCAAGGCTGAGGCTAAACCATGGCCCTCAGCCTCACAACTCTGCAGCTGTGAAACACCTCCAGGGATGAGAATTCAACCTCCCTGGGCAGCCTGTGCCAGGCTTTGAGAACCCTTCCAGTGAAGAAGTTTCTTCTGATGTCCAAACCTAAACCTCCCCCGGGGCAACTTGAGGTCATTTCCTCTTGTTCTATCACTTGGTCCTTGGGAGAGAAGAGCAGCACCCACCTGGCTCCAATCTCCTTGCAGGGAGTTGAAGAGACTCAGAAGGTCTCCCCTGAGCCTCCTTTCCTCCAGGCTGAACACCCCCAGCCCCCTCAGCTGCTTCTCACCAAACCCCTTCTCATCAGCCCATGTCCAAGGCTAGGCCACTGAACCCAGGCAGGGACTGGGATGCACTGGGGGTGGTGAGCACAGGGAAGGGGACAGGACCCTTGGAGCAGGAGGTGGTGACCATGTGCAGTACTGGGGCAGAGGGTGAGTGGCTGGGGATGGGACAAGGGAAATGTAGAGGAGACAAGAAGGGAATTTCTTGCATCTCATAGAATCATAGAATCAACCAGGTTGGAAGAGAGCTCCAAGATCCTCCAGTCCAACCTATCCCCCAGCCCTATCCAATCAACCAGACCCTGGCACCAAGTGCCTCATCCAGTCTCCTCTTGAACATCTCCAGGGATGGAGACTCCACCACCTCCCTGGGCAGCACATCCCAAGGGCAATCTCTCTCTGTGTGAAGAACTTCCTCCTAACACCCAGCCTAGACCTCCCCTGCACAGCTTGAGGCTGTGTCCTCTTGTTCTGCTGCTGCTTGCCTGGGAGAAGAGCCCAACCCCCACCTGGCTACAACCTCCCCTCAGGTAGTTGTAGAGAGCAATGAGGTCTGCCCTGAGCCTCCTCTTCTCCAGGCTGAACACCCCCAGCTCCCTCAGCCTCTCCTCACAGGGCTGTGCTCCAGACCCCTCCCCAGCCTTGTTGCCCTTCTCTGGACACCTTCCAGTCCCTCAACATCTCTCTTGAACTGAGGAGCCCAGAACTGGACACAGGACTCAAGCTGTGGCCTGAGCAGTACTGAGCAGAGGGCAGAATAACCTCCCTGCTCCTGCTGGCCACACTATTCCTGATCCAGGCCAGGATGCCATTGGCCTTCTTGGCCACCTGGGCACACTGCTGGCTCCTGTCCAGCTGCTGTCACCCAGCACCCCCAGGTCCCTCTCTGCCTGGCTGCTCTCCAGCCACTCTGTCCCCAGCCTGTAGCACTGCCTGGGGTTGTTGTGGCCAACGTGTAGAACCTGGCACTCAGCCTTGTTAAACTCATCCCATTGGCCTCTGCCCACCCAGCCAGCCTGCCCTGGTGTCATCTGCAAACTTACTGATGATGGACTCAATTCCTTCATCCAGATCACCAATAAGGATACTGAACAGGATGGGGCCCAGAGCTGATCCCTGGGGGACACCACCAGTGACTGGCTGCCAACTGGATGTGGCACCACTCACCACCACTCTCTGGGCACCACTCACCACCACTCTCTGGGCACCACTCACCACCCCTCTCTGGGCACCATTCACCACCACTCTCTGGGCACCATTCACCACCACTCTCTGGGCACCACTCACCACCACTCTCTGGGCACCAATCACCACCACTCTCTGGGCCCTGCCCTCCAGCCAGTTCTTGACCCATTTCAGAGTGAATCTTTCCAAGCCAGGAGCTGCCAGCTTTGCCAGGAGCTTCTTGTGGCAGACAGTGTCAAAGGCTGTGCTGAAGTCCAGGCAGACCTCATCCACAGCCTGCCCTGCATTCACCAGATGGGCACAGGGCTCCTTCTGCATCTGCAGCAGTGCTGGCAGCTGGGGGCTTGGCTGTGAGGTGAGGACCTCTGGGTCCAGCAGCCACCAGGCACTGAGGTGTTTCACTCAGGCAGTCAGCAGCAGCCTCTCCAGTGCTGTCCATGATGCCTTCTCCACCCTCACCTGCCTTTTCCTGGTTTGTTTTCTCCTTCTTCCTCCCAGAGGCACACAAAAATCGATCAGTGGCTTAGCCATGATGGGACAGGGGTGGATCCAATCATCAGGGCTGCCCAAAATGCCAGTGCCTGAAGCTCCCACACCACATCCATCCTGGAGGTCCACCAGCATCTCCCAGCTCCCTGTGGGACAGGCAGAGATGAGATTCATAGCTCTGTAGATTCACAGAATGGGTTGGGTTGGAAAAGACCTTAAAGCTCATCTTATCCCAACCCCCTGCCATGCCCAGGGACACCTCCCACCAGCCCAGCTTGCTCAAGGCCTCATCCAGCCTGGCCTGGAACACCTCCAGGGAGGGGACAGCCACAGCCTCCCTGGGCAACCTGTGCCAGTCTCTCCCCACCCTCACTCTCAACAATTTCTCCACTCTCCATCTCCCCTCCTCAAGCTTCAATCCTACCTGGGCTTGAGTCAGATCCTTCCAGCCCAGAGTTCTGTCCCTGCAACCACAGAGCTGGCTCAGAGGCTGCTCAGCTTCTGTCCATGGGCTGGAGCTCCAGGCTGGAGCTGAAGCTGTGGGAGTCCTGAGGTGCTTCAGGAGCTAGAGGTGCTCAGAGAGGGTTTGTCTGTGACCAGCCTGGGCTTGGTTCTTCATACCTTAAGTCCTGAATTTTGGGAGGGTTTTAGGTGCACTTCTGGCTACTCCTTGCAGAGGGACCTGCAGGGTTGGTGGCTCAGGGCAAGCCCCTCCATGGGAGCTCAGAGATGGGATGGGTCCCCAGCAGTGCCAAGGGACAAGCTGGGATTAGATATCCTCAGGTGCTACTGAATGAGGCAGGTGGTGATGGTCCTCCCAGCTCCCCATGGCTGCATGGAGCAGTGCCAGGGCTGCCACTGAGCTGCCCTTGGTGATGTGGATGTCAGGAGAGGGGGAGGAGGGAAGTGAAGCTGGGGGTGCTGGGGTGCTCTGTTAGTGACTCTGTAGATTTTTAGCCCCAGGAATGCTTGGTGAGGAGAAGGCTGGGAGAGGAGGCTGATGGAGTGTGCTGAGCATCCAACCTTCCCTGGATGAAGGCTGCTCTGTCCTAGGGCTCCTTCTCATGTGCCCAGCTTGGGGAGAGGGGTACAGACCTTCTGGATCCCATGGAGAGGGGTACAGACCTTCTGGATCCCATGGAGAGGGGTACAGACCTTCTGCTTCCCATGGAGAGGGGTACAGACCTTCTGCATCCCATGGAGAGGGGTACAGACCTTCTGCTTCCCAGGGAGAGGGGTACAGACCTTCTGGATCCCATGGAGAGGGGTACAGACCTTCTGCATCCCATGGAGAGGGGTACAGACCTTCTGCTTCCCAGGGAGAGGGGTACAGACCTTCTGCATCCCATGGAGAGGGGTACAGACCTTCTGCTTCCCATGGAGAGGGGTACAGACCTTCTGCTTCCCAGGGAGAGGGGTACAGACCTTCTGCATCCCATGGAGAGGGTTACAGACCTTCTGCTTCCCATGGAGAGGGGTACAGACCTTCTGCATCCCAGGGAGAGGGGTACAGAGCTTCTGCTTCCCATGGAGAGGGGTACAGACCTTCTGCTTCCCATGGAGAGGGGTACAGACCTTCTGCATCCCAGGGAGAGGGGTACAGAGCTTCTGCTTCCCAGGGAGAGGGGTACAGACCTTCTGGATCCCATGGAGAGGGGTACAGACCTTCTGCATCCCATGGAGAGGGGTACAGAGCTTCTGCTTCCCAGGGAGAGGGGTACAGACCTTCTGCATCCCATGGAGAGGGGTACAGACCTTCTGCATCCCATGGAGAGGGGTACAGACCTTCTGCTTCCCAGGGAGAGGGGTACAGACCTTCTGGATCCCATGGAGAGGGGTACAGACCTTCTGCTTCCCAGGGAGAGGGGTACAGACCTTCTGCATCCCATGGAGAGGGGTACAGACCTTCTGCTTCCCAGGGAGAGGGGTACAGACCTTCTGCTTCCCAGGGAGAGGGGTACAGAGCTTCTGCTTCCCAGGGAGAGGGGTACAGAGCTTCTGCTTCCCAGGGAGAGGGGTACAGACCTTCTGGATCCCATGGAGAGGGGTACAGACCTTCTGCTTCCCAGGGAGAGGGGTACTGACCTTCTGGATCCCATGGAGAGGGGTACAGACCTTCTGCTTCCCATGGAGAGGGGTACAGACCTTCTGTATCCCATGGAGAGGGGTACAGAGCTTCTCCTTCTCAGGGAGAGGGGTACAGAGCTTCTCCTCCCCATGGAGAGGGGTACAGAGCTTCTCCTCCCCATGGAGAGGGGTACAGAGCTTCTCCTTCTCAGGGAGAGGGGTACAGAGCTTCTCCTCCCCATGGAGAGGGGTACAGAGCTTCTCCCTGGGAGAAGTGGTACAACCCTTCTGCTCCCCAGGCAGAAGAATACAAACCTCCTTCCCAGGGAGGGAGTACCAACTTCCTCCCCATGGAGAGGGGTGCAAACCTTCACCCCATCCGGTGGGGTCTGGTGGAGTCATTCTCCTCCTACTCTGCAATTTGAGGACAAGCATAGCCAGGGCCAACAAGAGTTGGGGGTTAAGTCCTTCTTGGGCTTTAAATGCTTTGGGGCAGAGGCATCCTGAGCCCCAGCCACGACCATGTGTGTTGGATGCCCCTGGGGAGGGCAGAGACCTGCACCCATCAGCCTGTGGGGACCCCATCCTCCCTCAGCACCACACTCCAGCTCTGCATGCCTGATCCCCTCATTAGCAGCCACACAGAAAGTGTTCTGAAAGCTCTGCAGAGGGTCTGTGTGTGTGCCCCCCCCCGCCCCCCCACTATCCCCCCTCATCCTTGGCCACTTTTCCCGTCACGCTCATTAGAGCCCTGAGCATCAATCAGGCAGAGATGAAAGCAGCCAGGATCCATTACAACACCTTGGAAGGGGATGAAAGAGCCTCTTTAGTCCTAACAAACCTCTCCAAGCCCAAATGCATATGGATGGGAGCCTGGCCACGCTGCTTTCATCTCAGTCTGCCCTTCTTGGGTGCTTTGGGTTTTGCCTCCCCCCAGCAGAAGGGCACAGCTAGCCCAGGGTGGTGGTGAGACACTGGCAAGGTGCCAGGCAGGGTGCCAGACCTGGCAGTCAGCCTTTAGTGAGGCTCCAGTGCAGCAGCACACCTGGGCTAGGCACCAGTGGTACAAGGAAGAAGTTCTTCCCCATGAGGGTGGTGAGACACTGGCACAGGTTGCCCAGGGAGGTGGTGGAAGCCTCATCCCTGGAGGCTTTTAAGGCCAGGCTGGATGTGGCTGTGAGCAACCTGCTCTGGTGTGAGGTGCCCCTGCCCATGGCAGGGGGGTTGGCACTGGCTGATCCTTGAGGTCCCTTCCACCCCTGACAATTCTATGACTCTATGACTCTGTGTGTGTGATCATTGTGGTGCCCCTTGGGTCCCCAGGGGTGGGTGGCACAGGGTGCTGGACATGCTGGGAAGGTATTAGGAGGCTTTTGTAGGGTTTGCTTTGCTCATTTGTCCTCTCTGAAGACTGAGGCTGGAGGGAGCCTCCATGGGCACAGGGATCACAAAGGCTGTGGGTCACAACCACCTGCAGTGCTCCAGGCTTGGGGCAGAGTGACTGGAGAGCTGCCCAGTAGAGAAAGACCTGGGGGTGTTGGTTGGGAGTGGCTGAAGATGAGCCAGCAGTGCCCAGGGGGGCAAGAAGGGCAGCAGCAGCCTGGCCTGGAGCAGTAATGGTGTGGGCAGCAGGAGCAGGGCAGGGATTGTGCTCCTGGATGGGCACTGCTGAAGCCACTGCTCCAGTCCTGGGGTCAGTTCTGGGCTCCTTATTCCAAGGACATTTTGAAACTGGATCAGGGCAACAAAGCTGGGGCAGGGTCTGGAGAAGAGGGCTGGGGAGGAGCAGCTGAGGGAGCTGGGGGTGTTTGGTGTGGAGAAGAAGAGGCTGAGGGAGACCTCATTGCTCTCTCCAGCTCCCTGAGAGGAGGCTGCAGGGAGGTGGGGGTTGGGCTCTGCTCCCTAGGAACAAGCAACAGGAAAGAGGAAATGGCCTCAAGCTGTGACAGAAGAGGCTTAGATTGGACATTAGAAGAAACTTCTTCATTGGAAGGGTTCTCAAAGCCTGAAACAGGCTCTGCAGGGAGCTGGTTGAATGCCCATCCCTGGAGGTGTTTCAGAGCTGCAGAGATGTGGTGCTGAGGGCCATGGCTTAGCCCCAGCCTTGGTAGAGTTAGAGAATGGTTGGCCTGGGGGATCTGAAAGGACTTTGCCAACCCAAAGGATTCAATGATTCTTTGACACCCCTGGGTGCACCATTGGTCCTGAGGTGACTCTTATTGAGGAGGGGGTGGCAGGATCAGGCCCTCTCTGTGTTGCTCTGTGCAAAGGGTTTGAAATTTAGAAATTGTTCAGATTTTGTGCTTTGGGAAAAAAGACCCTAAAAATCCATGGGGCATTAAATATTTAGAGCAAATCAGCAGCCGCCTAAATAATAGAAAAATCCAATCCTGTGCCAGCAGTCTGCTTTTCAATAAATTTGAAAATTTTATGATATTGTTATGATTATTTATTGCCTATTTTATTTGTCAGTCTCTCTTCTCACAGACCACATTGGGTCTGGCTCTTGGACCAACCCAACAGGGAGGTTGTGGATGTCCCCTCCCTGGAGGTGTTGAAGGCCAGGCTGGATGAGGCCTTGAGCAAGCTGGGCTGATGGGAGGTGTCCCTGCCCATGGCAGGGGGCTGGGACTGGATGAGCTTTAAGGATCCTTCCAATCCAAACCATTCTGTGAACCCCTGAAGCATTCAGACTTCTCCCAACCAAGCCTCAGTGCTTGCTGAGACCTGACCTGCTTGCTGCACCAGGAGCAGAGTCAGGTGCAGCTTCCTCTGCCAGGCCATGCCATGAGGTGACAATCACAGACTCACAGATTGCATCAGGTTGGAAGGGAGCCTCCAGGGGCATCTTGTCCAACCCCCTGTGGCCAGCAGAGACAGCTCCAGCCGGAGCAGGCTGCACAGGGACACATCCAGGCTGATCCTGAATGTCTCCAGGGATGGAGCCTCAACCACCGCCCTGGGCAACCTCTTCCAGTGTCTCCTCACCCTCACTCTGTAGAACCTCCTGATGTCCAACCTAACTCTGCCCTGCTCCAGTTTCAAACCGTTGTCCCTTGTCCTGTCCCTCCCAAGTCCCTCCCCAGCCTTCCTGTAGGTCCCCTGCAGATACTGAAATCATAGAATCATAGAATCATAGAATCAGCCAGGTTGGAAGAGACCTCCAAGACCATCCAGTCCAACCTATCACCCAGCCCTAAGCAATCAACTAGACCATGGCACTAAGAGCAGGCAGCTCTAAGGTCTCCCTGGAGCCTTCCCTTCTCCAGGCTGAGCAGCCCCAACTCTCCCAGCCTGTCCCCACAGGGGAGGTTCTCCAGCCCTCTGCTCATCTTCATAGCCTCCTCTGGCCCCTCTCCAGCAGGACACAGGGACAGAGAAGGGGTGGGGGTGGGGGTGTTGCTGAGGATGCCACGGGAGCCCTGGGTGGGGGGAGGGGCAGGGCTGGGGCCCTAGCACCACCTCTAATGGGATCCTCTCCACAAGTAATTAAGCCTGGGCTAATGCTAACCGTAATGTGATGTATGTATGCCTTTAACTAATCATTTATTAGCCTCGTTGATGGTTTGTCAATATTAATTCATTTATTTAAACAACTCGGAGCTGTAATGAAGATGTTTGCTTTAAGGGGAAAAAAAAAAAAGAAAAAAAAAGAAAAAAAAAAAAGAGGAGATGGAGCTGCCAGGAGATTTTTTTTTGGTTGACTCAATGGATGTTGCCCTGCCCTGCCTGGTGGGCTCTGGTGGGATGAGAAGCTGCTGGCCCCAAGGGGTGCTGGCCTTTCCTGCAGCCCCCCAGGTGTGTGTGGTGCTGTGGTGGTCTAAGTAAGCACCATGGGTACCAGAAGGAGCTTGGAGCTTCCCACACCACCCAGAGGAGGGGGATCAGGCCCTGCTCCCTGCCCCCAGGGTGGTGGAAGCATTTCAGGGCATTGTTTGGCTCTGTTACCAGCTCATTTTGGAGCAGCTCCAGATCCAACAGCTCCACTTCCAGCAGCTTCAGTTCCAGCAGTTCCAGCAACTCCAACTCCAGCAGCTCCAGCAGCTCCAGCTCCAGCAGCTCCACTTCCAGCAGCTCCACTTCCAGCAGCTCCAGCACCTCCATCTCCAGCAGCTCCACTTCCAGCAGCTCCAGCAGTTCCAGTTCCAGCAGCTTCAGTTCCAGCAGCTCCAGCAGCTCCACTTCCAGCACCTCCATCTCCAGCAGCTCCACTTCCAGCAGCTCCAGCAGCTCCACTTCCAGCAGCTCCATCTTCTGCAACTCCAGCACCTCCATCTCCAGCAGTTCCACTTCCAGCAGCTCCACTACCAGCAGCTCCAGCAGCTCCATCTCCAGCAGCTCCATCTCCAGCAGCTCCACTTCCAGCAGCTCCAGTCCAGCAGCTTCAGTTTTATCAGCTCCAGCAGCTCCATCTCTGCCACTGGACAAACTTTGTTCAGAAGAATTTCCATCAGTTTGACCTTCAAATGTCCAGGCTGTGCCTGGGAGCCTGAAATCAAACCCAAACCTGCTGCCTGACCCAGAGCCATTGGTTTTCGCTTGACTTTCGATTTGCTAACGATTTGGAAACGGTTTTCATTTCAAATTGGATTATTTCTGCTCCATTGTTTTGAGGTGGGGAAATTGTCAATAAACTGGGGAATTAAAAAAATATTGTATTTTTGGTCTTGTTTGATAACCCAAAGTTGGATCAGATTTGGTCCTTCTCCTGTACCCTGTGGGTGTTGAAGGTCATTGGATGCGTTGCAGGCGAATGGCCTCTCCTGAGTGCTGCCCTCAGCAGATCCTGAATCAAAGAGCCACAGAATGGGTTGGGTTGGAAGGGACCTTCAAGATCATCCAGCTCCAGCCCCCTGCCATGGGCAGGGACACCTCCCCCCAGTCCAGGGTGCTCAAGGCCTCATCCAGCCTGGCCTTGAACACCTCCAGGGAGGAGGCAGCCACAACCTCCCTGGGCAACCTGTGCCAGTCTCTCCCCACCCTCACTGGCAACAATCTCTTCCTCATCTCCACTCTCAATCTCCCCTCTCCCAGCTCAAAGCCATTGTCCCTCATCCTGGCACTCCCAGCCCTTGTCCAAAGTCCCTCCCCAGCTCTCCTGGAGCCCCTTCAGGTACTGGAAGGCTGCTCTAAGGTCTCTCTGAAGCCTTCTCTTCTCCAGGCTGAACAGCCCCAACTCCCCCAGCCTGTCCCCACACCAGAGGTTCTCCAGCTCTCTGATCATCTTGGTGACCTCCTCTGGCCCCTCTCCAGCAGCTCCAGGTCCTTCTTGTGCTGGAGGCCCCAGAGCTGGAGGCAGTGCTGCAGGTGGGGTCTGAGCAGAGCAGAGCAGAGGGCAGAATCCCCTCCCTGTGCTGCTGCTCTCCCTGCTCTGGATGCAGCTCAGCACTCAGCTGCCTGCTGGGCTGCCAGGGACCATTGCTGGCTCCTGGGGAGTTTGTCCCCAACTGACACCCCCAAGGCCTCCTCCTCAGGGCTGCTCTTACCCACTCCTTGTCCAGCCTGGATTTGGGATTGCCCCAGTCCAGGTGCAGGAACCTTGTTCATGGTCTTGTGGAACTTTCTGAACTGTGGCTTTTGGCCAGACATTGGCTCAGCTGCTTCCAGCACTCCTCAGCAGCTTCTTCATACCACCTAGATCACAGTATTAAAGTTACCTTCCTCTTAACCAGGCTTAATTAGCATCCTTCAGACAAACATGAATTAATCTTGGCTTGCTCTGCAGGCTGTGGAGTTTCCCCTCCATTAATTGCCACTCCTGGCTGCAGGTAAACTCAGCAAGCTTCTGGTCACCTCCAGTGTTGCCCCTGGTTGCTGAGGAGCTGGTGGCAACCTTTGTGCCCTTGGTGGTCAGCAGCTTTGATCCAGGCTGTGGGCACAGAGATCATAGAATCTTAGACTGGTTTGCGTGGGAAGGGACCTTTAAAGGCCATCTAGGCCAATGCCCCTGCAGTCAGCAGGGACAGCTGCAACCAGGGCAGGCTGCTCAGAGCCTGCAGCGTGGCTCTGGGAGCCACCACAGCCATGTGTGACCATGCAGGATCACTCCCCACCATGCAGGAGAGGTATGACCAGGAATGATCTTGCACAGCCACTTGCCACCAGCCATGACCCCACACCACCACACATGACTGTGCAGGAGATGTTCAACCACATGCACAGCTCTGGATGACACATGACCACTTCCTACCATGCATGACCATGAATGACTCAACATGACCATGCACAACCATGGATGACCATGCATGGCTCAACATGACCACACATGACCATGCACAACCATGGATGACTATGCATGACTGTACATGACCACATATGACCATGTCCAACCATGGATGACCATGCATGGCTCAAAATGACCACAAATGACCATGCATGACCATGAATGACTCAACATGGCCATATCCAACCATGGAGGACCATGCATGGCTCAACATGACCACACATGACCATGCACAACCATGGATGACCATGCATGACTGTACATGACCACAAATGACCATGCATGACCATGAATGACTCAACATGGCCATATCCAACCATGGAGGACCATGCATGGCTCAACATGACCACACATGACTATGCACAACCATGGATGACCATGCATGGCTCAAAATGACCACAAATGACCATGCATGACCATGAATGACTCAACATGGCCATATCCAACCATGGAGGACCATGCATGGCTCAACATGACCACACATGACCATGCACAACCATGGATGACCATGCATGACTGTACCTGACCACAAATGACCATACATGACCATGAATGACTCCACATGACCACACATCACCATGTCCAACCATGTATGACCATGCATGGCTCAACATGACCATGAATGACCATGCATGACCATGAACGACTCAACATGACCACATATGACCATGTCCAACCATGGATGGCCATGCATGACTGTACATGACCACAAATGACCATGCATGACCATGAATGACTCAACATGGCCATATCCAACCATGGATGACCATGCATGGCTCAACATGACCACACATGACCATGCACAACCATGGATGACCATGCATGACTGTACCTGACCACAAATGACCATGCATGACCATGAATGACTCAACATGGCCATATCCAACCATGGATGACCATGCATGGCTCAACATGACCACACATGACCATGCACAACCATGGATGACCATGCATGACTGTACATGACCACATATGACCATGCATGACCATGCATAAAACTACACATGACCCTGTCTAACCAGGGATGACCATGAATGACTCAACATGACCACATATGACCATGTCCAAACATGGATGACCATGCATGACTGTACATGATCACACAGGACCGTGGATGACCATTCATGACTCTTCATGATCACCTATGACCATGCACAACCATGGGTGACCACACATGGCTCAACATGACCACATATGACCATGCATGACCATGCATAAGACCACTTATGTCCATGCACAGCCAGAGATGACCATTCATGACCCTACATGACCAAGCACAACCATGGATGACCATGCATGACTCTACATGATCACACAGGACCGTGGATGACCATTCATGACTCTTCATGATCACCTATGACCATACACATCCATGACCATAGAATCATAGAATAGTCCAGGCCAGAAGGGATCTCCAAAGCTCATCCAGTCCTACCTCCCTGCAGTCAGCAGGGACATCCCCAGATAGAGCAGGTTGCCCAGAGCCTCGTTGAGCCTCACCTTGAATCTCTCCAGGAATGGAGCCTCAACCACCTCCCTGGGCAACCTGTTGCAGTGTTCCAGCAGCCTCATAGTGAAGAACCTCTTCCTGATATCCAATCTCAATCTGCTCTGCTCTAGTCTGAAGCCATTGTCCCTGGTCCTGTCCCTGCAGGCCTTTGCAAACAGTCTCTCTGCAGCCTTCCTGTAGCCCCTTCAGGTACTGGAAGCTGCTCTAAGGTGCCCCTGGAGCCTTCTCTTCTCCAGGCTGAACACCCCCAGCTCCCTCAGCCTGTCCCCATAGCAGAGCTCCAACCCCCTGAGCATTTTCATGACCTCTTCTGGACCCTCTCCATCAGGTCCAGGTCCTTCTTGTATTGAGGGCTCCAGACCTGTACCCAGTACTGCAGGTGAGGTCTGAGCAGAGCAGAGCACAGTGACAGAATCTCCTCTCTGGATCTTCTGGCCATGCATATTGACCATGCATGACTCCACCCAACCACATATGACCATAGAATCACAGAATCATAGAATCAACCAGGTTGGAAGAGAGCTCCAAGATCCTCCAGTCCAACCTAGCGCCCAGCCCTATCCAATCAACCAGACCCTGGCACTAAGTGCCTCATCCAGGCTTCTCTTGAACATCTCCAGGGATGGAGACTCCACCACCTCCCTGGGCAGCACATCCCAAGGGGCAAATCTCTCCCTCTGTGAAGAACTTCCTCCTAACACCCAGCCTAGACCTCCCCTGGCACAGCTTGAGGCTGTGTCCCTCGTTCTGCTGCTGCTTGCCTGGGAGAAGAGCCCAACCCCCACCTGGCTACAACCTCCCCTCAGGTAGTTGTAGACAGCAATGAGGTCTCCCCTGAGCCTCCTCTTCTCCAGGCTAAACACCCCCAGCTCCCTCAGCCTCTCCTCACAGGGCTGGGCTCCAGACCCCTCCCCAGCCTTGTTGCCCTTCCTGGACACCTTCCAGTCCCTCAACATCTCTCTTGAACTGAGGAGCCCAGAACTGAACACAAGACTCAAGGTGTGGCCTGACCAGTGCTGAGCACAGGGCAGGATGAGTTCCCTGCTCCTCCTGGCCACACTATTCCTGATCCAGGCCAGGATGCCATTGGCCTTCTTGGCCACCTGGGCACACTGCTGGCTCCTGTTCAGCTGCTGTCCACCAGCACCCCCAGGCACCCTCTGTCTGGCTGCTCTCCAGCCACTCTGTCCCCAGCCTGTAGCACTGCCTGGGGTCATTGTGGCCAATGTGTGGAATCTGGAACTTAGATGTGTTCAGTTACATGCCCTTGGACACTGTCCATCTGTCCAGCCTGTCCAGATCCCTCTGCAGAGCCTCCTACCCTCTAACAGATCAACTCCTGCTCCCAACTTGGTGTCACCTGCAAACTTACTGATGATGGACTCAATTCTCTTGTCCTGATCATCAATAAAGGTATTGAACAGGATCAGCCCGTGCACAAACATGCATGACCATGCATGACTGTAGATGACCACATATGGCCATGCATGACCATGGATGACCATGAATGACACTACAAGATCACATATGACCATGTCCATGCATGACCCTACAGGACCACGCACAGCCATGGGTGACCATGCATGGCTGTGCCTGACCACATATGACCCTGCACAGCTGCCAAATTGGCTGTGGGTCTCCTCTCCCAGGCAAGCAGTGGCAGAAGGAGAGGACACAGTCTCAAGCTGTGCCAGGGCAAGTTTAGGCTCAAGGTGAGCAGAAAATTCTTCACAGGAAGAGTAATTGGCCATGGGATGTGCTGGAGTCACCATCCCTGGAGGTGTCCAAAAAAGCTTGGATGTGGCACTTGGAGCCAGGGTTTAGTTGTCAGGAGGTGTTAGGGATTAGGTAATAGGTTGGACTTGATGATCTCTGAGGTCTTTTCCAACCTGGTTGATTGATTCTGTGATTAATGACCACACAGCACCACACATGCAGCCACCCTGCCCCAGTGATTCCCTTACCCCTCCAGCTGCAGGGATTCCCTTGCTGGGTTGGTGTCTTGGCCATGGATGGTTGCTCCTGACCCCCAGGAATGTGCTTTCTGGCCCCTGACCACCTCTGCAGTGCCTACAGCATCTTGCCATTGAAGTGTGACATATCCATGGGGACATCCTGCATGTTTTGATCCTGTTGCCTGCTCCTTTCTGGTGATGGCCTTCATTCTACATGAGAAAGATCAGAAAATGTTCTTCTGGTCATCTTCTCCAGGTGGCAAAACAGGGCAGAAGGGAAAAAAAGGGATGAAGATTTGGTCCTAGGTCAAAAGAACCTGGGTGTGAAAATCACCTCCTTTTGGGAAGCTGCCACAGCACAGCAGGAATCCACATGGATCATCCAGGAAATGGGGATGGAAGAAACCAGGTTAATTCAGCAACACCCCTTGAGTCTCTGTCTCCAGCTGCCTCCAGTGTGGAAACCTGCAGGGAACAGAGTGGGAAGATGCTCACTTTGCAGGCAGGGAAACTGAGGTATGGAAGGTGCAGCACCTATCCTGACCCCAAAGTCCTGAAGCAAAGTGCTGAGAACCTTGAAAGTCACCTGGAGCAGAGCAGGATTTCCCTTGGGATTCACCCAGCACAGTACACAGAGCAGCTCTGAGGCCACATCCTGCTCAGCACCCACAGCTTTTCCCACTTGGTGGATGAGGGGAAGGCTGTGGCTGTGCCTACCTGGACTTCAGCAAAGCCTTTGGCACTGTCCCACAGCATCCTCCTGGAGAAGCTGCCTGCTCCTGGCTTGGATGTGCGGATGCTGGATTTAACTCCATTCCTCACCAAATGGGGTGGCAGTGTTGATCTGCTGGAGGGCAGGAAGGATCTAAAGCAGGATCTGGCAGGGCTGGATCCATGACTGAGGTCAATGGGATGAGGTTCAACAAGGCCAGGAGCTGGGTCCTGCCCTTGGGTCACAACCACCCCAGGAAGGCTCCAGGCTGGGGCAGAGCGCCTGGAAACTGCCCAGCAGAAAAGGCCCTGGGGGTGCTGGGTGACAGCAACTGGAGAGGAGCCAGCAGTGCCCAGGGGGCCAAGAAGGGCAGCAGCAGCCTGGCCTGGAGCAGCAATGGTGTGGGCAGCAGGAGCAGGGCAGGGATGGTGTCCCTGGACTGGCACTGGCAAGGTCACAGCTTGAGTGCTGGGATCAGTTCTGGGTCCCTCACTCCCAGAAGGACATTGAGAGGCTGGAGCAGGACAGAGAAGGGCAAGAAAGCTGGGGAAGGGTCTGGAGAAGAGGGCTGGGGAGGAGCAGCTGAGGGAGCTGGGGGTGGTTAGTGTGGAGAAGAGGAGGCTGAGGGAGACCTCATTGCTCTCTCCAGCTCCCTGAGAGGAGGCTGCAGGGAGGTGGGGGTTGGGCTCTGCTCCCTAGGATCAGGTGATAGAAGGAGAGGAAATGTCCTGAAGTTGTGCCAGGGGAGGGTTAGGTTGGAGGTGAGGAACAATTTCTTTGCTGGAGGAGTGGTCAGGGCTTGGCACAGGCTGCCCAGGGAGGTGGTGGAGTGCCCATGCCTGGAGGTGTTCCAGAACTGTGTGGCCATGGCACTTGGGGCCAGGGTTTGATGCCCATGGAGGTGTTGGGTTGGTGTTGGGTTGGTGTTGAGTTGATGTTGGGTTGGTGTTGGGTTGGATGCTCTCCGAGAGCTTTTCCAACCCTAACAGTGCTCTGATCACCCCATGGATCATCAGAGGAGAGGTGATGGAGGGGCTGAAGGCCTCTGGCCATGGGAGGACACTGGATCCACATCCCCGAGGGGTTGTCAGGTGTGCAGGAGTGAAGATCCCAGGCCAGCTGCAGCTGGAGGGACAAAGCAGGGATCAGGCAGGGGGGATCAGGCAAGGGGGGTCAGGCAGGGGGATCAGGCAAGGGGGGTCAGGATGAGGGGATCAGGTGGGGGGGTCAGGCAGGAGGGGGTCAGGCAGGGGGGGTCAGGATGAAGGGATCAGGCAGGAGGGGTAAGGCAAGAGGGGTCAGGATGAGGGGATCAGGCAGGAGGGGTCAGGATGAGGGGATCAGGCAGGGGGATCAGGCAGGGGGGTCAGGCAGGAGGAAGTGTGGGGCAGCCAGAGGCAGGGGGGCTGGCCAGGCTGCCACAGGGTCAGGCAGCCAGCAGCGCTGCGAGGTGCCGAAGGGATCAATACCAATTCTAATATCATAGGAGTCAATTCTGAGCTGTCATGGGCAGCTCGGCAGGCTGGCTCCAGAGCTGCAGGCCCTGATAAATGTGCTCTCAAAGCCATATTTAGAGCAAGAAAGAGCTCATAAAATTGAGCCAAGGGCAGAGCACGGGGAGGAGGCAGCAGCACAGCCCTTAGCTGACCACAGGAAGGGGACAGAGGGATGCAGACTGCCAAGGCTTGGGGGTGGGGGCAGTTGGGAAGCTGCCCACCCTGGGGGAGTGTTTAGGGGTTGGGATTTGGTGCTGGAAGGGTTGCAGGTTGGAGATCCACAGCACAGGGTAAAGAAGAAAATGATGGCCTGGGTGGGGGTCAGGGGGAACATGGCTGGGCAGGGGGAAGGGGCTGGGTGCTAATCCCAGCAAATTTAAATTCATGGAATTATGGAATTGCTTGGGTTGAAAGAGACCTTTTAAGGTCATCAAATCCAACCCTGAAGCCAGCACTGCCAGGGCTGCACCAAACCATGGCCCTCAGCACCACAGCTCCACAGCTTTGAAACCCCTCCAGGGATGGAGACTCCACCACTGCCCTGGGCAGCCTGGGCCAGGCCTTGGCAACCCTCAGGGGGAAGAAATTGTTCCTTATGTCTGACCTAGACCTCCCCTAGGGCAACTTGAGGCCATTTCCTCTTGTCCTACCATTTGTTCCTTGGGAGAAGAGACCAACCCCTCCCTGGCTCCCACCTCCTTTCAGGGAGTTGCTCCCCAAGCCCTTTGCCAGTCCCCATTGCCCACCTGCCCCCCAGGGACACAGCTGCTGTGGGGTGCAGAGAGCTCTGGGTCCAGCCCAAGCCCTGCTGTGTGTTCATGGCTTATTTCTATGGGAGATACAATGGGAAGAACCTTCTCCCACATACTGACCCCAAAGCAAGCAGGACCTGCAGCTGCTCATCACAGGATCACAGGGTGTCAGGGGTTGAATGGGACCCAAAGAGATCATCCAGTCCAAGCCCCCTGCCAGAGCAGGACCATAGAATCCAGCTCAGGTCACACAGGAACACATCCAGATGGGCCTTGAAAGTCTCCAGAGAAGGAGACTCCACAACCTCTCTGGGCAGCCTGCTCCAGTGCTCTGTGACCCTTACAGTGAATAAGTTCCTCCTCATGTTGAGATGGAACCTCCTGTGCTGCAGCTTACATCCATTCCTCCTTGTCCTATGCCAGGGAGCAAGTGATCAGAGCCTGTCCCTGTCCCCTCCCTCCTGACCCCCAGCCCTCAGGCTCTGATCACTTGCTCCCTGGCATAGGACACGGAGCAATGGATGTAAGCTACAGCACAGGAGGTTCCACCTCAACATGAGGAGGAACTTCTGCACTGTAAGGGTCCCAGAGCCCTGGAGCAGGCTGCCCAGAGAGGTTGTGGAGTCTCCTTCTCTGGAGACTTTCAAGGCCCATCTGGATGTGTTCCTGTGTGACCTGAGCTGGATTCTATGGTCCTGCTCTGGCAGGGGCTTGGACTGGATGATCTCTTTCCAACCCCTGACACCCTGTGATCCATCTGTGCCCCTTCCTTGTCCCAGCAGCATCACCCCAGGAGTTCGCTGCTCTGTCACACAACTTTATGGGGGACAAAGTCAGGCCAGGCTGAGCCAAGCCCTGCTGGAGAGATCAGGAGGGAACAGGAGGAGAGTGTGAGGCTGCTGGGAAGAGGATGAGGAGGGAGAAGCAGTGGGGACAGTCTGTGGGTTCCCTGCAGGGTCCTTCTCAGGCTGATGGATTCAGATTCATCTATCTCAGTACTATCAGGACATTGTATTTGCTGCTCAGGGAGTGGGGGAAGCTCTGGGAGGGGAGAAAATAGCCAAAAGAGAGGGAAATGTGGAGGTGGCTGCTTCCCTGTCACTGCTCTTGCTCTGGAGCCAGGCAAACAATCAGACTCTCCCACCCCTGCCCAGCAGGCTCACCCCAGTGCCAGGCCAGAGCATCCTGAAAATGCCAACCGCAGGGCATGGGGAGGACCTGGGGCAAGCTGAGAGGCAGCAGGTCCAGCTGTGGAGGGACCTAGGGCCCCAGATTCCATCCTGTCCCAGCTCAAAGCCATTGTCCCTCATCCTGGACAGCCCTTGTCCAAAGTCCCTCCCCAGCTCTCCTGGAGCCCCTTCAGGTACTGGAAGGCTGCTCTGAGGTCTCCCTGGAGCCTTCTCTTCTGCAGGCTGGATCTGCTCACTCCTTTCAGAATTCAGCTCCCAAAGACCTTTGTGTATTGGGGGGGTGGAGGTTGGGGATTAAATTAAAACCCCACAAAATTCCCCCCCTCCCCAACCCCCATAAATTTTGTGGATATTTCTTTTCTCCATGGAGCAGAAGCCCCTTTGGGAGCTTTGTTGCCTCATTTCTCACCAGGAGAGTGAGTTTATCAAGCAGGTTGGTCTGGAGTGATCTCAGTGGTGGTCTCTGGCTCACGCTGGCAGTGCCCAGGAGACTTGTGTGAGTCTGAGCCCAGCCCAGCTCTACCTGAACCCTGCACCAGGGAGGAGCTCACTGCACTGCCCACCTCCCCTGGTGAGGAACAGGTGAGGGAGGACTTGGGAGTGGCTTGGGGAAGGCTACAAAGAAGAAACCACAGGGCAAGGAGATGTTTGCTGTTGCGTTTTTTACCCCAAGCTCCCTGCTCCTAACTGCCAGAAAAAGGTGGTTCCAAAAGGCAGAGTGAGCTGGGCTGCCCTTTGGGATGAAGCACTGTGAGGAGCAGGCTGTGGCACTGGATGGGAGCATATGGTCTTGCTCAGGGTGTTTATTCCATTGCAAAAACCTTCTCCAGTCCTGGCTGGGTGAGGCCTGGGTGCACAAGAGGAGATGCCCCTGGAGGTGTTTAAGGCCAGGCTGGATGAGGCTCTGGCCAGCCTGATCTGGTGTGAGGTGTCCCTGCCCATGGCAGGGGGGTTGGAACTGGCTGATCCTTGTGGTCCCTTCCATCCCTGAGTGATTTTATGATCCTGTGTCCCACGAGGCTCAAATGCCACACTCCCTTTTGCAGAGGGAGCCCTGGAGCTCTGCTTTTCCCCTCTGGAGAGAACTTCAGGGAAGCAACTGAGCAAGGGCTGGGCCATCAGGACCTGGTTTCCACCCTCTCCTCTTGGCAGGTCCCTTAGGGCCTGAGGGAGGCTGCCTGCCTGGGGGACACATGCAGGACTGTCACCCCACTGAGCATCAGGAGCCTCACACAGAGACCTGAGTGCCCCAGGAGATGCCATTGTGCAGGCACCAGCACCCTGCCATGCTCTGGCCCCTCCATATTGCTACAGCAGACACAACCCAAAGGCCCTCAAGGAGCCCAGTCCCGTCTTCATCATGCCCTATGTGCTCTGCTGAGCTGAGGATAGGACAGAAGGAAGGCAGAAAGTACCAGCTTGGAGCTGCTATCTGGAGAGCCCCTGGAGGTAAGCCAGTCACCAGCATGTCCTGGTCCTGACTGGAGCAGACCAGCTTCTGGCTGTCCCTTACTGCTGTTCTTATGAGGACTTTTGAGCATTCTCAAGGTGGGGGTGAGTAGCTCTCTGTCATCAGGGATGCTGTGTCCACCACCAGCTGCACCACCTCTTGCTTAAAGGGTCCTCAGCAGTACCAACCTGGTACCAACCCCTCAAGGACTGCTGAGTCCACAGCATGGCAGCAGCAGCTCCTGTCCCCAAGGATGGCCAGGAAATGCCCAAGGCAGACAAAGGCCAAGAGGAAACTGCTTCCTGCAGTGGTGAGAAGCTGAGTCCAAGCTCCTGAGATGTGGTAGATGTGTTCCCACTACTAGGCCATGGCACATTCCTTTGTGGATGGAGAACCTCTGTGTCCCAGAACCTCTGTGTCCCAGAGGTTCTGCTCCATTTCTTCTGTTCCTTGGCCACCCAGGAGAGAGCCATAGAATGTTCTGGGTTGGAAGGGACCTCCAGGGGTCATCCAGTCTGCAGTAAACAGGGATGTCCTCAACCAGATCACAGGGGGTTGGATTGGATGACCTTTGGAGGTCCCTCCCAACCCAGACCATTCCATGCTTCAATGACTCTCTCCTGGTGGCCGAGGAGGGGAAGGGGAAGGAGAAGGAAGAGGGGAAGGGGCAGGGGAAGGGGAAGGGGAAGCAGGGCACAGCCAAGTGCTCAAGCCTGGCCTGTTGGAGACAACCCAACCACTGCCCTCCCAGCCCCACATCCTCCACACAGGCCTGGCCTCCATCACCTCCTCCCCTTGAGAGCCACCATGCCAGCAGGTCTCAGGTGGCTGCGTGGAGAGCCCATGCGTGGCAAACAGCGATGAGCACTGGCAGAGGACAGGTCCCCATCAGGCCTCTGTGCCAAGCCCTTATCTGGCGGAGGCGCATCCGGAGGGAACAAGGAAGAGCTGGAAGGGGACATCTGGCTGCTGGAACCCTTGGCCTCCATCTCCACGTACCAGCTGAAGATCCTGGCGTCCTCTTGACTGAAGCTAGGCAGAAGGGCTTCATCTCCAGCCTGCCTATCTCCTTGCAGAGCCTGGCAGTTCCTGAATTGCCCGGCCCTGGCGGGTCCTAATGGCCCAGAGCTGATGTTTTATTGTCGGGTTTAAAAGTGTAATTAGTTGGAGTGTAAACAAAAAAAAATCCCCCCCTCGCTTAATTAAGAATTTTTAAACAGGGCAGAGAGAGATTCCGGAAACATTAATGAACCCCAGGCAAGCACCATAAAATTGATCGAGGGAGAGAGAGAGAGAGAGGGGAGAGGGGAGAGGGGGGGACGGGGGGAGGGCTGGATGGGGATGGCTGAGGAGAAGGCTCCGACCGCAGCCCTCGCCGGCAGCATGCGTGGGGAAGAGGCCTCCAGGGTCTCCATAGAAATGTTTCATGAGTGTGGGGTGCATGAATGGGAAGCATGGAGAGCACACCAGGCAGGGGCTCTCCACACAGCCACCTGAGACCTGCTGGCATGGTGGGTCTCAAGGGCAGGAGGTGATGGACGCCAAGCCTGCATAGAATCATAGAATCAACCAGGTTGGAAGAGACCTCCAAGATCATCCAGTCCAACCAATCACCCAGCCCTAAGCAATCAACTAGACCATGGCATGGAGGATGTAGTGCTGGGATGGCAGGGGTTGGGTTGTCTCCAACAGGCCAGGCTTGAGCACTTGGCTGTGCCCCGAAGGAGATGCTTCCTGCTCTTGGCCCCTCTTCTGCTCCTGCTCTTGCTCCTGCTCCTGCTCCTTGGCCACCAGGAGAGAGTCATCGAATCATGGAATGGTCTGGGTTGGAAGGGACCTCCAAAGGTCATCCAATCCAACCCCCTCAGACCTGGTTGAGGATGTCCCTGCTTACTGCAGACTGGATGACCTCTGGAGGTCCCATCTGACCCAGAACGTTCTACGGTTCACTGCTGGGTGGCCAAAGAGCAGAAGGAATGGAGCAGAACCTCTGGGACACATCTGTCACCATCCTCAAAGGAATGTGCCTGCTCCTGCTTCTGCTCCTTGGGGAAGAGGCCTTCAGGGTCTCCATAGAAATGCTTAAAGAGTGTAGGGTGCATGAATGGGAAGGATGGAGAGCACACCAGGCAGGGGCTCTCCACACAGCCACCTGAGACCTGCTGGCATGGTGGGTCTCAAGGGCAGGAGGTGATGGAGGCCAAGCCTGCATAGAATCATAGAATCAACCAGGTTGGAAGAGACCTCCAAGATCATCCAGTCCAACCAATCACCCAGCCCTAAGCAATCAACTAGACCATGGCATGGAGGATGTAGTGCTGGGATGGCAGGGGTTGGGTTGTCTCCAACAGGCCAGGCTTGAGCACTTGGCTGTGCCCCAAAGGAGATGCTTCCTGCTCTTGGCCCCTCTTCTATTCCTGCTTCTACTCCTGCTCCTGCTCTTGCTCCTGCTCCTGCTCCTTGGCCACCAGGAGAGAGTCATCGAAGCATGGGATGGTCTGGGTTGGAAGGGACCTCTGAAGGTCCTCTGAGGATCATCCAGTCCAACCCCCTCTGATCTGGTTGAGGATGTCCCTGCTTACTGCAGACTGGATGACCTCTGGAGGTCCCATCTGACCCAAAACATTCTATGGTTCTCTCTCCTGGGTGACCAAGGAGCAGAAGGAATGGAGCAGAAACTCTGGGACACACCTGTCACCATCCTCAAAGGAATGTGCCTGCTCCTGCTTCTGCTCCTTGGGAAGAGGCCTTCAGGGTCTCCATAGAAATGCTTACTGACTTGGATTTCTGGCATGCACTAATGGGAATGATGGACAGCACTCATGTATTGGTGAAGAAGATGGGAGAGGATCCCTTTGAGAAGCTGACCATGGGATAGATCAAGAGCAACAGGGCCCTGGGTTTGAGGTGCCCCCTGCCATGGCCTCTTGGGTCCTCATGCCTCAGTAAGGATCAAATGCCAGCCTGGGCCTTTAAGAGTCCATGGAAAGAACAAATAAAATCAAAGTGCTCTTCTCCCACCACCCCACAGCCCTTCTCTGAATGCTCCTTTTGGCTGGTGCCAAGGCAAGCTAAATATATCCAACCTTTGCCCTCTGTGGGCTGCAGGGATGGGAAGAGACTCTGAGAGCTTCCCACCCAGACAGCTCCTTGGGCTGAGCAGCAGATGTGTGTCTCCAGCTTCATTCATAGATTCATGGAATGGGTTGGGTTGGAAGGGACCTGAAGGATGATCCAGTTCCAACCCCCTGCCATGGGCAGGGACACCTCCCTCCAGCCCAGCTTGCTCAAGGTCTCATCCAGCCTGGCCTTGAACACCTCCAGGGAGGGGACATCCACAGCCTCCCTGGGCAACCTGTGCCAGTCTCTCCCCACCCTCACTGTAAAGAATTTGGTTTGTTGGTTAAACTCTCTGGAACCAGGCAAGGTGGCTAGAAGGTTTTCTTCTTCCCATTCTCCCCATGCTCTTTGAGGAGCAGCCAAAGGCTCTGCTGGACTCTGCCCAAGGCCAGGTGGCCTCTCTCTGGCTGGTGTCAGGTACTGGTGAAGGTCACCAGTAGAAGAGCCTTGAAGACTTTCTGTGCATGGGTGTCCTCTTGAAGGTCAGGAGTGGGAGAGCTGGAAGGGTTCACAGTAAAATGAAAGAGAAAGAGAAGTTAGTTTCTGGCTGGAGAAAGGTCACCTCTCAAACTTTCCAAAGAGGGGCAGAGAGCCCTCTGCCCACAGAAGCAGTCCTGCTGCCTCTCTCTTTTGGGCTGAGAGCCCGGCTCAGCTCAGAGCAAAGGGCAGCTCCTGCTGTTGGCAGCTGAAGGACTTTGAAGATCAAGGCATGCTTTGGCTTTTCTCTACCTGGCCCAGCAAAAGGCCCCAAGCATGTCTTGCTCAGTCCTCCAGAGCAGCCAAGTCCTGGAGAATCATGGAATTGTCAGGGGTGGAAGGGACCTCAAGGCTCAGCCAGTTCCAACCCCCCTGCCATGCCCAGGGACACCTCACACCACAGCAGGTTGCTCACAGCCACATCCAGCCTGGCCTTGAACACCTCCAGGAATGAGGCTTCCACCACCTCCCTGGGCAACCTGTGCCAGTGTCTCACCGCCCTCCTGGGGAAGAATTTCTTCCTCACATCCAATCTGAATCTCCCCACTTCCAGCTTTGTTCCATCCCCCTCAGTCCTATTCCTCCCTGACCCCCTCAAAAGTCCCTCCCCAGCTTTCTTGTAGCCCCCTTCAGATCCTGGAAGGCCACAAGAAGGTCTCCTCAGAGCCTTATTGTGAAGTTCAGCACTTTTCTGTCCTTCTGGTCAAATTTCCCCCTGCCAGACCTCCATACCACAGGCAGTGCCTCTTGTAGCTCTGCAGGGACATCCACCCTGTTCCACCCCAGACCTCTGTAATGCTCATGTTTGGTGCCACCACTAGACACCAAAATCCTCAGAGAGGAGCTGACTGCTGCCTGGGATCCCACCTGCAGCTTTGCATGGTTTCTCCTATCCTCCCCTTAGTAGAGATGGAGAAAAAACCAACTAGCCAGAGCCCTGTCCTGCTAGGCTTGCTGCTGGTATCTTCCTTCTGGAGTCCATGGACTCATTGCTTTCTACTCACCCTCCAAAGCCACACCTTCCAAACATTTCTATTCCTTCCCTCCATGGCTCTCCAGGTTGTCTACATAGTCATAGAACCACAGAACTGTCAGGGTTGGAAGGGACCTCAAGGTTCAGCCAGTGCCAACCCCCTGCCATGGGCAGGGACACCTCACACCACAGCAGGTTGCTCACAGCCACATCCAGCCTGGCTGCAAAAACCTCCAGGGACGAGACTTCCACCACCTCCCTGGGCAACCTGTGCCAGGGTCTCACCACCCTCATGGGGAGGAACTTCTTCCCCACATCCTTGTACCCCTGGTGCCTAGCCCAGGTGTGCTGCTGCACTGGAGCCTCACTAAAGGCTGACTGCCAGGTCTGGCACCTTGCCTGGCACCTTGCCTGGCCCTGGACACTTCTAAACAGGGCACTGTGGACTCTGTGGAGCACTCAAGTCTAGCTCCCCACCTCAAGGGACAGGAATGACCACCAAGGGCCACCATGAGACCCCATTGTGAGCTGCAGGGTTTCACCGAGCAGAGAGAGGAGCTGTGTCACCAGGGTGGGAGAAAACATCCCTGGCTGAGCCCCACTCCAGCTTCCTCCTTCTGCCAACAGCTCTGGGAGGCATTATCCAAAGGTAGGAATGCTGAGGTGTGGAGAGCTTAGACCCTGCATGCCAGTCAGGTGGGCACCCCACCAGCCATGTGGGACAGGCTGTGCTGCTGAGGGAGGGCAGGAGCCGGCCAGCAGCAGGAGGTGGAGTCACACCAGGAGGTGGTGGAAGAGAGGATCTGAGGTCATTTCCTGCACTCTGTTTGAATCTCCCTGGGCTGTTGCTGACAGCAGAACAACCTCCTTCCCTGGGCACCCTCCGGGCCGTGGGGGGCAAGGAAGGACAACCCAGCAGGGCTGCTCCAGGCTGCTGTGCTGTGGTGGTGGTGCCGAGGGTGCAGGGACACCTGCAGCAGTGCTGGAGCCCACACCTGGTGTTCAGAAGAGGATTTAGCTCTTCACACAGGCACCAGGAGGTCCCTGCCACACCTCACCTCTCCCAGCCCAGTGCACCTCCCTGCATGCCAGGCATCAGGGACCACCTGCTGGCACAGCACCCACCTGCTGGGCTCCCACTGGGCCACGCTGGGAGCTTTGTTTGTCTGTCCGTCCTTCCTTCCTGCCTGCCTGCCTCTCTGCCTGCCTTCCTTCCTGCCTTCCTTCCTTCCTGCCTCTCTGCCTTCTCTCCCTTCCTTCTTGCCTTCTCTCTTGCCTTCCTTCCTTCCTGCCTGCCTTCCTGCCTGCCTTCCCTCTTGCCTTCCTTCCTTCCTTCTTGCCTGCCTTCCTCTCTGCCTTCCTTCCTTCCTTCCTTCCTTCCTGCCTGCCTGCCTTCCTTCCTCTCTGCCTTCCTTCCTGCCTCTCTGCCTGCCTTCCTGCCTTCTCTCCCTTCCTTCTTGCCTTCCCTCTTGCCTTCCTTCCTGCCTTCCTTCCTTCCTGCCTTCCTCCCTCCCTTCCTGCCTTCCTCCTTCCTGCCTTCCTTCCTCCCTTCCTGCCTTCCTCCCTTCCTGCCTGCCTTCCTTCCTTCCTGCCTCTCTGCCTGCCTTCCTGCCTTCCTTCCTCCCTTCCTGCCTTCCTCCCTTCCTGCCTGCCTTCCTTCCTTCCTGCCTCTCTGCCTGCCTTCCTGCCTTCTCTCCCTTCCTTCTTGCCTTCCCTCTTGCCTTCCTTCCTGCCTGCCTTCTCTCCCTTCCTTCTTGCCTTCCTTTCTGCCTTCCTTCCTCTCTGCCTTCCTTCCTTCCTTTCTTCCTGCCTGCCTTTCTTCCTTCCTACCTGCCTTCCTTCCTTCCTGCCTGCCTTCTCTCCCTTCCTTCCTCTCTGCCTTCCTGCCTGCCTCTCTACCTGCCTTCTCTCCCTTCCTTCCTGCCTGCCTTTCTTCCTTCCTTCCTGCCTGCCTTTCTTCCTTCCTTCCTGCCTTCCTTCCTTCCTGCCTTCCTTCCTTCTCTGTCTTCCTTCCTCTCTGCCTTCCTTCCTGCCTGCCTGCATTCCTCCCTTCCTCTCTGCCTTCCTTCCTTCCTTCCCTCCTTCTCCATCCTCCCCTCTCTGCCTCTTCCTTCATTATTCCTCTGCTCCTCCCACCCTCTCCATGCCTCTCCTCCCTTCTCCTGGCTTTTGTTCCTTCTCTCCTCTTCCCCTCCCTCCTCCCAGAAGCCTTCCCCCCATCTCCAGTGGCTGCTCCTGCTGCCCAGCCTGTGTCAATTAGCTATCGATCCCCTGTTCCCTATCAGTGGTCAGCTGAGCTAACCAGTCCTGCTGCTGCTCTTCACCACCATGAATAATAACAACAATAACAGAGGGGCTTTGAGGAGGGGAGGGGGTGAGGAGGGGGTGTGTGTGGGGGGGTGCAAGCTGCTCTTGGTGCCTCCAGCCCTTCACCTCTCCCCACCCCGCGCCCGCCCGCCCTCGCCCCCTCCAC
The DNA here is from genome assembly GCF_027791375.1 of Indicator indicator. Lineage (NCBI taxonomy): Eukaryota > Metazoa > Chordata > Aves > Piciformes > Indicatoridae > Indicator > Indicator indicator. The sequence goes on along the minus strand of NC_072045.1, from coordinate 319,274 downwards.
AGCTACGGGCAAAATCGATAGTGCCGAGCCAGGGATGGAATATTTTTATCCTCTAATTGGGAAATGTGCTCTGACAAAGCCCAAGGAGCAGGGAGGGGGCCAGCAGATCCTGTACCAAGAGCTGGGGAAGGCAGCAGAGCCTGGCCAAAGTGGGGGAGCAGAGGGGTTCCTGCTGCGGCTGGCAGGCGGTGGTGGGGACTTGGTGCTGGGGGAGTGGTGGTGCTGGGGAGGAGCTGGGCTTGACCCAGGAGAGGTCAATGTGAGAGTTAAAAGAGGATATATTAAAGAAAAAAAAGGTAGCACTGCTCCTGCCACCATTCTGCCCCTGTGCAGCCACAGCTGGAGTCCTGGGGCCAGGTCTGGGCTCCCCAGTTCCATAGAGCCAGGGAACTGCTGGAGAGAGTCCAGGGGAGGCTGCAAAGCTGCTGAGGGGCCTGGAGCAGCTCTGTGAGGAGCAAAGGCTGAGAGCCTGGAGGAGAGCAGCCCCAGAGGGGAGCTGAGCAATGCTCAGCAAGAGCTGAAGGAGCTGTGGGGGGCAAGAGGCTGGGGCCAGACTCTGCTCAGTGGTGCCCAGGGCCAGGCCAAGGGGCAGTGGGCACAAACTGGCACCCAGGAGGTTCCACCTGAGCAGGAGGAGAAAGTTGTTTGGTGTGAGGGTGCTGGAGGCCTGGAGCAGGCTGCCCAGAGAGGTTGTGGGGTCTCCTTGTGTGGAGAGCTTCCAACCCCCCCTGGGCATTGTGGTGCTGGGCAAGCTGCTGTGGGTGCCCTGCTAGAGCAGGGGGCTTGGCCTGGGTGATCTCCAGAGGTCCCTTCCATCCCCTCCCTGCTGGGATTTTGGGGTTCTCTGAAAGTCTGTGTGCTACTCCTTGGCATCCAGGGTGCTCCCCATGCTGTGCCACTCCTGCTTGCTCAGCAAGCACAAGGTCAGGTTATTTGTCCCTGCTGACTGCAGGGGGCTGGACTGGATGACCTTGGAAGGTCCAACCCAACCCAGTCTGCCATTCTGTGATTAATTAGTGCCCAGCCCCCAGACTGGCAGCAGGTGGGACTCTGTTTGGCTCCGAAGGAGTCTTGGTGCCTAGGGGTGATGAGCTGTGGTGTGATCCAGCTGTGAATGCAGCCAAGCACTTGACACCTCCTGTTCCAAACAGCCAGCAAGGCAGGAGCCTGCTTGGTTTGATGTGAAAATCAAAGGGGAGATGATGAGAAGTGGCTCAGGAACCTGCTCAGAGATGACTCCTTCAGCAGACAAACACCAGGAGCTGGCACTGACTTGAGCAGAGTGAGATAGAGGAGGGAAAGCTCCAGGAGGAGATGGTATTTAGAAGCTGAAATTAAATACTTTGACCTGTCAACACAGAATGTTTCAAGTGCTGCTTAATCTCCATCTTTAAGGTGCCTGTAATGCTTCTGAGGAAGCTAAGAAGACACCACCAGGATTCAGTCTCATTCTGTCTTCCCCAAGTTTATTTCCTAGCAGATGCTGAGAAGTTGTACTTTAGGTGGGAAAAAATAATAATAATAAATCTAAAAGCTGAAGTTTTTTTTCTGTGGAAAAATATAAACCAGAGCTGTGGAGGTTCACTGCTCCCAGTCATGGATTCACAGAATGGTTTGGGCTGGAAGGGACCTCAAAGCTCATCCAGCTCCAACCCCCAGCCATGGGCAGGGACACCTCCCACCAACCCAGCTTGCTCAAGGCCTCACCCAGCCTGGTCCTGAACACCTCCAGGCAGGAGGCAGCCACAATCTCCCTGGGCAACCTGTGCCAGTCTCTCCCCACCCTCACTGTCAAGAATTTCTTCCCCATCTCCAGTCTCAATCAGTCCTCCTCAAGCTTCAATCCATTCCCTCTTGTCCTGGTGCTCCCAGCCCTTGTCAGGAGTCCCTCTTCCCTGGACTGGTCACCCTGGTGCTCAGCAGAGGGGCTGAACCTGGCACATCTGCTGAGCTGTGGCCTCACCCCTGCCCAGTCCAGGGGGACAATCCCTGCCCAGGTCCTGCTGGCCACACCAGTGCTGATCCAAGCCAGGCTGCTGGTGACATTTTTGGCCATCTGGGCACCCCCTGGCTCCTCTTCAGCTGCTGTTGGCCACCACTTTCAGCAGTTTGCAGCCAACCTTCCCCAAACCTGGGGGGGCTCCTGGGGTTGCTGTGACCCAAGGCTAGGACCCAGCACTTGTCTGTGTTCAACCTCATCCCATTGGCCTTAACCCAAACCTCCTCATCCAGTTCTGGGAAGGAGCTTGTGGGCAAGGCCTGGGCTCCCTCAGGGGCTGAAGGAGGTGGCACTGGGCTGGCCAAGGACCCAAAGTGTTGATGAGTGCCCAGGGGTGAGGCAGAGTTGCTCTGCAGATCTCACCCATCTCATTTACTTTGCTCTCACACAACAGTCTCCTTGAGGAGTCTGAAGTGATCTGGAGGAGGCTGGGGTGGTTTTACTGCCTTTTTGATCTGGTTTTAGGTTTGCTTTCAAACCTTTCAAACATCTCATCTCCTTGCATCCTGCCTTTGCCTCCTCCATAAGAGCACTCTTGGGCTGCCTGTGCCTGGGTTATTTTTAGGTGACTGAGCAAACAAAGCCTCTGCAGGGATGGAAGGAAAGCCCCAGAACAAACCCCCACAACCCTGCTCCTTTCCATCCAGCCCCAAACACTTGCAGCCTGCTGCTTTTCCTTGCTCCTGGCTGCCCCTTGCCCTGCCAGCAGTGCCCAGGTCTCACTGCCAGGTGCCAGCTTTGCCCACCCAAGGAGAGGCTGCCTGGGTGCATGCCTTGGGCTGGGGCTCAGCAAATCTTGGAAATAAAGACAAACGGGCAGCTCTGCCTCCTCAGCAGGGCAGGGAGTGATTGCAGTTGCCATAGCAGTGGGCACAGTCCTCTCCCTCCAGCCTTCCCTGGCAGCTGGGTTTATTTTGGGCTTTTGTTTTCCAAGCTGTTTTGAAAGAAACCAAGAATGAGTTGGGAGGAGAAGCAGAGCAAAGATGGATTCCCCTGCTGCTCCCACAGGGAGGGGGGTGGCAAAGGTTACTGGGCAGGCTGGGATGGGGCTGCTGCACCCTTCAGGTCCTGGTGTAGCTGAAAGCCAAAGGGAGGTGGTGCAGCATCTCCATCACTTGGTGAGCACTGGAGAAGGGATGGGATGCATGGATGCATGGGACGGAGAAGGGCACAAATCCCAGTCCCCTCCTCTCCATGTAAACCCCTTTGGGGAAAAGGTCACAGAATCATGGAATGTCTGGGGTTGGAAGGGAGCTCTGGAGATCATCCAGGCCAAGCCCCTGCTCCAGCAGGGCACCCACAGCAGCTTGCCCAGGAGCACAATGCCCAGGGGGGGTTGGAAGCTCTCCACACAAGGAGACTCCACAACCTCTCTGGGCAGCCTGCTCCAGGCCTCCAGCACCCTCACACCAAACAACTTTCTCCTCCTGCTCAGATGGAACCTCCTGGGTGCCACTTTGTGCCCCTTGCCCCTTGTGCTGTCCCTTGGCACCACTGAGCAGAGTCTGGCCCCAGCCTCTTGCCCCCCACAGCTCCTTTAGCTCTTGCTGAGCATTGCTCAGCTCCCCTCTGGGGCTGCTCTCCTCCAGGCTCTCAGCCCCAGGGCTCTCAGCCTTTGCTCCTCACAGAGCTGCTCCAGGCCCCTCAGCAGCTTTGCAGCCTCCCCTGGACTCTCTCCAGCAGTTCCCTGGCTCTATGGAACTGGGGAGCCCAGACCTGGCCCCAGGACTCCAGATGTGGCCTCAGATGCAGATGTGAGCTGCCTGGATTAGGAAGATATTTGCCTTCAGCTACCAAGCACAGGCTGCCTGTCAGCCTGGCTGCTCCATCCTGCTGTTACAAGCTTCCAAGGAGCAAGGAGAGGACAAAGACTCATGCCAGAGAAGACAGGGTGGGTCAGAGGTGAGAGGGCAGGTCTGGGCACCATGCCCAAGGACACTCTGTCTCTGAGCAGCTTTTCTGGGTTGCTGCCCTGTGCTGTTCCCTGGAATCTGGGCTGCTTTGCCTCCACTTGCTCCTGGAGATCACAGAATCACTTAGGTTGGAAAAGTTCTCCCTGATCATTGAGCCCAACCCTTAACCTCACACTGCCAAGTGCACCACTTAACCATGGCCCTCAGCACCACATCTCCATGGGGCTTGAACATTTCCAGGGATGATGATGCCACCACTGCCCTGGGCAGCCTGGGCCAGGGCTTAGCCACTCTTTCAGTGAAGAAATTGCTCCTCATGGCCACCCTAAACCACCCCTGGCACAACTTCAGGACATTTCCTCTCCTTCTATCACCTGATCCTAGGGAGCAGAGCCCAACCCCCACCTCCCTGCAGCCTCCTCTCAGGGAGCTGGAGAGAGCAATGAGGTCTCCCTCAGCCTCCTCTTCTCCACACTAACCACCCCCAGCTCCCTCAGCTGCTCCTCCCCAGCCCTCTTCTCCAGACCCTTCCCCAGCTTTCTTGCCCTTCTCTGGACCTGCTCCAGCCTCTCAATGTCCTTCTTGGAGTGAGGGATCCATATTTGCCTCTCCTCAGCTGCTGGAGAAGCACTGAGCTGTCAGAGGATCCCCACTGCCCCAAGAGCCTTTCTCTGGACCTGCTGCAGCCTCTCAATGCCCTTCTTTGAGTGAGGGTCGAGGGCACTGCAGACATTCCAGGGAAAATTCTGCTCTGCGGGTTCCTAGGTCACTGCCAGACAGATAGACCTCAGGAGAGACCTTCCCATGCAAGACAACATCCAGGGCTTGAAGACAACACCCACGTGTTGAGAAGCCTTATCCCTGGGTGAAGAACTTCCCAGAACATTCCTGATTATCTTAGGGTGTCTGCTGCTCACTTCCATGTTCATCAAACAGCTCCCTTCTTATGCAGGCTCTTAACAGATTTGCTGCTGGAGAAGGTGGGACCAGGAACAGGGCCAGGCAGTGCCTGGATGTCATTCCTTCAGCCTGAGACTGGTCCTGCACCTGGGGAGGGATCACAGCAGGCACCAGGACAGGTTAGGAGATGCCCTGCTGGAGAGCAGCTCCATGGGGAAAGACCTTGGAGTGCTGGTGGGCAGCAAGTTCTGCATGGGACAGCAAAGTGCCCTGGTGGCCAAGAGAGCCAATGGGAGCCTGGGGTGCAGCAAGCAAAGTGTGGCCAGCAGGGCTGGGGAGGTTCTGCTGCCCCTCTGCTCTGCTCTGCCCTGCTGAGACCACAGCTGCAATCCTGTGTCCAGTTCTGGGCTCCCCAGCTCCAGAGAGACAGAGACCTGCTGGAGAGAGTCCAGTGGAGAGCCATGAGGATATCTCCCCTGTGAAGAGAGACTGAGAGCCCTGGGGCTGTTTAGTCTGGAGAAGAGAAGGCTGAGAGGGGATCTGATCAATGTCTATCAGGATCTGAGGGGTGGGGGGCAAGGGGAGGGGGCCAGGCTCTCTTGGGTGGTGCACAGGAATAAGCCAAGGAACAGCAGGTTCAAGCTTGAACAGAGAGGATTTCAGCTCAACATGAGCAGAAACTTCTTCGGTGTGAGGGTGACAGAGCCCTGGAGCAGGCTGCCCAGAGAGGTTTTGGAGTCTCCTCCTCTGGAGACTTTCCAGACCCATCTGGATGCACTCCTGGGTGGACTACCCCAAGTGATGCTGCTCTGGCAGGGGGGTTGGACTGCCTGATCTCTGGAGGTCCCTTCCAGCCCCTACTGTGCTGTGATCCTGTGGTACTGTGAAGCCTTATCCCTGGGTGAAGAACTTCCCAGAACATTCCTGATTATCTTAGGGTGTCTGCTGCTCACTTCCATGTTCATCAAACAGCTCCCTTCTTATGCAGGCTCTGAAACAAATTTGTTGCTGGAGAAGGTGGGACCAGGAACAGGGCCAGGCAGTGCCTGGATGTCATTCCTTTGGCCTGAGTCTGATCCTCATGGATGAAATCCATGTGAGATTCACAGGGATCAGTGCCAGGAGCCATGAACCTAAATCATCTGGGGGGGGGTGGGAATGAAAGCAGGTGGGGAGGTAGAGACATTCTCAGGGAGGTTGAAAAAAAGCCCAAGTGGGGAAGTTTGCAGAGGGATCTAAGAAGAGGAGGAGCCTGGGCAATAAAAGAGCAGATAAAGTATGCTGCTGATAAATGCAGAGTCATGCACATGAGGAAAACAACCTTAACTACCCACAGCCCATGATGGGCTCCAAACAAGCTCTCAGTGCTCAGGGAAGAGCTCTTGGAGATAATGTGGGCAGCTCCCTGCAAATGTCAGCTCAATGTTCCGCTGCAGTCAAAAAGGCAAATGGGAGGTTAGTGATGATTAAGAGAGGAGTGGAGGAGAAATCAGAGCACCTCCTCACTGTGCTGCCTCGATCCATAGTCATAGATTCGTGGAATGGGTTGGCTTGGAAGGCATCTTAAAGGTCATACAGTTCCAACCCCCCAGGCCATGGGCAGGGACACCTCCCACCAGCCCAGGGTGCTCAGGGCCTCATCCAGCCTGGCCTTGGACACCTCCAAGGAGGGGACAGCCACAGCCTCCCTGGGCAACCTGTGCCAGTCTCTCCCCACCCTCACTCTCAACAATTTCTTCCTCATCTCCACTCTCAATCTCCCCTCTCCCAGCTCCAAGCCATTGTCCTCATCCTGGCACTCCCAGCCTTGGTCCAAAGTCCCTCCCCAGCTCTCCTGGAGCCCCTTCAGGTGCTGGAACAAGCCCTTGTAGTGAAGGATTCTGTCATGAAATTGTCTCCCCACCCCCATGGTAAAGAATTTCTTCCTAATTTCCACTCTCAAACTCCCCTGCTCTGGTTTCAAACCACTGCCCCTTGTCATAGAATCATAGAATCACCAAGGTTGGAAAAGACCTCAGAGATCATCCACTCCAACCTATCCCCCAGCACCTCGTGACTAACTAAACCCTGGCTTCAAGTGCCACATCCAAGCCTTTTTTGAACCCCTCCTATGGCCACAGGCCCTTAGAAACAGTCCCAGGAGCTGTGGTCCTCCAGCTCTCCCTTTGTGATAGCTTCACAGCTCAGTGCAGCCATTTGCAGGGCAAGGAGGACCCCAGGGTGCAGAGGAAAGTCAACGAACAACCACTGCAGGTTCTGCAGCTGTGGGCTATGGGGAAGGGATGTTTGTGCCACAGCTGGAGCAGCTCTGCTGGGAGCACAGACTGAGGATGCTGGGGGTGCTCAGCCTGGAGAAGAGAAGGCTCTGGGAGGGCCTCAGAGCTGCCTGCCAAAAGCTGAAGGAAGGCTGCAGAGAGACTTTTCCTGAGGGGGTCCAGAGCCAGGCCAAGGGGGAATGGTTTGGAGCTGAGGCAGAGCAGGGTTAGAGTGGAGCTGAGGAAGAAGTTCCTCAGTGTGAGGGTGGTGAGACTCTGGCACAGGCTGCCCAGGGAGGCTGCGGCTGCCTCCTGCCTGGAGGTGTTCAAGGCCAGGCTGGATGAGGCCCTGAGCAGCTGAGTCTGGCTGAGAGGTGTCCCTGGGCATGGCAGGGGTTGGAGGAGATGAGCTCTGAGGTCCCTCCCAAGCTGAGCCATTCTGGGATTCTCCTGCTGCTGGCACTCCACTTAGTGGCTCTACACCACCTTGTCTTTCAGTGGGGAACAATAAAGCTGAAGGTGAGCATCACCTCTGCCCTATCTCTTAGATTCTTCTCTCCCCTGTCCATCCATCACAGGCTTGCTCTCCTGCAGCCGATTGCAGCCGACCTGCATCAGCTATTGATTTATTGACAGAGCCTGGCTCTGGAAGATTCAGGGAAGCAGCTCCCCACAGAAATGCTTTTCAGAAGTAGAGATTTGATTTTTTATTTATTCTTCCCTTCAATGTATGGATTTAACAAGCTCTAGGCAACAAAGAACTTACCCCTCCAGCACGCAGGCTCTCACACTCCCTCCATCTCCTCCCCTGCCCTGCTTCTAAAGACATCTTGAAGGGATTACTTTTTAAGGGCAAGAGGCAGCCCTGTGGAGAGAGGCAGCCCACGAGGTCCCCAGGGCTCAGATGCTACATAACCTCTGGGCTGACCTCTTTCAAAGGGGTAAATGTCTCCATGTTTGTCCTGAGGACGTGGTGGTGACAGTGGGAGAGCAAAAGTCCTTTTTTGTTCTCTGTATTGTGATGATGAATCATAGAATGGGTAGGGGTGGAATGGGCCTTAAAGATTCAGAGATTCACAGAATGGTTTAAGGATGGTAGGGACCTTAAAGCTCATCCAGTTCCAACCCCCAGCCATGGGCAGGGACACCTCCCACCAGCCCAGCTTGCTCAAGACCTCATCCAGCCTGGCCCTGAACACCTCCAGGGAGGGGACAGCCACAGCCTCCCTGGGCAACCTGTGCCAGTCTCTCCCCACCCTCACTCTCAACAATTTCTTCCTCATCTCCACTCTCATTCTCCCCTCTCCCAGCTCAAAGCCATTGTCCTCATCCTGGCACTTCCAGCCCTTGTCCAAAGTCCCTCCCCAGCTCTCCTGGAGCCCCTTCAGGTACTGGAAGGCTGCTCTGAGGTCTCCCTGCAGCCTTTCCCTCTCCTGGCTGAACAGCTCCAACTCTCCCAGCCTGGCCCCAGCCCTCTGACCACCTTTGTGGCCTCCTCTGGACTCACTCCAACAGTTTGATGTCCAGCCCCAAGAGGCTTCACAGACCAGAGGCACCTGTGGGTTTCCCCAAGGCCACTAACAAGGCAGGGCACAGCTGGCAGCATCTGCCCCTTCTCCTTTCCTGTGACTGGGGCAGGGTGGGTTGCTCTTTGGTTTGGCTTTTCATTTGCTGGCCAGGGGCTTGCAGAGGTCAAACCTTGAGTTCTGCACTTGAGTCACAACAACTCCATGGACTGAGGTGGGGTGGAGTGGCTGAGAAAGCTGCCTGGTGGAAAAGGACCTGGAGGTGTCTGTCAGCAATTGGCTGAACATGAGCCAGGGTATCCCAGGTGGCCAAGAAAGCCTCCAGCATCCTGGCCTGGAGCAGCAATGGTGTGGCCAGCAGGAGCAGGGCAGTGCTGTGTCCCCTGCAGTGGGCACTGCTGAGGACACAGCTTGAATCCTGGGATCAGTTTGTGTTCAAGAAAGACATTGAGAGGCTGGAGCAAGTCCAGAGAAGGGCAACAAAGCTGGGGAAGGATTTGGAAGCTGGTGAGGAACAGCTGAGGGAGCTGGGGGTGTTTGGTGTGGAGAAGAGGAGGCTGAGGGAGACCTCATTGCTCCCTACAGCTCCTGAGAGGAGGCTGCAGTGAGGCTGGGCTCTGCCCCCAGGGAACAAGCAACAGGGTGAAACAGCCTCAAGTTGCCCAGGGGAGGTTTAGGTTGGACATAAAGAACAATTTCTTTCCTTTAGAGGGTGTCAGACCCTGGCCCCTGGCTGCCCAGGGCAGTGGTGAAGTCCCCATCCTTGGAAGGGTTTCAAGGATGTGGTGCTGAGGGCCATGGTTTGGTGGTGCCCTGGCAGTGCTGGCTTCAGGGTTGGACTGGATGATCTGAAAGGTCTCTTCCAACCCTTCCCTGAGAGGGAAAAGTCCTTCAAGAGCATTGAGTCCAACCATCAACCCAACCCCACCATGGCCACCAAACCATGGCCACAAGTGCCATGGTCACAGGATTCTGGAATACCTCCAGGGATGGAGACTCCACCACCTCCCTGGGCAGCCTGTGCCAAGCCCTGACCACTCTGACAGCAAAGAAACCAACCTAACTCTCCCCTGGCACAACTTCAGGACATTTCCTCTACTTCTATCACCTGATCCTAGGGAGCAGAGCCCAACCTTCACCTCCCTGCAGCCTCCTCTCAGGGAGCTGCAGAGAGCAATGAGGTCTCCCTCAGTCTCCTCTTCTCCACTCTGAACACCTCCAGCTCCCTCAGCTGCTCCTCCCCAGCCCTCTTCTCCAGACCCTTCCCCAGCTTTCTTGCCCTTCTCTGGACCTGCTTCATCCTCTCAATGTCCTTCTGGGAGTGAGAGACCCAAAACTGACCCCAGCACTCAAGCTGTGCCCTCACCAGTGCCAGTCCAGGGGCACCATCCCTGCCCTGCTCCTGCTGCCCACACCATTGCTGCTCCAGCCAGGCTGCTGGTGCCCTTCTTGGCCACCTGGGCACATAGCTGGCTCAAGTGGATACAACAGCCAACCATGACCCCAAAGAGGTGCCTCCAGCCTCTCTCCAGTTCCCTCAGCCCTCCTTCCAAGGGGAATTTCCTGGGCTGATCCTTCCCTGACCTCCTGCTTCGAGCAGTTCATGATGGGGTTTCATTTGTGGCTGCACTAAGCCATCTCATTACTCTCCTGTGGAAGGCCAATTTGCAGATGATGGAGACAGATGCTTCTCAAACTAGCAGCCAAGAGGCCTAATTTCTGCACAGCCAACTTTTTTAATTTGCTTCCTGGCTGACTGAGAAAACCAATGGTTGAAACATCAGCAGGGGCCAAGCTGGTGCTGAGGCAAAGCCTGCTAGAGGCACTTGGAAGCCAGCTCAGCCTGTGAGCTGCTAGCACCCAGGGCAGCTTTGCTGGCTGCAGGGCTGGGATATGCCTTTGTCAAGGACCATTGCCCAACTTCAGGGGTGGGTAGGTGATGCTCAGAAGCTGCTCTCAAAGCTCTTCACAGAACCTCAGACTCCCAGCATGGTGAGGATTGGAAGAGACCTCTGGAGACCATAGAATCATGGAATCATTTTGGGTTGGAACAGACCTTTAAGCTCATCCAGCTCTAACTCCTCCAAGTCTGATGTTAAACCATGGTCATAGAATCATAGAATCAGTCAGGGTTGGAAGTGACCACAAGGCTCAGCCAGTTCCAACCCCCCTGCCATGGGCAGGGACACCTCACACTGGATCAGGCTGGCCAGAGCCTCATCCAGCCTGGCTGCAAACACCTCCAGGGATGGGACCTCAACCACCTGTTCCTGAGCACCACATCTCTGAATCTTTTGAACGCCTCCAGGGATGGGGATTCAACCACCTGCCCTCCCTAGGGAGCCTGTCCCAATGTCTGAGAAACCTTTCACTCAAGATATTTCTTCTAATATCAAACCTGAACCTCCCCTGGTGCCCCTTGAGGCCATTGCCTCTTCTCCTGTTGCTTATTCCTTGGGAGAAGAGACCAACCCCAACCTGGCTCCAACCTCCTGTTCAGATAGTTGTAGAGAGCCAGAAGGTCTCTCCTCATCACCTAGTCCAAAGCAGGGTCACCTAGAGCAGGTTGCTCAGGACCACATCCAGGCAGTGTCTCTTCCAGCTGTGGTCCCATGGTCTTCCTCCCTACCCCTCTTCAAACCAGCTCCTTCCTGCCCTCCTCTCACCACCTGCACCCTTCCTTGCTGCAGGAGGGACATGACTGCTTCAGGATCCAACAGTGAGGGCCTGGGGTCCCACACTGGGGGCCTGGCAGTCCCACGTTGAGAGTCTGGGGGTCCCACATTGGGAGGTCCCACGGTGGGGGTCTGGGGAGGTCCCACATCAGGGGGTCCCACGATGGAGGAATGGGAGAGTCCCACATTGGGAGTCCCACATTGGGGGCCTGGGGGTCCCAGGTTGAGGGTCTGGGGGTCCCACACTGGGGGCCTGAGGATTCCACAGTGGGGATCTAGGGGTCCCAGGTTGACAGTCTGGGGGTCCTATGTTGGGGGTCCCACGTTGAAGGTCTGGGGGTCCCACATTGGGAGGTCTCACAGTGGGGATCTGGGGAGGTCTCACATCAGGAGGTCCCACGGTGGAGGACTGGGGTGTCCCACATTGGGAGTCCCACATTGGGGGCCTGGGGGTCCCAGGTTGAGGGTCTGGGGATCCCATGTTAGGGGTCCCACGTTGAGGGCCTGGGGGTCCCACATCGGGGGGTCCCACGGTGGGAGTCTGGGGGGGTCTCACACTGGGGACATGGCTGTGGCCAGGAGCCTTTTGACTCTGCCCTGCTGAGACCACAGCTGCAAGACTGAGTCCAGTTCGGGGCTCCCCTGTTGAAGAGAGACAGAGACCTGCTGGAGAGAGTCCAAGGCAGAGCCAGGAGGATGCTCAGGGGACTTGAGCATCTCCCCTGTGAAGAGAGACTGAGAGCCCTGGGGCTGTTTAGTCTGGAGAAGAGAAGGCTGAGAGGGGATCTGATCAATGTCTATCAAGAGCTGAGGGGTGGGGGGCAAGGGGAGGGGGCCAGGCTCTCTTGGGTGGTGCACAGGAATAAGCCAAGGAACAGCAGGTTCAAGCTTGAACAAAGAGGATTTCAGCTCAACATGAGGAGAAACTTCTTTGGTGTGAGGGTGACAGAGCCCTGGAGCAGGCTGCCCATGGGGGTTGTGGAGTCTCCTTCCCTGGAGACTTTCCAGACCCATCTGGATGCATTCCTGTGTGAACTACCCCAAGTGATCCTGCTCTGGCAGGGGGGTGGAGTGGATGGTCTCTGGAGGTCCCTTCCACCCTGTAATGTGCTGTGATCCTGTACTGTGGCTCCTCATTTGGAAGCCCATCTTGCAGCCACCACCCATCCCCAAATGCAGAGGTGGTCCAGAGCCAGCTGTGTAGTTCTCCCTCACAAGTTCAGCTGCTGGCTGCAAGGCCATCTGCAGCAGTGTCTCCCCCAGCTCCACAGCAGCTGCATTGCTCAGCAGGGCTTAATGATCCTCCTCAGCTCACGTCCCTGGCTGGGAAGTATTGGCTGCTTCTGCTGCAAAGACAGCTCCAGCCTCCCTGCACAGCAGCCACTGCTGACTCCCAGCCACACAACCCCAGGAGACCTGGGCAAGCCTCCAAGGGATGGCTTGAGGGGGACTTTGGGGGGATACACAGCCCAAGGTCTTTCCTTGCATGGAGGCAAAGCAAGGGATGTCCATCCTTGGCTGGACAACCTCTAACTCTATTTGTGACCACTTTCCTCAAGAGCTTTTCATTTCCAGAGCACCTCAAAGACAGGATGCTGAGGGGGTCTGAAGCACCTCTCTTATGAGCAGAGGCTGAGACCTGGGGATCTGTCAGGGGAGGCTGCAAGGATGCTGCTGAGGGGCCTGGAGCAGCTCTGTGAGGAGCAAAGGCTGAGAGCCCTGGGGCTGAGAACCTGGAGGAGAGCAGCCCCAGAGGGGAGCTGAGCAATGCTCAGAAAAAGACAAAGGAGCTGTGGGGGGCAAGGGGCTGGGGCCAGACTCTGCTCAGTGGTGCCCAGGGACAGGCCAAGGGGCAAAGGGCACAAACTGGACCCCAGGAGGTTCCAGCTGAGCAGGAGGAGAAAGTTGTTTGGTGTGAGGGTGCTGGAGGGCTGGAGCAGGCTGCCCAGAGAGGTTGTGGAGTCTCCTTGTGTGGAGAGCTTCCAACCCCCCCTGGGCATTGTGGTGCTGGGCAAGCTGCTGTGGGTGCCCTGCTGGAGCAGGGGCTTGGCCTGGATGATCTCCAGAGCTCCCTTCCAACCCCTCCATGCTCGGATTTTATAATTGAATGAATTCCTCTGAGCCCCAGGGAAGGAGGCAGGTAGGGAAAGAGGCAGGTAGGGAAGGAGGCAGGTAGGGAAAGAGCAGGTAGGGAAGGAGGCAGGTAGGGAAGGTGGACATGGGTGGTTGGGAGCCACATTTTTAGCTGTGGCCTATGGGAAGGAATCCAAAGAGGTGAAGATTGTCTCTGTTGGTGGTCGTACTGCAGTGACCATGTGAGGGGCCTCAGCCAGTCCCAGGGGCAGAGCCAGCGGGGAGGGGTTTGACCCCCAGCAGCCGTAGCCTTGAGGGCAGCTGGCTCCCCAATACACCTCGAGGGGTGGGAGAGCCTGGTGGGATGGCCACCTCGCCTTGGGGTGCTGAGCAGGGTCCCCAGTCCCCCTGCAGAGGAGGGGTGGGCGAGCAGCCCCCATCGCCATGGCAACGCTCCGGCCTGTGGCGCTGCGCATCCTGCCGGGGCTGGGGCTTAGATTTTTCTTTCCCCTCCCTTCCTCTCCTTCTGTGAGACCTCAGCATTGATCTGGGAACGTGCTCCTCGCATGTATGATCCATGCAAACACCCTGCTCCTATTGATCAGCTCCTCTGCTGCTCCGGCTCCGCGCTGCCAGCCCAAACAAAGGCTGCAAGAGCAGGGCAGGGAAGCATCCAGCACCCAGCACACAGCGCTGGCAGCATCCCCAGGCTCTGGCACTGGAGGAAGGGAACTGCTCCTAAGGGCCTGTGGTGGTAGGACAAGTGGAAATGGGTTGAAGGAGAAGGCTCCAGGGAGACCTCAGAGATGTGTTTCAAGATCTGACGGGGACCTGCAAGGGAGGCTGGGGAGGGACTGTTCAGAGAGGCTGTGGGCATAGCCTGAGGGGCAGTGATTTGAAACTGGAGCAGGGCAGAGTTAGGTTGGACATCAGGAGGAAGTTCTGCAGAGTGAGGGTGAGGAGACACTGAAGAGGTTGCCCAGAGAGGTGATTGAGGCTCCATCCCTGGAGACATTCAGGATCAGCCTTGCTGTGTCCCTTTGCAGCCTGCTCTGGCTGGAGCTGTCCCTGCTGCCTGCAGGGGGGTTGGACAAGATGCCCTTGGAGGCTCCCTTCCAACCCAAAGCTGTCTGTGAATCTCAGAATCTGTGGAACTGGAGCAGGGTACATTTAGACTGGACAATAGAAAGAAATTCTTTACTGCTGGGGTGGGGAGAAAATGGTATGGGCTGCCCACAGAAGTTGTAGACACCTCATCCCTGGAAGTGTTTAGGACCAACCTGGGCTGGTGGGAGGTGTTTCTGCCCATGGCAGGAGTTTGGAACTGGATGATCTTTAAGGTCCCTTCCAACTGAATCCATTCTGTGACTCTCTGATGTTTTACACCTGTGCATTCTCATTCATGATGGGAGAGACACTGAGTCAGGTTTTGTTGGTGCTGAGCTGTGTTTATTTTTCAGCTTCTTTGGAGGCAACTCCTCATCCATTCCCATTCCTGCCATCTACCTTCTCATTCATCCCTTCTCCACCCTCCCTTCTGCCATCCCTCCCTTGCTCCTACCCACTGAAAATGGCCCAGATCCTCCTGCTCTGATGGTGGTTTCTTGGAGGTGATTTCCAACCCCTGAGGAGCTAACAGGGCCCTGTGCAGTACAGGAACTTGTCACTGCCATTCCCCTCCCATCCCTAGCTATCAGGGGAGGGCACACTGGGGGGGAGGGGGTCCCAAACCCACCTCCTTTGCTGGCTGAGCTCTGTGTGAGCCTTAATAATTACAGAGAGGAGTCAATAACAATTAGACCTAACAGCCACTCAGCAGGATTGATGCAAATTATTTTAATTTTATGTTTCTATCAATGAACTTTTCCAGGTTGCCAACTTCCCCCCAATTCCTGCTCCTCCCAGCCCCCAGAAAGAGAATCACAGAACCCTGCAAGTGTTGAGATTGGAAGAGAACTTTGAACTCAAGTCCAACCACTCACCCAGACCTCAGCATCCCAACCACTCATCCAGACCTCAGCATCCCAACCACTCATCCAGACCTCAGCATCCCAACCACTCACCCACACCTCAGCATCCCAACCACTCACCCACACCTCAGCATCCCAACCACTCATCCAGACCTCACCATCCCAACCATTCACCCACACCTCAGCATCCCAACCACTCATCCAGACCTCACCATCCCAACCACTCACCCACACCTCAGCATCCCAACCACTCACCCAGACCTCACCATCCCAACCACTCACCCACACCTCAGCATCCCAACCACTCACCCAGACCTCACCATCCCAACCACTCACCCACACCTCAGCATCCCAACCACTCATCCAGACCTCAGCATCCCAACCACTCACCCACACCTCAGCATCCCAACCACTCACCCACACCTCAGCATCCAACCACTCATCCAGACCTCACCATCCCAACCATCACCCACACCTCAGCATCCCAACCACTCATCCAGACCTCACCATCCCAACCACTCACCCACACCTCAGCATCCCAACCACTCACCCACCTCACCATCCCAACCACTCACCCACACCTCAGCATCCCAACACTCACCAACCTCACATCCCAACCACTCACCACACCTCACCATCCCAACCACTCACCCACACCTCAGCATCCCAACCACTCATCCAGACCTCACCATCCCAACCCTCACCCACCTCAGCATCCAACCACTCATCCAGACCTCACCATCCCAACCACTCACCCACACCTCAGCATCCCAACCACTCATCCAGACCTCACCATCCCAACCACTCACCCACACCTCAGCATCCCAACCACTCATCCAGACCTCACCATCCCAACCACTCACCCACACCTCAGCATCCCAACCACTCATCCAGACCTCACCATCCCAACCACTCATCCAGACCTCAGCATCCCAACCACTCACCCACACCTCAGCATCCCAACCACTCACCCACACCTCAGCATCCCAACCACTCATCCAGACCTCACCATCCCAACCATTCACCCACACCTCAGCATCCCAACCATTCACCCACACCTCAGCATCCCAACCACTCACCCACACCTCAGCATCCCAACCACTCATCCAGACCTCAGCATCCCAACCACTCACCCACACCTCAGCATCCCAAACACTCATCCAGACCTCACCATCCCAACCACTCACCCACACCTCAGCATCCCAACCACTCATCCAGACCTCAGCATCCCAACCACTCACCCACACCTCAGCATCCCAACCACTCACCCACACCTCAGCATCCCAACCACTCACCCACACCTCAGCATCCCAACCACTCACCCACACTTCTGAATCCCACCACTGCTGCTATGCTGCTGCCACTGCTCCCTCAGCACCACATCCATGCAGCCTCTAAACCCCTCCTGCCTGTGCCCCATTTGGGGGACAAAGTGGGGCTCCTCCATCACCCCCAAAACCAGTCTTGCTTCCCCTTCCCACCACACATCCACTCTGATGTGAACCCAAGCTGCTCCCAGGAGGAAGGACAGACCTTCAGGCTTGAGTCACTGGTGGAACTTTAAGTTGGAGAGGCAGAGGGGAGAGCTTTTGAGGTGTTTCTTCACAGTGGGGTCATAGAATCACAAAGTCACAGAATGTATCTGGTTTGAAGAGACCTCCAAGATCATCCAGTCCAGACCTCAACCCAGCACTGAAGTTCAACCCCAAACCATCTCCCTACGAGCCAGGGCCACAGCTGCTTGAACACCCCCAGGAATGGGGACTGCAGCACTGCCCTGGGCAGCCTCTTCCAATGTTTGAGGAGCCTCCAAAAAGCTGAGATCTGGCTGGGGGAGAAGGTCTTTGTGCAGGGCCAGGGTTCTCCACATGGCTGGTTCCTGCTTGAAGTTGCTCAGCAGGCTCAGCTGGAGGGAAGAAGCTGGTTCCAGGCTTGGCTTGCTGGGGAATGGGTTGTTTGACAGAGCTGAGTGACTTTGACAGGGTTTGGTGACCTGCAGGGGGCTGACAAGAAGGCTGGGGAGGGACTTCTGACACAAGGGCTTATTTTAATATGATAGGAGGGAATGGATTGAAGCTTGAGGAGGGGAGATTGAGACTGGAGGTTTCTCTCTCCCATCTCTGTTAAAGAGATAGCAGCAGCCTGGTGCAGAGGCTCCCCACGTGCCCATGGCAGGAGTTCCTCACTGGCAGTGGGGATCATGGCACAGGGATAAAAATCATGGGAGGTAAAATGGTATCACCCAGAGGGCTGGAAGGAAGACTCCTGACAAGAGCAAATGACTTCTTGTGTGCTTCCAGTACCTGAAGAGGCTACAGGAGAGCTGGGGAGGGACTGGTGACAAGGGCTGGGAGTGCCAGGACAAGAGGGAATGGATTGAAGCTTGAGGAGGCGAGACTGAGACTGGAAATCAGGAAGCAATCCTGTACAGTGAGGGTGGGGAGAGACTGGCACAGGTTGCCCAGGGAGGCTGTGGCTGTCCCCTCCCTGGAGGTGTTCAAGGCCAGGCTGGATGAGGCCTTGAGCAAGCTGGGCTGGGGGGAGGTGTCCCTGCCCATGGCTGGGGGTTGGAGCTGGATGAGCTTTGAGGTCCCTTCCAACCCAACTCATTCTGTGGATCTGTGACACTAAGCCATGTTTTAAACCTGTATCTCCTCAGTCAGGATGGGGAGGATGTTGTGCCAGGTTTTGGTGGTGCTGAGCTGTGTTTTCTTTTCAGGGTCAGTTTTCATTCCATTTCTTTAGGTTCCTATGGCAGAGGAATTAGAATGAATCAAATCAAAGTGATGCCTCCAAAGCCATCACTGTAACCAGCCCACATCTGGAGTTGCCCTGAACAGCCTCTCACAGGAGCAGGGCAACCCTCCCACTGCCCAGAGCCTGCAGCTCATCCTGCAGGATCAGCCTCTGCATCTGGGGGGCTGCAACCCCTCCAGCCCTTTCAGCATCCCAAGAGCCTCCCCAGCATGGGATGTGCCACCCTGCATTGCTGAAGCTGCACCTCGAATCCTGGGGTCACTTTTGGGGCCCTCACTCCAAGAAGGACATTGAGAGGCTGGAACAGGTCCAGAGAAGTGCAACAAAGCTGGGGAAGGGTCTGGAGAAGAGGGCTGGGGAGGAGCAGCTGAGGGAGCTGGGGGTTGTTTGGTGTGGAGAAGAGGAGGCTGAGAGAGACCTCATTGCTCTCTCCAGCTCCCTGAGAGGAGGCTGCAGGGAGGTGGGGGTTGGGCTCTGCTCCCCAACCTCAAGTGATAGAAGGAGAGGAAATGGTCTGAAATTGTGCCAGGGTTAGGTTGGAGGTGAGGAACAATTTCTTTGCTGTCAGAGTGGTCAGAGCTTGGCACAGGCTGCCCAGGGAGGTGGTGGAGTGCCCATCCCTGGAGGTGTTCCAGACCCCTGTGGCCATGGCACCTGGGGCCAGGGTTTGGTGCCCCTGGTGGGGTTGGGTTGGGGTTGGACTGGGTGACCTTGGAGAGCTTTCTCTGGTTCTGTGCTGGTTCTGTCAATGTCTCTGTGCTGGCTGACAAGCAGTGACTGATTCTTTGGATTTTTTTCTTTCCTGTGAGCTGCCAACCACAGGACCTGCCCTCTGCTCCCTGGGCTGCTGAAGAGCTCCACATCCCCACAGACCAAGGGCTCACCCTCAAGCTATGGTCATCTCCCACCCATCCCATGAGGGATCCCTGGGGGAGACTTCCTGTGGCTCTTTTCCTCCTTCTGCCTCTCTGGGTGGATTTTTCCACTCTCCTGGGAGGCAGGAGCTGTAAATTGCTGATGTTCCCATCCCTGCTGACCTGCAGCTTCTCTCCACTCCTGTCATTAGGGCCATTCAGAGGGTGACAGCTGCTCAATTGCTCTTAAGTGGCTCCCAGATAATTGGGGAGGTCTTTAGCTACTTGTAACTTCCAATAATAAACAATAGAGAAGGGGAAAAATATCCACATGGAGCACTTAACCGAGGGCCCTCTTGTCAAAACTGCATTAGGGCTCTTCTCCTTCCCACCAGCCAGCCCCAGGCCATCACTTCTGTGACACCCTGACACTTTGACAAGTGAGAACCACCTCCTTGATGTCACTTTGGGGTGGTGGAAGGATAAAGGATGAAGGAGGAGAGCCTGGATTCAGCCCCCACTGCTGTTGGGAACCAGGAGAACTGTGCAGGAGCTTGGAGGAGGGAGGTTTACGGAGCCCTCCTGGATTTTTTGGGGTAGAAGGGAGGCAGGTTCAAATCTCAGCTCAAAAAGCCAAGTCTGACTCAGAAGCTCAGCATGGTTGGCATTGTCCTTTGTCCTGTCACAGGGCAGCAGTGAAAAGAGCCTGGCCCAGCCTGGCCCCCTCAGCTTGGCACCCACCCTGCAGATATTTACAGACACTGATCAGATCCCTCTCAGCCTTCTCCTCTCCAGGCTAACTAGCCCCAGGGCTCTCAACCTTTCCTCCTCACACAGTTGTTGCAGTCCCTTCCTCACAGTCTCCACTGGACTCTCTCCAGTAGTTCCCTGTCCCTTCTGAACTGGGAAGCCCAGAACTGGACCCAGGATACAAGAAGTGGTCTCACTAGAGGGGGAGCAGAACCTCCCTTGTCCTCTTGGTTCAGGCAACCCTCTCCCTGGGCTCCAGGGCACAGAAATCCTCACCCTAGACACAGCTGTGAGGATCATAGAATCACAGAATCAGCCAGGTTGGAAGAGAGCTCCAAGATCCTCCAGTCCAACCTATCCCCCAGCCCTATCCAATCAACCAGACCCTGGCACTAAGTGCCTCATCCAGTCTCCTCTTGAACATCTCCAGGGATGGAGACTCCACCACCTCCCTGGGCAGCACATCCCAAGGGCAAATCTCTCTCTGTGTGAAGAACTTCCTCCTAACACCCAGCCTAGACCTCCCCTGCACAGCTTGAGGCTGTGTCCTCTTGTTCTGCTGCTGCTTGCCTGGGAGAAGAGCCCAACCCCCACCTGGCTACAACCTCCCCTCAGATAGTTTAGAGAGCAATGAGGTCTGCCCTGAGCCTCCTCTTCTCCAGGCTGAACACCCCCAGCTCCCTCAGCCTCTCCTCACAGGGCTGTGCTCCAGACCCCTCCCCAGCTTCGTTGCCCTTCTCTGGACACCTTCCAGTCCCTCAACATCTCTCTTGAACTGAGGAGCCCAGAACTGGACACAGCACTCAAGCTGTGGCCTGACCAGTACTGAGCAGAGGGCAGAATAACCTCCCTGCTCCTGCTGGCCACACTATTCCTGATCCAGGCCAGGATGCCATTGGCTCTCTTGGCCACCTGGGCACACTGCTGGCTCATGTTCAGCTGCTGTCACCCAGCACCCCCAGGTCCCTCTCTGCCTGGCTGCTCTCCAGCCACTCTGTCCCCAGCCTGTAGCTCTGCATGGGGTTGTTGTGGCCAAAGTGCAGAACCCTGCACTCAGCCTTGTTAAATCTCATCCCAAATCTCACTCATTGCTGGCCTAAGTCAAGCCTGGCTTTGCCAAGGGGTGGCACAGAACCAGAAAGGGAGGATGTTCTGTGTGGGAGGGATGACTTCAAACCTCCCCAGCAGCACCTGAACAGCTGAGGGGAGCAGACCAAGCAGGGAGACATCTATGGAAAAGTGCTCAGAGGTCAGCTGGCAGAGTCCAGCAGCATCTGAGATGTCTTCATCTTGCCAGCTTATTCAGAAAGTTGTCATTGCCAGCCTGAGACAGGGGCTCACCTCTGTGACAAAGGTCACAGAGGACAGGACAAGGGGCAAGGGACACAGACTGGAACCCCAGGAGGTTCCACCTGAAGAGGAGGAGAAAGTTGTTTGGTGTGAGGGTGCTGGAGGCCTGGAGCAGGCTGCCCAGAGAGGTTGTGGAGTCTCCTTCCAACCCCCCCTGGGCATTGTGCTGCTGGGTAAGCCCAGGGTGCCCCTGATTTAGCAGGGGGCTTGGACTGGGTGATCTCCAGAGGTCCCTTCCAACCCCCTACCATTCTATGATTCTATCACCCCCCAGTTTGTCCAACAGCTACAAATGATCCCCCAATAATGGAGACCCTCTCCCATAAATCGCCATTGATTCACCAGCAGCAGAAAAGGGCAACAAATATTCTGCCTGATGAATAATTCAGGCAGCTGTGAGCCCTGCACTGTGCCTTCATTACCCTCCACGAGGACCTGGGGGATACAGCTTGAAAGGCCTCTATAAAAGGAAAGAGGGGAAGATTTATTTGGAAGCTTGGGCAAATCCCAATAACAACAGCAGGAGGGGTTGTGCCCTGTGCTGGAGTAGAGTGGGGGCTGAGCTCTCCTCTCCTCTCCTCTCTCCTCTCTCCTCTTGCTCATGGATGAAAGCCTCTAAGCTCTGGCTGCAGCCTTTGGAGCTGAGGGTTGACAAATCCTCCTCCCTTCAGCCTCTGCCTGCTCAGGAGGTGGTGGCAGGGTCACCTCACTCGAAGCAGCCTTGGTGGCACCAGCCAGCAGTGAATCTTCCCTGCTCTGTGCACCACAGCCTGTGTGGGCTGTGGGTGGCAGCACCACAGAATCATTTGGGTTGGAGAAGACTTTTAAGACCATCCAGTCCAACCCAACACTGACAAGTTCATTGCTAAACCACATCCCTCAGCACCACATCTCCACAGCCTTTCAACTCCTCCAGGGCTGGGACTCCACCACAGCCCTGGGCAGCCTGGGCCAGGCTTTGAGAATCCTTTTAGTGAAAAAGTTTCTTCTGATGTCCAACCTAAACCTCCCCTGGGGCAGCTTGAGGCCATTTCCTCTTGTCCTGTTGCTTTCTCTTAAGGAGAAGAGACCAACCCCAACCTGGCTTCAAGCTCTTTTCAGGGATTTCAGAGAGCAATGAGGTCTCCCCTCAGCCTCCTCCACACTAAACAAGTCCAAGTCCCTCAGCTGCTCCTCACAAGACCTCTGCTCCAGACCCTTCCCCAGCTTTGTTGCCCTCCTCTGGACCTGCTCCAGGGTTGGTGCCTTGTGAAGGTGCTGAGCCTGTTGGGGTGCTGTGACTTACCCAATATCACCAGAACCTGGTCCATGGATGTGGTGCTGAGGGCCATGGTTTAGTGGTGCCCTGGCAGTGCTGGCTAAAGGGTTGGACTTGATGATCTGAAAGGTCTCTTCCAACTCAAATGATTCCATGATCCTACACTGCAGAGAAGGGGAGGCTCTATTCCTGGGCAAGTCCAGGAATAGAGAAGGGCCACCAGGATGAGCAGAGGGCTGGAGCTGCTCTGCTATGAGGACAGACTGAGAGAGTTGGGGTTGTTCAGTCTGGAGAAGAGAAGGCTCCAAGGTGACCTTCTTGTGACCTTCCAGGATCTGAAGGGGGCTACAAGAAAGCTGGGGAGGGACTTTTTTTAGGTTGTCAGGGAGTGACAGGACTTGGGGGGGAATGGAACAAAGCTGGAAGTGGGGAGATTCAGACTGGACATGAGGAAGAAGTTCTTCCCCATGAGAGTGGTGAGAGCCTGGCACAGGTTGTCCAGGGAGGTGGTTGAGGTCCCATCCCTGGAGGTGTTTGCAGCCAGGCTGGATGAGGCTCTGGCCAGCCTGATGCAGTGTGAGGTGTCCCTGGGCATGGCAGGGGTGTTGGAACTGGCTGAGCCTTGTGCTCCCTTCCAACCCTGACTGATTCTATCATTCTCTGATTCTAAGTTGCCTTTTCCCTTGCAGGGAAGGCGCAGGGAACAAAGTTGACTTTTTGATTGTAAGGAAAGCAGATAAAAAACAAGCTTGAGTGCTTTTGAGGCAAGTTTGATGCTGCTGAGATTTGGAGTTGTCAGCTCTGCCACAGAGTCACTAATTGGACACCAGCTCCACAGCTCACCAGCAGTTTCCATCTGTCCATGCTGCTGAGATGCTTGGAGCAAGCACTTGGAGCAACCCCCTGCTCAGGATGCTCCTGAAACAGGAATAACAGCTTCTGCTGTCTCCACTGCACCTGCTCATTCAGCTGGCATCCCTGGAGCTGATCTTGCCATGGCCAGCTGGACCTCCTGAGCTGGGCTGCTTTTGCTTCCCTGACTTGCACTTCCCACTCTCCTCTGTTTTCTCTGCCAATAAAACCTGCCTCTGAGATTGAGCCCTTGATCAATGCTGGCAGGATCCATCTCCCATCACCTGAGTTGCATGAGGGAGAGAGGGAGGTGGCCAGGGCAGCTGGATGGGAAGCTGTGAGGACAATTCATCCTGGCTATCAGACACCAGCTGTCAGGGGGGACAAATGGCCTCTGAGGGTGCCCATCCCACTCGATGGGAGTGACCAGGCTACATTTAACACCTCCCTTTTGGGCAGCCAAAGCCCAAGACTAAGCTAGGGAAAGCAGCTGCTGACCTAGTGGAGGTCTCCTCTACCACCACTCCCATGGTTTGAGGTGGTGAGTGCCACCCAGGGGCTCAGTTCATAGATTCACTGACTGGTTTGGGTTGGAAGGGACGTTCAAGATCATCCAGTGCCAACCTCCTGCTGTGGGCAGGGACACCTCCCTCTAGATCAGGTTGCTCAAGGCCTTGTTCAGTCTGGCCTTGAACATTTATTTGGTTTTCTGTCCTGACAGTCCTGGACCAGGAGGAAGACTCTGCCACCTTCCTCCACATCCAACCCACGCCTTTTGCATCTTCCACTAAGGCAGCAGATACCTTGGGTTACTCAGGGGTGGTTTGATCCATCATGAAGCCAAGGGGAGATTCCCTGCTGCTCCCCAGGCTCAGTGCTGTGCATGCCACCAGGCCCATCCCAAGGGACCTCTGCATCTCCATCTCTCTCTGAAGCCACAGCTCATGGCCAAGCCAGGGCACAGTCAGCAGGATGGTGCCCAGCAGCGACTCAGAGCCCCAGTGATGAAGAGCCCTTGTGATGAAGAGCCCTTCTCTAGTGCTAGATAACCAGGGGTGATTAATTACCCTGCTGATTAAGAGCCTCTGCCCTGCTCCCAGCTTGGATGCCAGCAGCACAAGTAGCTCATTAGGTCTCTCACAGAGACTCCCATGTTGGTATCTGCAGAGCAAACCAATCTTCTAACCTGCCTGTGGGACCTGAAGCAACCTCAGCCACCTTTGCCAGGTGATGATGGTGGTGGTGGTGAGGGTGATGGAGACCTCCTTGCCCTCTACAGCTGCCTGAAAGAAGGAAGGAGGCTGGAGCGAGGTGGAGTCGTTCTCTTCGCCCAGGTAACAAGCAGTGGAGTTAATAAACCTGGATCCAAATGGGGAGGGGATGCAGCACTGGGGGGAGGGAGGGGCATGGATCAGCTGGGAAGAGAATGGAGGGAGAGCCACATGCTGTACCTAGGGGTGAGCAGCAGTACCTGAAGGGGGCTACAGGAGAGCAGGGGAGGAAGTTTTGAGGGGGCTACAGGAGAGCAGGGGAGGGACTTTGAGGGGGCTACAGGAGAGCAGGGGAGGGACTTTGGACAAGGGCTGGGAGTGCCAGGACAAGAGGGAATGGACTGAAGCTTGAGGAGGGCAGATTGAGACTGCAGATGAGGGAAAAAATTGCTGACAGTGAGGATGGGGAGAGGCTGGAACAGGTTGCCCAGGGAGGTTGTGGCTGCCTCCTGCCTGGAGGTGTTTAAGGCCAGGTTGGATGAGACCTTGAGCAAGCTGGGCTGGTGGGAGGTGTCCCTGCCCATGGCAGGGGGTTGGAACTGGATGAGCTTTGAGGTCCCTTCCACCCCAACCCATTCTGTGAATCTCTGAGGGGGATTTTGCCATGGCACAGGGCTTGAGGCTCAGTGCAGGAGACAAGGTCACCCTGTCCCTCCCCAGGCTAGAGCTGTCATCCACAACCAAACTGAGCTGCTGCCTCCCTCAGTCTCAGGGCAGTACACTCCACAGGATGCTCCTCAGCTCCAGCCTCCATCCCTGCCTCCCCCGTGAGCAGCGCAGCACGGACAGACCATCAAGTGAAAGGTGGAAAAAGGTAATTAATCTACAGAGAAAAAAGTGTTAATACCTCTAAGACACCAGGGACACTGGCTGTCAGCTTCCACCAATTAGTCACCTAAAACCCTGCCTGTATGATCTCTGTGGTACAGCTGAGTTGATTACTCTAATTAATTTTGCATTGATCTGCATGGATCTGCAGCACCAGGGCCTATCAGGGGCGAAGGAGGAGATGGATGCATGAGCCCTGCTGGAGAGTGGAGGAGGGACTGCATCCTGGCTCCCCAGGCCAGCTTTGATGGCTCATCCCAGTTCCACCTTGCACTGAGGCTCCTGCAGCTGGAGGTGACAGATCTGTCAGAGAGTCCCAGAACAGCTTCAGCTGGAAGGGACCTGAAAGCTCATCCAGTTCCAACCCCCCCCTGGGTTGAGCTTGGAGTGCGCTGCCCTGAGTCTGAAGGAGGCAGCAGCTCAGTTTGGTTGTGGGTGGCAACTTTAGCCTGGGAGGGACAGGGTGACCTTGTCTCCTGCACTGAGCCTCAAGCCCTGTGCCACAGCAAAGTCCCCCTCAGAGATTCACAGAGTGGATTGGGTTGGAAGGGACCTCAAAGCTCATCCAGCTCCAACCCCCTGCCATGGGCAGGGACACCTCCCACCAGCCCAGGTTCTCATGGCCTTGAACACCCCCAGGCAGGGGACATCCACAGCCTCCCTGAGCAACCTGTTCCAGTCTCTCCCCACCCTCAATCTAAAGAATTTCTTCCTCATCTGCAGTCTCAATCTCCCCTCCTCAAGCTCAGAATCTACCTTCCTCTGTCCTCAAAGCAGAACTGGTGAGGAAGGAGCAGAGACTCCCTCTGGGGTCATTGTCAGCGCTGGGACATCCTGGTGGATCTTGTCATAGAATTGTTGAGGTTGGCAGAGACCTTTGAGCTCATCCAGACCAACCACTCACTTGGAGCTCACCACTGCCACTGCACCACGTCCCTCAGCACCACATCCACTCAGCTTCCAAACCCTTCCAGGGATGGGGACTCCACCACCACCACCTCCACCACCTCCCTGACCACTCTTGCAGCAAAGAAATTGTTCCTAATCTCCAACCTGAGCCTCCCCTGGCACACCTGGAGGCTCTTTCCTCTTGTCCTGTCACTTGTTGCCTGTGAGAAGAGCCCAACCCCAGCCTGGCTCCAACCCATCCTCTTCCACCTGCCCTGGCTGTCTTCCTACACATTCCCAAACCCTTTCCTATTTTCTCCATCTCCTTGGGAATTTTTGGAGCAAGGATTCCTTTTGCCCTCTCATACCCAGCAAACACCACAGGGCAGAGGTGTCCACTCCACAGCCCCATGCTGGGGGCTGCTGCTTCCCCCCTGGATAAATCCCACCCCTCCTGCTGAGGCATTCCAGTCCATTCCCTCTTTCCATCCTGCCCATCTGCCAAGGTCTGCTCCACCTCAGGCAGCCTCAGCCTCTCTCTTTGGGGACCTCCCTGCCTGTGTTGATTTTGGGGACATCTTCCCTTTCCCTTTCCCTTTCCCTTTCCCTTTCCTTTTCCCTTTCCTTTCCCTTTCCTCCTTTTCCCCTTTTCCCTTTCCCTTTCCCTTTTTCCCTTTCCCTTTCCCTTTCCCTTTCCTTCCCTTTCCCTTTCCCTTTCCCTTTCCCTTTCCCTTTCCCTTTCCCTTTCCCTTCCCTTTCCCTTTCCCTTTCCTTTCCCTTTCCTTCCCTTTCCCTTTCCCTTCCTTTCCTTTCTTCTGTTTTTGTTTTTTTTTTTCTCCCTCTCACACATTTTTCCTTCCTTCCCTGGCTGAAATTTGACCCAAATTCACTAAACCTGCTCTGAACATCCCATAACCCCCAAACTCCCTGAGTGGGTGGCACTGGCAGGACCCACACAGGGCAGTGCTTGGCACCATCCTGCTCAGCAGAGGCTCTCCTCCTATTTTGGGATGATTTTCTCCCCTTCCCAAACTCTCTCCTAAGGTCTTGCAGAGGAATTGCTGCCTGCAGTGCTGGAGGTCTCATGGATTCTTTTCCCATCTCTGGAGGCTTCATGAACCCTCTGCTCTGAGTGGCCCAGAGCTGCCCCATCCCTGGAACCATTCCAGGGGAGGTTGTTTGGGGCTCTGAGCACCCTGCTCTAGCTGCAAATGTCCCTGCTGGCTGCAGGGGAGTTGGACTGGATGACCTTGAAAGGTCATTTCCAACCCAAACCAGTCTGGGATTCAATGATTCCACCAGGGCTCACCCTGCAGCCATGTCCTGTGGCACAGCCACCCCAGGTGGTCTGCTGGAGGAGCCAGGACAAGCAGATCTGAAGCTTTCTTGTCCTCAAGCAGCTCACCTTGTTCCAGGGACCTCTCTCTGCCTTTGATGTGGCTTTTGCCAGGGAAGCTGCCGCAGGTTTGCCTGAATGCTGCAGCTCTCAGCAGCTCTTTGATCTGCTCTTAACACTTCAGGTGCTCCAAAGGCTGCAGCCGTCTGCCCACCACATACAGCTTGGCACTAAGGCAGGCAGCTGCCTGCTCTGCAGCACCCCGCAGCCACCAACCAAGAGCCAGCAGGAAAATCCTCCAGGAACAAGCCCACCCTTAGGCTCAGGTCCTGCAGGACTCACCCTCCCCAGCAGTCCCCTAAACTCATCCCCAACCACTTCCTTGGTGGTTCATTAAAGGTTCAGTGCTAACAGAGGCTCTTTGGTACCACTTTGAACTCAAGATTTATTGAGTTGGTTTGGGCTCCTCACCACAAGAAGGACTTTGAGGTGTTGAGAAGGGTAACAAAGCTGGGGAAGGGGCTGGAGAACAGGGCTGGTGAGAAGCAGCTGAGGGAGCTGGGGTTGGTTAGCGTTCAGAAGAGGAGGCTGAGAGGAGACCTCATTGCCCTCTACAAGTCCCTCAAAGGAGGTTTCAGCCACATTGGGGTTGGTCTCTTCTCACATGCAGCAAGAGACAGGACAAGAGGCAATGGCCTCAAGTTGTGCCAGGGGAGGTTCAGGCTGGAGATGAGGAAAAATGGCTTCCCAGGAAGGGTTCTCAGGCACTGGAAGAGGCTGCCCACAGGGAGATGGTGGGCTTCCAATCCCTGGAGGGGTTTCCAAGCTGTGTGGATGTGGTGCTGGGGATGTGGTGCAGTGGCAGTAGCTCAGCAGCAGTGGTGGCATTGTGAGCTCCAGTGGAGTGGTTGGACCTGATGAGCTCAAAGGTCTCTTCCAATCTCAACAGCTCTATGATTCTGTGATTCTGTGACAATAGTCACCAGGATGTCCTGCTCCTGACAAGTTGTCTCCAAAATGAGAGTCTATGATTGAGGAAAGAAAACTAAGGCACGGAATAGTCTGGGCAGCAGGAGCAGGGCAGTGACCATGCCCTGGTACTCAGCACTGGTGAAGCCACACCTTGAATCCTGGGGTCACTTTTGGGTCCCTCACTCCAAGAAGGACTGTGAGAGGCTGGAGCAGGTCCAGAGAAGGGCAAAAAAGCTGGGGAAGGGTCTGGAGAAGAGGGCTGGGGAGGAGCAGCTGAGGGAGCTGGGGGTGTTTGGTGTGGAGAAGAAGAGGCTGAGGGAGACCTCATTGCTCTCTCCAGCTCCCTGAGAGGAGGCTGCAGGGAGGTGGGGGTTGGGCTCTGCTCCCCAGGATCAGGTGATGGAAGGAGAGGAAATGGCCAGAAATTGTGCCAGGGGAGGGTTAGGTTGGAGAGGAGAAAAAATTTAATTGCTGGAGGAGTGGTCAGGGCTTGGCACAGGCTACCCAGGGAGGTGGGTGGAGTCCCCATCCCTGAAGGAGTTCCAGACCCCTGTGGCCATGGCACCTGGGGCCATGGTTTGATGCCCATGATAGGGTTGGGCTGATGTTGGACTTTCCCAACCCAAGGCCTTTCCCAACCCAAGCAATTCTCTGATTCCATGGCAAGACAAAACCTACCCAGGGCCAGGCTGAGGCAAGCGAAGCTCCTCACACAGCACACAAAGGGTTATTGCCCCCTGCCTTCATAACCATAATTTCCTGGGATTAATATTAAAAACGTTTCTAATGGCTCCCACTTGTTTACTAAATAACCAGAGCCCAGATAAGTTATCAACTGCTGCTATAATTTGCTATTAATCAAATATTCAAATCCGTGCTGCACTTGGCCGCCACGGGACACAGACATAATTCTCCAGCTCGGGTCATAATTAATCTTCTTCCCCTGTTTTATTTTATTATTATTCTTTTTTTTTTTTTTTTAATCCCTTCCCTTCACTTTGGACTCTTGCAAATATCTTTTGGTGTTAAGAGGTCCCCAGAGAGACCTGCCTCTAAATGAGGTGTAAAAATCTAAGCCGCACAAAAAAATAGCATGGGGCTGGGATCGATACTCTCTTCACAGCTACATCGATTAACAACAATATTCTTCATTTATTAATTATGAAGGGGAATTTTCCATCCTTGCATCTCTTTCTTTGCTTGTTGCTTGGGTGGGTTTAGCTGGGCCTCAGCATGCCCTCCCTGCACATCTTTGTGCCCTCCTGTCCCTCCCTTTCCCTTCTCGTCCCTCCCTTTCCCTTCTCGTCTCTCCCTTTCCCTTCCCGTACCTCTCTTTCCCTTCCCATCCCTCCCTTCCCATCCCTCCCTTCCCATCTCTGGGTGCCAGCCAGGTGGAAAGAGGAGATGACAGCTGTCAGGGTGGGGTTGGACAGGGCTGGAGGGGTGCAGAGCTGGGCTGCCTGGGACCAGCTCAAGGCAGCCCTGCTCGGTGAGCTGAGACCTCGCCGCACGAGTTGAAGCGCTGGAGAGCAGCTCAGGGATGAGGAAGGAGGAGGGAAAGATGAAGGGCAGGCTCCAGAGCAGCTTGAGGAAGGGGGGATCCAGCCCTGCTGAAGGCCTGGTTGATGTCTCAGCTCCATGCAGCCCCAGTGTCACAGGGTGGGTGTCCCTGGGTGCTCTGCTGCTCCAGTAAAGCTCCCAGCTCCTGCACAGCCTTTTGCTGGGCTGCAGCTGCAACCTGCAAGCCACAGGGCAGAGCTCAGCTGTTGTGTGTTTATTTGGGCACTGCAAGCTCCCAACCAGGTGGGGGGATCCTGGCTGGGTGGATGATGTCTCCTCCCTGGAGGTATTCAAGGCCAGGTTGGATGAGGCTTTGAGCAAGCTGGGCTGGTGGGAGGTGTCCCTGCCCATGGCTGGGGGTTGGAACTGGATGATCTTGAAGGTCCCTTCCAACCCATTCTGTGATTTTATGATTCTATGCTGCCAAATGAGGCAATTCCCTCAGCTGACCCCTGGACAATCCCCCTGGAGCACCCTGGCAGCTCCCATGGGATAATCTACTCCTCAGTAGAGGACTCAACACCCAGCAGAGTCAGCTCAGCTTCTCTGGGGTGCACAGTGGGTCATGGTTTGGGGTCAGGAGATAGGAAGTGGCAGGAGCAGAGAGCAGGGGAGGGCAGGGGAGATGAGAGGTGGTGGGCAGCAGGTTCAGAAACCTCAGAGGTTGAGCTCCCTTCTTCTTGCATCACTCTCAAGGAGCCCTGGGGAGCCCTTTGGCTCTACCTGGGAGGTGTCACTTTGTGCTCAGGGTTTTGAGCTGCTCTTTTAGCAAAGCCTCTCTGCAGGCAGAGATGGAGGTTGTGTCATCATCTCTGCTTAATGGCTGCTGATGAGCTGATGGCAGGTCTGATGTTGATGCTTCCCCATAAAAAGTTTGCCCCAAAACTCTGCTTTTAAACATAAAAAAAGGCTGAAATAATGACAGCTGACAGGGATTCAACCTGTGGAGCACAGAGCAGTGACTCCTCCCTGTGCTGGTGAGGCCTCCCCTGGAGTACTGAGCCCAGTTCTGGGCACTCTAGCTGAAGAAGGACAAAGAACTACTGGGGAGAGTCCAGCACAAAGCCACAGAGATGCTGAGGGGACTGGAACAGCTCTAGGGACAGGCTGAGAGAGCTGGGGATGGTTAGCCTAGAGAGGAGGAGGCTGAGTGGGAGCTGATCAATACTTACAAATATCAAAGGGTGGGTGGCAGGAGGATGAGGGCAGACTCTTCTCAGCAGTCCCCAGAGGCAGGACAAGAAGCCATGAGCATAAACTTGAACAAAGGAAGTTCCATCTGAACATGAGGAGGAACTGCTGCACTGTGAGGGTGGCAGAACCCCGGAGCAGGCTGCCTGGGGAGGTGGTGGTGGAGTCTCCTTCTCTGGAGACATTCAAAACCCACCTGGCTGTGTTCCTGTGTGGCCTTTTCTGGGTGATCCTGCTCTAGCAGGCGGGGGGGAGGTTGAACTCGATTTCCAGAGGTCCCTTCCAACCCCTACGAGTTTGTGACTGGGAGTCTGCTACTCGGCTGCTGCCCTGCAGGGAGCGAGCAGCCAGGGACCGACTGCCGCCGGCTGCTGGCTGCGGCGGGGGCGGAGGGGAGAGGGAGGCAGGCTGGCACCTGGCACACCTTGTACTGCAGCGCCTGTGATCGTTATTTAACGTGGAAATCAGCACCCAGCTCTATTAGACTTTAAAATAAAAATTAGAGATTTTTCCAGATAGATTTTCCCTAACGAGGAGCGTGACGGATGTGCCGATCCCAGCCTGCGCCCGCCCAGCGCCGCTGAGTGAAAGGAAGAGGCAGCAGGGAGCATCCCTGCGCCCTCCCCACTGCT
This sequence comes from Indicator indicator, assembly GCF_027791375.1. NCBI lineage: Eukaryota > Metazoa > Chordata > Aves > Piciformes > Indicatoridae > Indicator > Indicator indicator. The sequence continues at coordinate 287,464 of NC_072045.1, read as the reverse complement.
CTCCTCCCTTCAAAAATCCATATCACCACCGTCCTCCTGGAGAGACACTGGGACAGGGGCCAGCACACAGCCTTCCCTCCAGGTTAAAGTCAGCAAAGATATTTCCCTCCTCTCCAGACGCAGCCCTGAAATCAAAGGGGAGGACAAGACAGAGCAGCCTCCTGCAGGGACAGGACCAGTGGCTTCAAACTAGAGCAGAGCAGACTTAGCTTGGATATCAGGAAGAGGTTCTTCACTACGAGGGTGCTGGAACCCTGGAACAGGTTGCCCAGGGAGGTGGTTGAGGCTCCTTCCCTGGAGATATTCAAGGTGAGGCTCAAGGAGACACTGATCTAGTTGGGGATGTCCCTGCTGAGTGCAGAGGGGTTGGACTGGATGAGCTTTGGAGGTCCCTTCCAGCCCAGATCATTCTATGGTTCTAAGTTGCACCAAAGGAGGTTCAGGTTGGACATGAGGAGCAATTTCTTCTCCAAAAGGGTTGTCAAGGCCTGGCCCAGGCCTCCCAGGGCAGTGGTGGAGTCTTCATCCCTGGAAGGGTTTCAACACCTGCATAAGGCACCAACCCTGGAGCAGGTCCAGAGAAGGGCAATAAAGCTGGGGAAGGGTCTGGAGAACAGGGCTGGGGAGGAGCAGCTGAGGGAGCTGAAGGTGTTGAGTGTGGAGAAGAGGAGACTGAGGGAGACCTCATTGCTCTCTACAGCTCCCTGAGAGGAAGCTGCAGTGAGGTTGGGGTTGGTCTCTTCTCCCAAGAACAAGCAACAGAGAAGAGGAAATGGCCTCAAGCTGACCCAGGGGAGGTTTAGGTTGGACATGAGGAACAATTTCTTCTCCAAAAGGATTGTCCAGACCAGGATCAGGCTGCCCAGGGCAGCGGTGGAGTCCCCAGCCCTGAAGGGGTTTCCAAGCCATGAAGCTGTGGTGCTGAGGGCTATAGTTTGGTGGTGCTCTGGCAGTGCTGGGTTCAGGGTTGGACTGGATGACCTTAAAGGTCTCTTGCAGCCAAACTGATTCCATGGTTCTATGCCAGCCACTTTTACACTTCTGAGGAGGCTTTGTCAAGAAGTCTTCTGGACAGGAGAGAGGAGACTCTTCGGATTGCTCTTCCACCCTCTTCATAGAATCAACCAGGTTGGAAGAGACCTCCAAGATCATCCAGTCCAGCCTATCACCCAATCAGCCAGACCCTGGCACTAATTGCTTCATCCAGACTTCTCTTGAACATCTCCAGTGATGGTGACTCCACCACCTCAAGTTGACCCAGGGAAGGTTCAGCTTGGACATGAGGAACAATTTCTTCTCCGAAAGGATTGTCAAGACCAGGACCAGGCTGCTCAGGGCAGTGGTGGAGTCCCCATCCCTGAAGGGGTTTCAGAGCCATGGAGATGTGATGCTGAGGGCCACGGGTTGGTGGTGCCTGGCAGTGCTGGGGTCAGGGTTGGACTGGATGGTCTCAAGGGTCTCTTCCAACCCAATTCCATGATTCTATGCCAGGCAATATTAGATATCTAAGGAGGCTTTGGCAAGAGGGCTACTGGACAGGAGAGAGGATTGCTCTTCCACCCTTTTGTCTCACAAACATGAGGAAAAAAATTCTTCCCTGTGAGGGTGACAGAGCCCTGGAGCAGGCTGCCCAGGGCAGGTGTGGAGTCTCCTTCTCTGGAGATATTCCAAACCCACCTGGATGTGTTCCTGTGTGATCTGCTCTGGCAGGGGGGTTGGTCTGGATGACCTTTCGAGGACCCTTCCAGCCCCTACCATTCTGTGATTCTGTGAAACACTCTGTAAGCCAACTCAGGAGGCCAGAGCTCAGTTTCCCTCCTGCAGAAGGGCTGTGATGCCCCAGGGCCAGCTGGAGAACACAAAGTTGGCCTTGGGAAGCTGGAGCATCTCTGGCACAGGTGAGCTCTGACCTCCCCTCCAAAAAGATTTCCACCTCCTGAAGAGCCTTAGCCAACCTCCATCCCCTCCACTATCCTTTCCCCAAAGTTCTCCATTTTTGCAGCAGAATTCTGGTTAGGTGGCAAATCTTCATCAAAAATTCAGCAGGGTTAAAATTGGTTTTCTTTCCAGGTGACCAACCCTGGAAAGCTGGAGCTGTGTGAGAGCAGTAAAGGTCAAAACTGTTTGGTTTCTGCTGGCTTTAGAATTATTTTGATTGGAAAAGCTCTTTAAGATCACAGAATCACAGAACTAATCAGGTTGGAAAAGAGCTTTGAGATCAACCAGTCCAGCCTATCACCCAACACCATCTGCTCAACTCAACCATGGCACTGAGTGCCTCATCCAGGCTCTTTTTAAACATCTCCAGGGATGGTGACTCCACCACCTCCCTGGGCAGCACATTCCAAGGGCAATTTCTCTTTCTGGGAAGAATTTCTTCCTAACATCAGCCCAAACCTTCCCTGGCACAGCTTGAGGCTGTGTCCTCTGCTTCTGTCACTGCTTGCCTGGGAGAAGAGCCCAACCCCCACCTGGCTACAACCTCCCTTCAGGGAGTTGTAGAGAGCAATGAGGTCTGCCCTGAGCCTCCTCTTCTCCAGGCTGAACACCCCCAGCTCCCTCAGCCTCTCCTCAGGGCTGTGCTCCAGACCCCTCCCCAGCCTTGCTGCCCTTGCAGCAACAGTCCAACCGTTCTCTAATTCTAAACCACTTCCCTCAGCACCACATCTCTGTGATTTTGGGGATTCAACCTCCCTGGGCAGTCTGTGCCAGGCTTTGAGAACCCTTTCAGTGAAGAAGTTTCTTCTGATGTCCAAACCTAAACCTCCCCCGGGGCAACTTGAGGTCATTTCCTCTTGTTCTATCACTTGGTCCTTGGGAGAGAAGAGCAGCACCCACCTGGCTCCAACCTCCTTGCAGGGAGTTGAAGAGACTCAGAAGGTCTCCCCTGAGCCTCCTTTCCTCCAGGCTGAACAACCCCAGCCCCCTCAGCTACTCCTCCCCAGTCCTCTTCTCCAGACCCTTCCCCAGTTTTGTTGCTCTTCTCTGGACCTGCTCCAGCTTCTCAATGTTCTTCTTGGACTGAGAGACCCAAAAACTGAACCCAGTACTTCTAGCTCTGCGCCAAGTAAAAGCGGTCCTCAATTCGAGTAAGACCAACAGCTCGCTGGTCATCCATCTGTGGCATGTACCAGCTCGAGTGAATAGGGTCTGTGTGCGCTGGCTCAATTCCCTTCTCCCTCTCCCCTCGGTTGCTCCCCAGGGTCGGGAATGGGAGCAAAGCTGTGCTCAATGACTGTGTTGCGGCTTTTTAGTTCATGGTCTGTGCGCGCGTTCACATCTGCTCCAACATGGCAGGGAGGCATATGTGGGGTTGTTCGCGTTGGCGGATAGGTGCGTGATATGATTTGGGGTCCGTTTTATGGTAAGGAGGAGCGTCTTCTGCTTTCATTTCCCAACAAGAGCATGAGTGTTAAATGGTTGTTGTGGGGGCTTTCCCAGCATTTCATTAAATGTTGCTATTATGTTTATTCCTCTTGCATGGAGGACCCTGCTATTATGAATCTGCCCTCATGACTCTGCTGAAGAAGGAGTCTGCGGTTACGGGGCGCAGGTTGTTCTTGGTACGCTTCGCAGGCGTGCGGGGGTTCACTGGGAGGAGACGTTGGCCTTTTAAAGCTTATGGAGCGTGTCGTTGATATGATACTTGCCCTCTGCAGGGAGCCTTTCTCGCAGGTCGGGGGATGGGATGTGTGGCTCAAGGTGGGATTGTGATTTGAGTTTGTTGTGTTTATGCCGTGTTACAGGGGAACGCGCTATACTCTGGGCATTGCTCTGGCGCTCTAGCACCTTGGCGTCCGTCAGTGGTGTGGGTAGGCCCTTCCAGTAGCCTGAAGGAGGGAGGGAGTGCCTGTTCTGGATAGGCTTCCCCTTGGCGTTAGAGGGAACTTTTCGATCTGGAGCGGGTGTCTTAGGACTGGCCAAAGGGTGGGGAATGGTTTGTGAGCCTGAGGCCTACAGGATTTGGAGTCATGGGGGGGGGTTTAGACGTGGGATATTGGGTATTGCAAGCGGGGGGAAGAGGTTAGGTGCTTCGCGGTCGCAAAGTTGGTAGGTGTAAGGTTTGTGGTTCTGCTGTTGAGATGGTTGTAATCTGGCCACACGAGGTGCCTGCGCCAGGGGTGGAATGGGGGATGGTGGGCTTGATGTGTCGCTGCTTGGTGGATCGGATGGCTGGGTTTGATTGACCTTCTGCTGTCGTGTGCAGTTCTAAGCCGTGCTCGAGGAGGCCCTGGAGCTGCTGAGTCTGGGGCCCGGTGAGCCGCATGTCCCTGTGGTGCCATGGGCAGTTTGGGTGATGGTTTGATCTGTTGACGGTGGTGGATTGAGGCTGGGTAAGTTGGGGAGTCCCTTCCAACACGGTCTGAGCCATTCTATGGGTGTTAGTTTTGGGGGGGTTAGTGGAGGTCCAGAGTGTTCCCTCCTGGGACTGCTAGCCAGCATTTGCTTGTGGGGGGAGGTCATGCTGGAAGACAAAGATCCTTGTTTATGCGCATGTTCACAGAGTGAATTGCGTGGGCGTTAGGAGCTCTAGGATCATACTGGGGGTTCCAGGGGGGTATCAAACCTCCAGAGTATAGCTGGTGGATCCTATTCCACTGGCACTTGTCCTCCTTGCGAAGTCTGGCAGACCAAGGAAAGCCTTAGCAGGGGGCTGAGGTAGCCTTCAGGGTGTCGCTTCCATGCTGGCACGATCTCCTGCCCCAATGCCTCCGATTGCTGCCAGCCCATAGGTCCTTGTGCTGCTGAAATCGTCCTGCCCCTTACCGTACCTTATAGGTATGAAACGGGTGCTGGGGCGCTCTGGACATAAAGGGACTGATGGGAGTGCATGTCTCTCCTCGCTGCGCACCACTGCCTCTCACCTTCAGCACCCCAACATGGGCTACTCTACAGAAGTCTCTGAGTTGCTCCTCCAGCCCGTTGGTGGTGCTCCCACCTACAGGGGTAAGGACTCCTCCAGCTCTGCTCAATAGCTCTCATCCATCATGTCTTGAAGTGGATTATGCTGGTGGCAGGATGATGGGGACGAGACCGGCGTGCTCTCAGGTGGCGTCCTCCAATTGGCAAGGATCAAGATAGTGAGGACCATACGAGCACACAAACCTGGAGGCCTCCTTAGGATACACAGCTTCCTTGTCAGCGACTGTATATTGGGTATTGTGTTGATTGAGAAGGGCTAAACGATTTGCATCTGCTACATTGAATATTAGTAGGAGTTTTTGGCCAGAGCCCGGGTGCAGGACTGGTCGTTAAAATTAATTGAAAGGTCCCAGAGAGCTGGTGGAGTTCTCCTTCTCTGGAGACATTCAAGGTACGTCCCCACGCTGCGGACTATAGTGGCTCCTTGTGCCCGCCTTCTCTGGCGGTGGACCTGCCTCTGGCATGGCGCGGGTTGAGACTCATTAAGAAAAATGATTCTGTCAGACGTCCCTTCCAACCCAGCTTCCACTCTTGTGCTTTCTTCATTGCCCTTCATCCACTGGGAAATCTCACAGCTTTGGATGCCACCTCTCCTAAAGGAGTCTTCTTTGTGAGTTTAATGTAATCTTCCATATTGATAGAGTTGTGTTCCTATGAGTGATGGTTGGGTACACTGGTTCCTTAAAACAGAGCCGACGGTTTGGTCTCCAGGGTCGAGGTTGTGACGGTCTCTAGGTGTCGAGGTATGGTTGGGGGGGTGTGGGGGGGATAGTTTTAAGTTGTGTGGGTCCCCCGAGAAGACAGAAAGTGTTGGGGTCCCCAAAGATGTCATAGCTGATATGAAAGGTCCTGGCAACTGGTGCACTGCGCCTATGAGGAGCCGTTGAAGGAGCTGGAGTGTGCAGTCTGGAGTGAAGAGGAGGCTGGAGGGGAGACCTCGTTGCTCTCGACAACTACTGAATGGGCAGGTTGGATGTGAGCCCGAGGAGCCCCCCATCGCCTCTTTGCTAGGGTGACTCAATTGTTGACGAGGAAGCCAGTAGGCGTAAATGAGTTCCATGGTTGCCCCCATTTGAAAATCGGAGTGGGGAGGCTTCTCAGAGCTGGGGATGCTTGCGCGGATATATATTATTTCTAATTACAGATTCTGCCAAGTCTGTGGGTGGGTGTTTGTTTCGATGTATATCTGGGGGCTTCTTCAGTTTTACATTATAAGCTTTTGGTAACTGCTATGGGTTTCGAGTCCGCATTCTTAGGTGTGGTGGTGGAGTCACCATCCCCTGGGATTGTGCCTCAGAGACAACATATAGGTACTCTCTACCAAGTTGGGGTCCTTAACAATCCTATAGTGTCGGGTCCATATGGTTTTTTTTACTTGGTGGTGACCCGTTCAGTGTCTGGGTGTTGTGGGGGCCTTGGAGCTGGGTGATCTTGGAGGTTTTTCTTCCAATACCATGATACGTTCTGGCCTGATTTGAGTTTCTATGAAGATTCCCCAAGCTGGTGCAGTGAATGAGTAAACGCCCTTAACAAAGAGCTCCTGACCTCTCGCCCCCGCTTAAAGCCCCGGCTTGCATAGTACCTACCAGTGACTCAATGCCTGATAGAAGGATCTCTCCTTACCTCCCTAAGGGAACAGGTTCGGGATTGTCTACACCCTGAGCAGACATTTGCCGTTGGGCGATAGGGGCTGTAGTATAATCCATAGATAATTACAATTAGACAATCACACGGATATCTCAATAGCAGATATCAAAAACCAGGGTATAGGAATGCTTGAGCGCATCCGAAGAATCATTCCTTCCCAAGCTTTGCTCAAACCATCACTCGCGCACTCTCCAGCCACCTAATACAGAAGCATCAACCAGGACCTTCATAATTAGGCCCACTAAGTGACATATCCTCATCCCATGGCTTTCTCTTGAACATCTCCATCGGGTTTGTTGGATGTACTCCATCCAACCTCCCACACTGCGGCGTGAAAGTAACCACTTTTCTCACTCATTCCATGGGGCAAATCTGTCGTCCCTCTGTGAAGAACTTCCTGACCTATGCACCCTGCCTAGAACAACTCCTCTGCACGCTTGAGGCTAGGGTGTCCTCTTGTTCTGCTGCTGCTTGCTGGGGAGCAGAGCCCATCCTCACACACTCGGTTCTACTATTGGCTCACTTCTTGGTAGTATGCAGGACAGCCCTAATGAAAAGGGTCTGACCCTGAAGCCTCCGTCATCTCTTCATTCCAGGTCTCCATACACCCAATAATGCTACCCCTCAGCCTCGCCTCACAGGCTGTGCGCCACGACCCGCCCAGCTTCGCTGCCATTCTTGGGACACTTGTCCAGTCCCTCAAACATCTCGCTTGAATACTGACAGAGCCGACTTCTGTCTCAGGTCTCAAGCATGTGCCTGAGCAGTGAGTGCTTGAGCACAGGGCTGGATGACACTCCCTTGGCGAGCCTTGCTGGCTGCTGCACTGTTCCTGGTTCCATTTGCCAGGGTGCGCTTTGGCCCTTGGTTTGGCCTACGTCCCATGTGGAAGTAGCAGCCCGAATTCCATTGACGGTTCTTGGCGTTATGTGTGCAGTTGCTTGGTGTTGGGATGGTGACCTCGGTCCGGATGCGTTGGAGTGTGGAGAGGTGTGCATGGCTGGAGGCGGGCGGGGGCGGAGGCTATTGTGAGGTGGTGGACTTTGAATCTGCCAAACTCAGCCTACCTTGAAGAGTGCTCAATACTCCTATTGATCAGCGCCACCGCCTCCATCAGTTGCTGCCTGAGCTGCCGCAGTGCTGCTGGGGGGAGGGAGGGAGGAAGGCCAGGGCGGAGGAGGGGGCAGGGAGGCTGCAGAGCGCCTGCGCCCCAGAGGCTCCAACTTCCCAAGGCCAGCTTGGTGTTCTCCAGCTGGCCTTGGGGCCTTCTGCAGGAGGGAGACTGAGCTCCACCCTCCTGAGTTGGTTTGTGAGGCAAGAACTGTGTCCAGTTCTGGGCTCCTCAGTTCAAGGGAGAGGTTGAGGTAGTGGAAGGTGTCCAGAGAAGGGCAACGAAGCTGGGGAGGGGTCTGGAGCACAAACCCCATGAGGAGAGGCTGAGGGAGCTGGGGGTGTTCAGCCTGGAGAAGAGGAGGCTCAGGGGAGACCTCATTGCTGTCTACAACTACCTGAAGGGAGGCTGCAGCCAGGTGGGGGTTGGTCTCCTCTCAACTGGTCTCAACTACCTGAGGCTGTAGCCAGGTGGGGGTTGGTCTCCTCTCCCAGGCAAGCAGCAGCAGAACAAGAGGACACAGTCTCAAGTTGTGCCAGGGAAGGTCTAGGCTGGGTGTTAGGAGGAAGTTCTTCACAGAGAGAGAGATTTGCCCTTGGGATGTGCTGCCCAGGGAGGTGGTGGAGTCACCATCCCTGGAGATGTTCAAAAGAAGCCTGGATGAGGCACTTAGTGCCATGGTCTGGTTGATTGGGTAGGGCTGGGTGCTAGGTTGGACTGGATGATCTTGGAGGTCTCTTCCAACCTGGTTGATTCTATGAAGAGGGTGGAAGAGCAATCCGAAGAGTCTCCTCTCTCCTGTCCAGAAGACTTCTTGACAAAGCCTCCTCAGAAGTGTAAAAGTGGCTGGCATAGAACCATGGAATCAGTTTGGCTGCAAGAGACCTTTAAGGTCATCCAGTCCAACCCTGAACCCAGCACTGCCAGAGCACCACCAAACTATAGCCCTCAGCACCACAGCTTCATGGCTTGGAAACCCCTTCAGGGCTGGGGACTCCACCACTGCCCTGGGCAGCCTGATCCTGGTCTGGACAATCCTTTTGGAGAAGAAATTGTTCCTCATGTCCAACCTAAACCTCCCCTGGGTCAACTTAAGCCATTTCCTCTTCTCTGTTGCTTGTTCTTGGGAGAAGACACCAACCTCAACCTCACTGCAGCTTCCTCTCAGGGAGCTGTAGAGAGCAATGAGGTCTCCTTCAGCCTCTTCTTCTCCAGGCTACACAACCTCAGCTCCCTCAGCTGCTCCTCCCCAGCCCTGTTCTCCAGACCCTTCCCCAGCTTTCTGGCCCTTCTCAGCACCTCAAAGTCCTTCTTGTAGAGAGGAGCTCAAAACACAATCCAGTATTAGAGGTGTGAGTGCAGAGGGACCATCACATCCAGCCAATGCCAAGAGCAGAAGCCAAAGGAGGTAGCAGTAAATGTGGTCCTCATCCTGGCCTGGAGCCCACTGAGGACACCAAAGTGAGTGTGGGGAGCTGGATCTGGAGCTGGAGCTCCCCACACTCACTTGGGTGCCCTCAGTGGACTCCAGGCCAGGATGAGCCAGTGTCCCTCCACAGGACAGGTGCTCTGTAGGAGCAGATCTGGGCTTGGGGGGTCCTATCTCACTCAAGGGGCTGTGCATGGCACAAACAAGAGGCAGTCAGAGCCTTCAATGGTTGGACTTGATGATCCTAAAGGCCTCTTCCAACCAAAACACTTCTATGATCCAGAAAAGTGTGGTGGGACAGAGCAGGAAAGGTAGCTTGGCATCAGGGAGACCCTTTGAGCACACATCCAGGTGGCGAGGACAGCTTTGGGTGTTCAAATAGCCTGGGCTGGGCTACCTTCATGATCAAGGAGGGACACCAAAATGCTCAGGGGGTTGGAGCAGCTCTGCTATGGGGACAGGCTGAGGGAGCTGGGGGTGTTCAGCCTGGAGAAGAGAAGGCTTCAGGGTGACCTAATAGCAACCTGCCAGTACCTGAAGGGGCTACAAGAAGGCTGCAGAGAGACTGTTCCCAAAGGCCTTCATTGAGAAGCCCAGGGGCAATGGTTTCAAACTAGAGCAGAGCAGATTTAGACTGGATGTGAGGAACAAGTTCTGCACCAGGAGGCTGCTGGAACACTGCAGCAGGTTGCCGAGGCTGGAGAGGGCTCTGGACAACTTGATCTGGTGGAGGATGTCCCTGCTAAGTGCAGGGGGTTGGACTGGATGAGCTTTGGAGCTCCCTTCTAACCCAAGCCATTCTGTGATCCCATGCACCATCCCCACCACCCTAACACCCTCAGCAGCCTGAGGGACATCTGCTGGGAGCTGCTTGACAGGACTGGTAAAACCTGCTGGGCTGGAGAGTGGAGGGGGGCAGGGAGGTGAGAACCCACCCCAAAAGGTCAAGGAGTTAATTTCCAGCTCCTGTTCCCCCCTCACACCTCAGTGATTAATAATTGAAGACATCAAAACTAAACACAACCTCTGTGTGTGGAGCCAGCTCTGCAGAGAGGTCCCCCCGGGCCCTCCCAGCTGCCTTGGAGCAGGAGGAGGATGGGATGGGACTGGGGGGGCTCTTGGGAAGAGGCTGGTGTTGGCTTTGAGCTTCTCCATTTGAATCAGCACCAAAAGGCTCCTAGACCTCCCTGGGGTGCAGCTTGAGGCCATTTCCTCCCATCCTGTCACTTATTCCCAGGGAGCAGAGCCCAACCCCCACCTGGCTCCAGCCTCCTCTCAGGGAGCTGGAGAGAGCAATGAGGTCTCCCTCAGCCTCCTCTTCTCCACACTAAGCACCTTCAGTTCGTCATCTGCTCCTCCTCAGCCCTGTTCTCCAGCCCCTTCCCCTGCTTTGCTGCCCTTCTCTGGACCTCCTCCAGCCCTTCAACGTCCTTCTTGAAGTGATTCCAGACCTGCTACGTCCCAGTTGAAGGACTCTCCCCACACCACACAGCCAAGTGGTGGCCTCAGCCTTGTGCTCAAGGGGTGCAGTGCTTTAACAAGAAAAGACAAAGGTATCTTCTTCATCTGAGCAACAGGGGCATGGTCTGGGGGGGCTTTAAAAGGTGGCTGGGAGGGAGGGGTGCAGAGGATAAATCAGGGATGGGACATGGGGCTGCCTGGGTGCTGTGATGGATGCTTGAGGAGCACCTGAGGGGGACAGCAGCTCCTCAGTATTCATCTTCCAGTTGTGGGTGTGTTTGTGTGGTCTGTAGGCTCACATGTGGGGGTGAATGGGGGGTGGGTGGGTGTGAGGCTTCCACACTCACAGTTCATTATGCAGATCCTTGTTAAGGTGGAGCTTGGTGGTGCCCTTCTGGCAGCAGCTGAAAGCCTTTGTTTGGAAGATGGAGTTGTGCAGGTACAGCAAGGATTGGGGTGGAGAGAGACCTGGAGGTGGAGGATCTGCTGGAGAGCCAGGTGCTGTCACCAACACCCCCAACGCCCTCCTGTCAGGGCTAGGACCTGCAGGGCTGAGGCTGTGTGGCTGCATCTGCACCACCAGCCCCCCCAAAACACCCCCAGTGAGCCAGCCTGCAGCTCGCCACAGCTGGGGCTGGATCCGGAGGATCCAGCTGTGCCCAGGCAGGCCCTGGGGGGTTGGGTTGCTCTGATTTCTGGCAGCCACCCACTGTCTCCCTCCCCTTTTGGTTAAATAAAGCTTTGGGCTGTGATGAAGCCCATTAAAGTCAGAGGAGAAGGTGTGGGATTGAAATGTAGGACAGCAGCCGCTGCAGAGTGTGGTTGTGTGGGATCGATGGGGATCAATACCCAGCTCTGCTTCCTGGGGTCCTGCCAGGCCCTGCTGCTGCTGCACTCCCCAGATGCCCCTCAGCCCCCCAAGCTTCTGCACCCCACAGAACAGCCTCTGGTGAGCCCCCAGCCTGGCCAAGGTGTGTGGACTCCCACAGCAACAAAAGGAGCAGAAATTTTGGCACCCTGGCAAGCAGCTGCTCCTGCAAGGCTGCAGGCAAAGGGCTGCATGGCTGTGGAGGGCTCCATGCTTTCTAGGGGGCTCAGAGGAGTCCTCAGTGGACTTAGGTCTTCTCTGGAGCAACCAGAATCTGGAGGGACCAGAGTGGAGGGACCAAGACGAGCCCCAGCTGTTGCTTTTCCCCACTTGGGAGGGTGCTAAGGAAGAAGCTGTGACCCACAGTGGGGGGTCAGGGTTTGGTGCTGGTGCCAGCCCTGCTGTGGCGTCCTTGCTCCCTGTGTGGGTGGAAAGAGAAAGCATCCAGCAGCTCCAGGAGCTGGGCTGGTCCCACTGCTGCAGGCAGGGGAAGGGATCTCACTGAGCAGCACAGTGATGAGATGCAGGAGAAATGCAGCTCTTCTCTGCCCCATCCCTCCCACTGCACCTTGGGGTGAAACAAGTGGTCCCCAGGACTCCTCCTCTCCCAGGCTCCAAAGCGTGGCAGCCATCCAGGGCTGCATCCTGGGCTGCATGAAAAAAGCAGGAGATGGAGAGTTGCTTCTGCCACGCTCCTCTGCTCCAGTGAGGCCTCACCTGCAGTACTGTGTCCAGCTTTGGGACCCACAACACAAGAGGGACATGGACCTGCTGGATTGGGTCCAGGGGAGGCCACAAATATGATCAGAGGGCTGGAGAACCTCCCCTATGGGGACAGGCTGAAAGAATTGGGGCTGTTGAGGCTGGAGAAGAGAAAGTTCCAGGGAGACCTCAGAGCTGCATTTCAACGCCTGCAGGGGACCTGCAGGCAGGCTGGGGAGGGACTGTTCAGAAGGGGCTGTGGGGATAGGACCAGGGACAATGGTTTGAAACTGGAGCAGGGCAGAGTTAGGTTGGACATCAGGAGGAAGTTCTGCAGAGTGAGGGTGAGGAGACACTGGGACAGGTTGCCCAGGGAGGTGGTGGAGGCTCCATCCCTGGAGACATTCAAGCTCAGCCTTGCTGTGTCCCTGGGCAGCCTGCTCTGGCTGGAGCTGTCCCTGCTGCCTGCAGGGGGTTGGACAAGATGCCCTTTGTGGATCCCTTCCAACCAGATGCAATCTCTGAATCCACACAGCACAGGTCATGGAGGAACCTCCACACCCCATGGCCATGGTCAGCCCCAACCTGGCTGCAGCAGGAGAAGGGAGCAGCTGGGAGCAGCCCAGCAGGGAGATGAGACACAAAGGGATCTATCAAAGATCTATCAGGGATCTATCAGGGATCTGTCACAGGTGGAGTGTAACTGGAGGGGGGTGAGCACAGCACTATTCAAGCACCGCCACATGTGGATGGATTTATCCAAGGCCAGGGACGTTCAGAGGGCTCTCAGCCAACCACTGCTGGATCCCAGCCCTTGGGCTGGATGAGGACCTGCTGGGGACCACTCCTGGGAGTGATGAGGTGGGGAAAGGGTCAATGACCCCTCCCCAGTGCTGCTTGTGGTACCCAGTGGAGAAATCCACTCAATGGTGACACTCACTCCATGGTGACACTTAATGGTGACACTCACTCAAACGTGACACTCACTCCATGGTGACACCCACTCAAAGGTGACAGTGGTGACATCCACTTGATGGTGACACTCACTCAATGGTGACATTCACTCCATGGTGACACTCAATGGTGACAGTCACTCAAAGGTGACACTCACTCCATGGTGACACCCACTCAATGGTGGTACTCAAAGGTGACAGTGGTGACATCCACTTGATGGTGACACTCACTCGATGGTGACACTCACTCAAAGGTGACATTCACTCCATGGTGACACTCAATGGTGACAATCACTCAATGGTGACACTCAATGGTGACACTCACTCAATGGTGACACTCAATGGTGACAGTCACTCAAAGGTGACACTCACTCCATGGTGACACCCACTCAATGGTGGTACTCAAAGGTGACAGTGGTGACATCCACTCAATGGTGACACTCAAAGGTGACACTCAATGGTGACACTCACTCAAAGGTGACGCTCACTCCATGGTGACACCCACTCAGTGGTGGTACTCAAAGGTGACAGTGGTGACATCCACTTGATGGTGACACCCGCTTGATGGTGACACTTCACAGTGACACTTACTCAAAGGTGACACTCACTCCATGGTGATACCCACTCGATGGTGACACCCACCCAATGGTGACACTCACCCTCTGGTGCCAACCACACAACAGGCATCATCCTGATGCCCTTCATCATAGACCTTCAAGATCATCCAGTTCCAAGCCCCTGCTGTAGGAGGTTCTTCCACTAGACCAGGTTAGGATCACAGCAAGGGTGTCCACTGCTGTCATTCTCTCTGTGCACAAATGTCCTGTGACCACCTGCTCCCAGCAGAGCCAACCCTCCCCCACCGAGCTCCCACCATGCTGTCCCCCTCCCAAGATGAGTCTCCTGAGGTGTCCCCTCTGCCCCTCCTGCAGGAGAAGGGACAGCCCTGGGGAGGGCTGGCAATGGGATCTGCCAAGCAAAGGGTCAGGTTTGTCATCCTGGCTCACGTGGCCACAGCCAAAGCGTGACATGATCAATCAGGACTGAACATTAATTATGATTACACCCTGGGATCTTGATTGCAATTGATTCATTGATTCCTGGCTCAACAAATTATATGCCATAAAATTAAGAGCCATTCAAAGATATAGCAGTCCGAGTACTATCTCCATCGCCAGAATTGCCCAAAGAGTGCTGGGCATTGGCTAAAACTACTATGGTATAAAGTTTGAAGCGTGGGAAACAGGTGATCAAAGGGGCCACTTATAATACCTGCTTTGAGAGGACCGAGAAGCCAGAACATTTGCTGCTTTTCGAAGGAGGGAAGGAGAGAGCGAAGAGACCAATAGCTACTGCTCCCACACTCTCCTTGACCCATATTCATTGATCCCATATTGGTAGGGGTGGGTTGTCGTGTCAAGAGAAAGCACACACACACAGGCAGCATCGTCTAAAAACTCATTATTCTTTAGCTACCGCGAGCCCATCCCACAGCCGCTG